>NC_069500.1:185249494-185581994 GCF_027579735.1 Bombina bombina
AAACATTGGGTTTGCTGGTACGCTGTTTCTGGGCTTGCTTTTACCAGAACTATATTTTATTTCTTAGAAGAACTATATGTAGAGTCCCAGCACCAGCATATGGCATTACTAATATACCTATTTTGCTTCATGGTTACCCTAGAAAATGATCCTTGGGCCTTTTTATTAGTCTTTGGAGGTCACCGCCTACGGCCGGGGCGGTGCGATCTAACATTCATCGCCATCTGAGGATCCCCTTTTTATAAACATCTATGTAAATGTATGTCTGGGTAGCTTTATTTGTCTAGCTTGCTTTATAAATTTATTGAGCAAGGAATTAGCACACTACAATCCACCAATATGAGTGGCTTAATATATAAGGCCTTCATAGTTTATAGACTTAGCACTTAGTGACTACCACCAATGCATCTCATGGAAAGTTGAACTCAACATACTCCATAATTAGGCTATGGCTATATGTTACCATGTCTATCGCACTCCTCTAGTCTTAAGGTCTTTAATTCTCATCTTTAAATATGAGATGTTTGCACAACATTAGTAGAGCTACTAGCCGATTCTCAAATGGCTGTCAAGGGAGCTGGCACTGCTTTGACACCAAAAAACGACACACTCTCTTACAACTCATACTATATATTTAGACTCCCATATAACCTGCATATTCCAGATTCCATATCATCTCCCTTAGGGCTAGAGAGGGGTTTTTGAAATAGGTCTTGTTCCACATGTAAGGTTTTTATTTCATAGTTATGGTTACGGTTTACATTCAATTAGGGGATAGTCGGCTATTTCTTACATAAATAAATATATCATTACCATGTTATCTTTATTTTTTACATACTATTTAAAGTGTGCATAACTAACCTATGTTAATTATTAAAAAAAAGAGGTTTGTTTGGGGGCCCAAAAGCGGTCTCCCTTATTTCATGGTAACCTTCTCTAACTGGCTTAAACTACTTAGATATGAGGTCCAAGAGTGGCCTCCTAAGATCAATAGAAGGTTCACATTTAAATTGGCAAATCACCATAATACATCAGAGTGGTTTACTAATGCTTATTTTCTTGTTTTTGGATTGCCTGTATACACTCGCTATTGTATAGTACTTGAAACTTCTTGTATTTACTAACTGTGTATGATGTACTTTCTTTTTATCTTGTGATTTGTCTGTTAAAACCTCAATAAAAATATAAAAAAAAAAAAAAGATGTTAAAGCGCTATTGTATCAGTCAGTTTTGGGTGATCTCCTAGTTTCTACATAACAAAGAGGTACTTAACACACAAAAAGTAGTTGTCTGAGGAGGCTAGAAAGAAGGGTTTAGAGAGCTGTTTGGGGATCAGGGAGGTTAGAGGGTGAGGAAGGTACTCCTAAACTACAGAAAAAAATTAATAACTATTTAACTATAAAAAGGCACTACATACTGGCAGACTGGCTGACAATACCTATGATAATGGTGACCAGTAGACAGGGGAGGAGGAAACAGAGATGTTTGGGAGAGATCAGTTGGTGATCAGGGGGTGGGAAGTGTCAAGTGGGAGGTTTATCGCTACTCTACAGCAAATATTATTCTTAACAGCTAAACAATTAACCCCTTCACTGCCAGAACTTTTAGAAGTTTTCTGCGCAGCAGCAATTAGGGGCCCTTTAATTACCAAAAACCAATTGCAAAGCCATGCATCTCTTTTACTTCTGAACAAAGGGGATCCCAGAGAAGCTTTTAAAAAAACTTTCGGCTAGATTATGAGTCTTGCGTTATGAGTAAAAAAGCAGCGTTAAGCCTCATAATGCTGCTTTTTTACTACCGCTGGTATTACGAGTCTTGTAGGTACAGCAGTCCCGCACACTTTTTTGGCCTTACAGCAAATCAACTTACGCAAATTGCGTATAGTCTTTTTTTCTATGGGACTTCCATAGCGCCGGTATTACGAGCTTGTCCTGGGAGGCCAAAAAGTGAGCGATACAGCCTACCCCGTCAAGATTTGGAACGCATTCTAAAGTCAGTAGTTATGAGTTTTACGCTACAATGCTGTAGCATAAAACTCATAACTAAAGTGCTAGAAAGTACACTAACACCCATAAACTACATATTAACCCCTAAACTGAGGCCCTCCCGCATCACATACACTAAAATAAAAATATTAACCCCTAATCTGCCACTCCAGACATCGCCGCCACTATAATAAACATATTAACCCCTAAAACGCTGCACTCCCGCATCGCAAACACTAGTTAAATATTATTAACACTTAATCTGCTGTCCCTAACATCGACGCCACCAACCTACAATTATTAACCCCTAATCTGCCGCCCCAAACGTCGCCGCCACTATATTAAATTTATTAACTCTTAAATCTAAGTCTAACCCTAACATCCCCTAACTTAAATATAATTAAAATAAATATAAATAAAAAATACTATTAATAACTAAATAATTCCTATTTAAAACTAAATACTTACCTATAAAATAAACCCTAAGCTAGCTACAATATAACTAATAGTTACATTGTATCTAGCTTAGGGTTTATTTTTATTTTACAGGCAAGTTTGTATTTATTTTAACTAGGGTTATTAACTATTTAATAACTACCTAGCTAAAATAAATACAAATTGACCTGTAAAATAAAACCTAACCTAAGTTACACTAACACCTAACACTACACTACAATTAAATAAATTACCTAAATTAAATAAAATTAACTAAATTCAAAACAATTAGCTAAATTACAACCAAAAAACACTAAATTACAGAAAATAAAAAACTAATTATAAGATCTTTAAACTAATTACACCTAATCTAATAGCCCTATCAAAATAAAAAAGCCCACCCAAAATAAAAAAAAACCCTAGCCCTTAAAAGGGCCTTTTGTGGAGCATTGTCCCAAAGAAATCAGCTTTTTACCTGTAAAATACAATACAAACAACCCCCCAACAGTAAAACCCACCACCCACACAACCAACCCCCCAAATAAAACCCTAACTAAATAAACCTAAACTCCCCATTGCCCTGAAAATGGCATTTGGATGGGCATTGCCCTTAAAAGGGCATTTAGCTCTATTGTTGCCCAAAGCCCTAACCTAAAAAAAACCCCACCCAATACACCCTTAAAAAATCCTAATTCTATCAGCCAATCGGAATCTAAGGGATGCCATCTTGGATGACATCATTTAAGGGAACCTTCATTCAGCAAGAAGACGTCTGAAGAAGAGGATGCTCCGTACCGGATGTCTTGAAGATGGAGCCGCTCCGTGTCGGAAGGATGAAGATAGAAGATGCCGTCTGGGTGAAGAGTGATCTCTGCCCGTCTGGAGGACCACTTCTGCCCGTCTGGAGGACCACTTCTGCCGGCTTCGTTGAGGACATCTTGCCGCTTGGATGAAGACTTCTCCCGGTAAGTGGATCTTCGGGGGTTTTTGTTAGGATTTTTTAAGGGTGTATTGGGTGGGGTTTTTTTTAGGTTAGGGCTTTGGGCCGCAATAGAGCTAAATGCCCTTTTAAGGGCAATGCCCATCCAAATGCCCTTTTCAGGGCAATGGGGAGCTTAGGTTTTTTTAGTTAGGGTTTTATTTGGGGGGTTGGTTGTGTGGGTGGTGGGTTTTAATGTTGGGGGGGGTTGTTTGTATTGTTTTTTACAGGTAAAAGAGCTGATTTCTTTGGGGCAATGCCCCGCAAAAGGCCCTTTTAAGAGCTATTGGTAGTTTAGTTTAGGCTAGGGTTTTTTTTTTATTTTGGGTGGGCTTTTTTATTTTGATAGGGCTATTAGATTAGGTGTAATTAGTTTAAAGATCTTGTAATTTGTTTTTTATTTTCTGTAATTTAGTGTTTGTTTTTGTAATTTAGCTAATTGTTTTGATTTTAGTTAGTTGCATTTAATTTAGTTAATTTATTTAATTGTAGTGTAGTGTTAGGCGTTAGTGTAACTTAGGTTAGGTTTTATTTTACAGTTCAATTTGTATTTAATTTATCTAGGTAGTTATTAAATAGTTAATATCTATTTAGTAACTATTCTACCTAGTTAAAATAAATACAAACTTACAATACAAACTTGCCTGTAAAATAAAAATAAACCCTAAGTTAGCTATAATGTAACTATTAGGGGTTAATATGTTTATTATAGTGGCGGCGACGTTGGGGGCGGCAGATTAGGGGTTAATAATGTTATGTAGGTGTCGGCAATGTTGTGGGCAGCAGGTTAGGGGTTAATAAATATAATGTAGGTGTCGGTGATGTTGGGGGCAGCAGATTAGGGGTTCATAAGTATAATGTAGGTGGTGGCGATGTCCGGAGCACAGATTAGGGGTTAATAAGTATAATGCATTGTGTCATATTACACTAAATTATATACTAAGCAGGATATATCAGAACATAACAAGCAATCATTCTGGCGCAATGTCACTATTCCCACCATAACACAGGAACAGTTGGCTACACTCAATGCCCCCATCCAAGCACAAGAAATCGTGAATACCATAAAAAGCATCAAACTAGGGAAAGCGGCAGGGCCCGATGGTCTCCCCGCAGAGTATTACAAAATCCTATGTCCCGAAATAGCGCCTACTTTGGCGAGGCTGTTTTCTGAGTATTTAGCGGGGAACTCTGTACCGGACCCTAGATTTACTGATGCCAATATATGCGTCATCCCCAAACCAGATAGGGATTCGACTTTAACATCGTCTTATAGGCCGATTGCTCTATTAAATGGAGACTATAAGTTGATGACCAAAATTCTCGCAAATCGGTTGGCAGAAGTTATGCCCTTGTTGGTCCATCCAGACCAGACGGGCTTTGTCAGACACCGTTCTTCAGTTATTAACCTACGCAAGGCACTGGCAGTTATTGCGCACTACCACCAAGCCCAAAATAACAAGACTGAAGCCCCACTATTAGATGCCTGCTTCCTCTCTGTTGACGCCGAAATGGCATTCGATAGGGTGGAGAGGGATCATCTATACACTACTCTTACAAATTTTGGTATCACAGGCCACTTCTTAGATGTTATACGCAAACTATATGATACACCCTCGGCATCCATCATCATTAATGGTGGTCTTTCCCCCTCTTTTAGGCTAGAAAGGGGCACAAGACAAGGTTGCCCAATGTCCCCACTCCTATTCGACCTTGCCATTGAGCCACTGGCATGCTATATCCGTCAACATTGCGCCGGACTCAGACTCCATACACAATGTTTACACATATCGCTATTTGCTGATGACCTCTTACTATACATTAGTAATCCTGATCTTAATGTTCCTCAAATACTGGAGATAATGTCAAAGTTTGGTACCTTTACTGGATACAAAATAAACGAGGACAAATCAGAGGTCACTTGGCTTCAAAATCAGAAGGGTACATCCTTACAGAACACGAGCCTAAAAATCACAAATGGGTCCTTTAAGTACCTGGGGATTCACTTACATGTGGACCCCAAACGTATTTACCACCTCAATATCCCAAAAGTCATAGTCAGCTCACAGGACACCATCCGGGGTTGGAGGGGTCTTCCCCTCTCCCTCCATGGTAGAATCCACCTATTGAAAATGGTAATTTTACCGAAAATCTTGTACCCCTTGCAGATGCTCCCTCTTCTGCTTCACAACAGAGACATACAGGCTATCTCTTCTACTTTTGCCTCTTTTGTGTGGAACCAAAAAAAGCATAGGATCAACATAACCAGACTATCTATGCCACTGGAGGCGGGGGGCCTTCGGTTCCCAAACATCCAGTGGTACAACTGGGCATCGTTAACTAAGCTAGTTTTTGGCTGGCTGACTGGATCTGAATACTTTAGCCACGCTGTGGAGGCAGACTGTGCATCACCGCTGAATTTAGCCTACCTCCCACACTCTACTTTGCCTTCTTTGCCCCATCACATCTCTCAGAACATACTGTTTAGAGACCCGCTGAGGGCATGGCACAAATTATGTCGATTCTGGAACATGGATCACAAAGTGACCAAATACTTACCTATACAGGGAAACCCTAGGTTCATACCTGGCTTCACCACTCGAGCCTTTCAGAGATGGAGGGCCTCTGGCCTGACTTCTATTGGGCAATTCATCAATCCTAGCACGCTTCAGGTTCTCCCTTTCCAAGAGCTAAGAGAGGCCTTTGCTATCCCCGCAGATACCATGTTTGCATATTTTCAATGTAGGCACTTTGTTAGGGCACTCATCTCAGATAACCAGCTCACGAATGTAAACTCTAGCGTAGATAGACTAGTTCGCACGACGAAACAGGGATCACACTCCATAACTCGCATATACAACGAAATCACAAATAATTTAGAACAGTCTGTCCTTCAAGCAATACATAACAAATGGCAGGAGACAAGAGAAACGCAGATTACGACACAAGAGATCACAGATAGCTTTCAGAGAGTTAGGGCAGCCACCCTTTCAGCTTATTCAAGAGAGGCACACACTAAACTAGTGCATCAAGCATATATTCTCCCCAAATTAAGACTTAGATGGGTCCCTCAGGCAGTAGACAAGTGTAACAAATGCTCCCTTGCATCACCTGACCTCATACATTTGATATGGGACTGTCCCAAACTAAAAAGACTATGGGGTAAAATTAGGTTTTGGCTCCAGAGGGTACTCCAGCAGGAGATAACGTTAACTCCCTCCAACATTATTTTCCTGACAGATTCGGGGGTTACACTTCAACATCAGAAATTTCTAAACGCTGTAACTTTGCTCTCTCGGAAACTAATCATGCAATATTGGGTGAAGGATAGGGCCCCGCCCTTCAAGAAACTGTTAGGCGCGCTACACACTCAGGCCCTGTTGGAGCAGGCGGACGTACAGGGAGACCTTGATAGGAGAATAACAATTTACATTCACAAATGGGAACCATATTTATTATACATCTCTCCACAAGTGAGACATAAAATACTTTATCCCTTTCGTAACTCAATGTTTATCTTGGAGGAAAATCTGTGAGGGAAGTGGTGTCTTTCTCCATCGCTGCCCCCCACGACCCCCTCCCTGCCGACCTGACAACTCATGTCTTGCCCCATAGCAGACCATGCCTCCTTCTGATAAAGGTGCCGGGGAATTCTTCTGTGTCCCCCCCCCGGAGTGGAGGGACTTGTTAGGATTGTCAGGATTGTTTAGGCCATATACTTATTGTTTTAAGGTTTGTATTAGTTATTTACTGTTTTATAGAAAAAGGAAAAGAACCAGATTATCGTCTCAGTATGGAGACACCATGCATGGGGAAGGCTCTCTACCTCAGATTGTGGGGGACGAGAGTTGTCGAATTCCCTTTCTGTATCATACAAATGTAATTTTTTGATGTATTGGATATTGTGATTCCCATATTGTGATGAATATGGATTATAAATAAAGTTTTTAAAATAAGTATAATGCAGTATAATGCATATATATAAATGAGAGTTAGCCCATTGCATCATTTTAGACATAGCTGCAGAAATGGCCTTAAAATAATCAAAATTAACCCCTTAAGGACCACATCACTTTTCCATTTTCTGACCGTTTGGGACCAAGGCTATTTTTACATTTTTGCTGTGTTTGTGTTTAGCTGTAATTTTCCGCTTACTCATTTACTGTACCCACACATATTATATACTGTTTTTATCACCATTAAATGGACTTTCTAAAGATACCATTATTTTCATCATATCTTATAATTTAGTATAAAAAAATATATAAAATACGATGAAAAAAACACACTTTTTCTAACTTTGACCCCCAAAATCTGTTACACATCTACAACCACCAATAAACAACCAAAATAAATTGTTTATAAATTTTGTCCTGAGTTTAGAAATACCCAATGTTTACATGTTCTTTGCATTTTTTGCAAGTTATAGGGAAATAAATACAAGTATCACTTTGCTATTTCCAAACCATTTTTTTCCCCCAAAATTAGCAATAGTTACGTTGTAACACTGATATTTGTCAGGAATCCCTGAATATCCCTTGACATGTATATATTTTTTTTTTAGTAGACAACCCAAAGTATTGATCTAGGCCCATTTTGGTATATTTCTTGCCACCATTTCCCCGCCAAATGCGATCAAATAAAAAAAATGTTCACTTTTTCACAAACTTTAGGTTTCTCAGTGAAATTATTTACAATTATGGCATAAATGGTTGTAAATGCTTCTCTGGGATCCCCATTGTTCAGAAGTAGCAGACTTATATAACTTTGGCGTTGCTTTTTGGTAATTAGAAGGCAGCTAAATGCGCACCACACGTGTATTATGCCCAGCAGTGAAGGGGTTAATTAGGGAGCTTGTAGGGTTAATTTTAACTTTAGTGTAGTGTAGTAGACAACCCAAAGTATTGATATAGGCCCATTATGGTATATTTAATGCCACCATTTCACTGCCAAATGCGATCAAATAAAAAAAATCGTAACATTTCTCACAATTTTAGGTTTCTCACTGAAATTATTTACAAACAGCTTGTGTAATTATGGCACAAATGGTTCTAAAAGCTTCTCTGTAATCCCCTTTGTTCAGAAGTAGCAGACATATATGGCTTTGGCATTGCTTTTTGGTAATTAGAAGGCCGTTAAATGCCGCTGCGCACGCCACTTGTATTATGCCCAGCAGTGACGGGGTTAATTAGGTAGCTTGTAGGGTTAATTTTAGCTTTAGTGTAGAGATCAGCCTCCTACTTGACACATCCCGCCCCCTGAACTCTCCCTGACCCCCTTCAAATAGCTCTCTTCCCTTACCCACTTTACAATTGTCACCGCCATTGTAAGTACTGGCAGAAAGTCTGCCAGTACTAAAATAAAAAGCTTTTTTTGTTTTTTTTTTTATTCTGGAGTGTTGGATCCCCTCCTCAGAGGCCTACACCTCTGTCAAATCTCCAGGAGTTGCATGACACACTCATGTCTGCATGGTACACAATACCTCAATAATGTTTTCAGCATCTTGTTGAATCCATGCCTAGATGAATTCAGGCTGTTTTGAAGGCTAAAGGAGGCTCAACACGCTACTAAGTAGCTTTACCTAATAAAGTCGCTGCACGGTGTATATCTGTATATACCTATACCTGTATGTCTATTCCTATAGATATATTGGTGTAGATATCTATTTTACATTAACATTATCAGATATATAAAGAAATATATATTTACAATAAAAATAACATTATCCTGTATGTGAAGAAGATTGGAATGTTAAATATGTACAGTAAATATACAAAACACACATGTACACACATATATACACATACATACACATATTTAGACATGAATATGTATGTATATATACAATAAAGCCCATTGCAGTCAAACACCTTTTCATATGTGCATATGTATGTGTATATGTATATTTATATGAGTGTGTGCATATGTATGTGTATATGTATATTTATATGAGTGTGTGCATATGTATGTGTATATGTATATTTATATGAGTGTGTGCATATGTATGTGTATATGTATATTTATATGAGTGTGTGCATATGTATGTGTATATGTATATTTATATGAGTGTGTGCATATGTATGTGTATATGTATATTTATATGAGTGTGTGCATATGTATGTGTATATATATCTATAAGTGTTTGTGTGTGTATAAATGAGTGTGTGCATAAGTATGTGTGTGTGTGTATATTAGTGTGTGCATATGTGTGTGTGTATATAAGTGTGTGTCAATGTATGTATGAGTGTGTGCAATTTGTATGTGTGTGTTGATGAGTGTGTGCATTAGTATGTGTGTGTATACATGTGTGTATATAAGTGTGTGTGCATAAGTATGTGCGTGTGTGTATATCAGTGTGTGTGTGTATATAAGTGTGTGTGCATAAGTATGTGTGTGTGTGTATATCAGTGTGTGTGTGTATAAGAATGTGTATGTGTCTATTTATTAAAAGTAAGATCTTCTGTCATAAAAACCATAAACTGTACATTTGTTGAGAGACATTTATTCTGTTATCTTTTGTTTCTATGGACTACCACCATAAAAGGAGAAATACTTTAAAAAATAAGAAAAAAATCAGGAAATGTGGGTCAAAGAAAATCCTTTGATGCCAAAGTCTTAAAAGATTTACCTACAACAGACTGTTCTCAAAATCTTACAAAATTCATACTTTTCTTTTTCCTAGCCAAGAAAAAAATGATTTACTGCTACCGAGTAATCTATTTCACCATCAGGGAGCAAGTTCAGTAGATTTTATGTAAAAGCCTTTCAAAGAGTAGATCAAAGTGGCAAAGGAACAAGCAAGCATAACATTTCAGCAAGATATTACATTCACCAGAAAATGTGACAGAAAACCATATCTTTGTGCTAATTATATAATAGTAAATATTCCAACAGTATTTTGCTCTGTATTTTATTTGTGATCCCATGCAAGAGTTAAAATTGAGCTACTAAGAAAAATATCATTGCCTTTTTCTCTATAAAATATGGTAGGACTTTAATAACACTGGGCTAAGTTACAAGTGGAGCGGTGTTTAGTAAGCTTGGTAACGTGCGTTTTATTTTTATAAATATTTCTATGACTATTTTTTAGCAGATAGTGTTTATATGAGTGTAACAGTTTGTTTTAGTGTATTTATGTTGTGTTCGGTGTAACTTTTTTTAGCTCACTACCTTTTACGCAAGGTTGTCAGTGGCACTAACTCGATGAGTGTAAAACGTGATTGCGCTCTGTCGTTTGCTTTTACTTTCAAATTGTAAAATGAGCGCTTTTTCAGTTAAGCTCAATAAAGCTGAAAAAAAACAATAACGTTTGTGTGTGAAAGTAAGCATGTCACTTGTAATCTAGCCCTTTATTTTCTAATCTGCAAGTTTTTAAAATTAAAGGGACAGTCTAGTCAAAATTAAACTTTCATGATTTAGATAGGGCATGTAATTTGAAATAACTTTTCCATTTACTTTTATCATTAAATTTGCTTTGTTCTCTTAGTATTCTTAGTTCAAAGATAAACTAGGTAGGCTCATATGCAAATTCCTACACTCTTGAATGCCGCCTCTTAGCTGAATGCATTTGACAGTTTTTTTTCACAGCTAGTGGGCATTAGTTCATGTGTGCCATATAGATAACATTGTGCTCACGTCCGTGGAGCTACTTATGAGAAGGCACTGATAGGCTAAAATGCAAGTCTGTCAAAAGAACTGAAATAAGGGGGTAGTCTGCAGAGAGAGATAAATAGTACATTAATATAACAGTTTGGTTTTGCAAAACTGTGGAATGGGTAATAAAGGGATTAACTATCTTTTTAAACAATACAAATTCTGGAGTAAACTGTCC
This sequence comes from Bombina bombina, assembly GCF_027579735.1. Taxonomy (NCBI): domain Eukaryota; kingdom Metazoa; phylum Chordata; class Amphibia; order Anura; family Bombinatoridae; genus Bombina; species Bombina bombina. The sequence continues at coordinate 185,260,725 of NC_069500.1, forward strand.
CTTTAAACATTGGGCTAAGTATGTTTTGATTCAAGAGGGGTTTTTTTTTAAAAGTGGAGAGGTTTTTTTTTCCATTTTCATTGGGATAGGTTTTCAGGGAGCTGTAATAATGATTAAAAGTGTTAGAGATGGGAGTAAGAAGGTTCTAGTGATTAAAGGGTTAATGCAATAGGGGTTAGGGTTTGAATTGAAATAAAAGAGTGGAACCTATAATCACATTTTTATATTAAAGTATATATTTTTACAAATGGCAATATTAATATTAATTATGTTGGAGGAAGATACACTTGATGTAGGTGAGGAGGAGAAAGCAATCACTCTGTGGGTGCTATACAAACAGCAGGAGAAGGATGGGTAGCTGGAACTGCCCACAAGTTGTTTTTTGTTGTTTTTAATTACAGAATAAAAATTACATTTAAAGAAGCCATCATATGAAAGCTAATTGGTGCTAAAAACACAACACAACGTTTTTTTTTTAATCAACACTGATGTCTAAATAGAGACATTGCTAAATCATAATCTGTTTAGTCTCCAGTGGAAGAAAAATTTGTAAACGTCCTGATACTAAAGGGATTAATGGGTTAATGCAGTGGGTGGTCTCAGGAGCCTTGATGTTACGAATATTTGCAATGGGGGGGTTCTGTGTTCACAGTAAGGGTTAATTGCACTATTGGAGTTTATGGTTATGTGGTGTAGGCGGTCTGGGGAGTCGCAGATAGATTTTAGTACATTTTTTAAATTGTCACTTTATATATATATATTAGGGGCCATACAACATTTAACATGTCTTAACGACATACCATAGGATCTAGGCTTTAGAAACATGAAACTTTGTATTCAACCAAACAATGATATACTGCTAATAATGTGAAGCTGGAAGTGCAGCTTTAAAGGCACATTAAACAGTCTGAATGATAAATGGTATATATAAAAAAATCTCTGCAATATACTTTCATTATTTATTTTGTCCCCTTTTCCTGTAATTCCATTCTTAAATTGTGAGCTTTTCAGTTCCTGTTAGAAATGGAAGTGCTATTAATCAAGAAGATGTCCAGCCTCCAATATGTAAATTAAAACACCTTTATTTGCTTATATAGGGTCCATAATACAGCAACAGCAACAACGTTTCAAACCAGCAATTATCTGGTCTTAGTCATGTCCTGAAATGGAAGTGCAGAACACTGTTATATAATATTCCACACAGCCATTGGCTGCACACTCTAGTGACCTATTTATAACTGTCCCCAATTGGTCACAGCAGAGAAGGTAACCTAAGTTACAACATGGCAGCTCCCATTGTTTTATAGACACTAAAACTTTACACTTATTTTGTCAATATTTAAACAGTTAATGAAACTTTAAAAAATACATCTACATGTTATTTTTAGACTAACCTTTTTTTTGAATGCTTCATTCTAGCTAGCATTTATTTAGTTTTTAATGTCCCTTTAAACATGTAAATGAACTTTAAAGTCCAAAAAGCAAATGCTCTACTGCAGGGATGGGCAACTATCGGCCTTCCAGATGTTATGGACTACATCTCCCATGATGCTTTGCCGGCAATATGGCTGAAAGAGCATTATCGGAGATGTAGTCCATAACATCTGGAGGGCCGATAATTGCCCACCCCTGTTCTAATGTATAAAAGCATTTTATTATTGCACTGTTACTTACATATAACTATGTGTAGAGCAATGCTCTACTTGGACTTGCTTAAACACATCTAGCGTGCCAATTGCAAAAAGGCATATGTGTATAGACACCAATCACCAGCTTGCCGTCAGTAGTGCATTGCTGTTCCTGAGCCTACTATGCTATTCAACAAATGATACCAAGAGAATAAAGTAAATTTGATAATAGAAGTACATTGAAAGGTATTTTAAAAGTGCATGCTCTATCATATCCATGAAAGTTTAATCTTGATATTCATGATCCTTTAATTCCTTGCAAGCGTATTGAAGGTTTAGCCTCTTCATTTCCCACACTCCAAGACTGTTTAAAACAGTTTATTCAATGGATTTTAGAATACATATCCTCGTAATACAGTAACAACATCAATAAACAGCAAGCCGAAACAGTAAAGACTAATGATGACTGTTTTTGTGATCACAAGCAGTATACAATCTATTCTGTGCTTAAGCTTTCAACAACAGAACAACAAAATGTTACACCATTTATAGAAACAAAATGACAAAAATATAAAGCAGAGCTGTTTTACTATAAATAAATAATTGTGCAAAATATAATATTAGAAGAAAGTATTAAATGATGGCAAGACTTGCATAGTGTGCATTGTATTACCATTTGTAATCCTTTATTTAACTTAATCCTATTGAATGAACCATTAATTAATCACATACACGGATGCAGTGGTAAAGGGTATTAAAAGAATAAAAAATAATATACACATAAACCAAATGAATGAAAAGCAATAAAATGATATATTAGCAGAATAATAAAGATTTCAGCTTAGAACACAATCAGGTTAGTTTAATCAACAAACATGCCATGGTTAAAGGGACAGTGAACACCAAAATTGTTCATGTTTAAAAAGATAGATAACGTCTTTATTACCCATTCATAAGCTTTTTTCCAACCAACATTCTTATATTAATATAATTTATAACATTTAAACCTCTAAATTTGTGCCTGTTTCTAAGCCACTACAGTCAGCCTTTTATCACATGCATTTTTATTAGCTTTTCATAAGCAGAGACTGCTAATTCATGTGTGCAATATAGATAACACTGTGCTCTCTCCCGTGGAGTTGTTCATGACACAGCACTAATTGGCTAAAATGCAAGTCAATAGATAATAAAAAAAGATGCTTAGATACAAGGTAATCACAGAGATAAAAAGTATATTAATACAACCATGTTGGATATGTAAAACTGGGGAATGGGTAATAAAAGGTATTATCTATCTTTTTAAACAATAAAAAATCTCTGTATCAGCATTACTATTAGAAAGAATCAGCAATGATGTTTAAAATTTAAGGCCATTCTAATCCATTATGATACCCCATGAACACCCAGTAATCATGTATTTTTCTAGTTAGTTTGCACCCCATAAACACCTAAATACTTTGTGCAAAAAACATAATTTATGCTTACCTGATAAATTTATTTCTCTTGTAGTGTAGTCAGTCCACGGGTCATCCATTACTTATGGAATATATCTCTTCCTAACAGGAAGTTGCAAGAGGATCACCCAAGCAGAGCTGCTATATAGCTCCTCCCCTCACGTGTCATATTCAGTCATTCGACCAAAGCAGACGAGAAAGGAGAAACCATAGGGTGCAGTGGTGACTGGAGTTTAATTAAAATTTAGGTCTGCCTTAAAGACAGGGCGGGCCGTGGACTGACTACACTACAAGAGAAATAAATTCATCAGGTAAGCATAAATTATGTTTTCTCTTGTTAAGTGTAGTCAGTCCACGGGTCATCCATTACTTATGGAATACCAATACCAAAGCTAAAGTACACGGATGAAGGGAGGGACAAGGCAGGAACATTAAACAGAAGGAACCACTGCCTGAAGTACCTTTCTCCCAAAAATAGCCTCCGAAGAAGCAAAAGTGTAAAATTTGTAAAATTTTGAAAAGGTGTGAAGCGAAGACCAAGTTGCAGCCTTGCAAATCTGTTCAACAGAGGCCTCAGTTTTAAAGGCCCAGGTGGAAGCCACAGCTCTAATAGAATGAGCTGTAATCCTTTCAGGAGGCTGCTGTCCAGCAGTCTCATAGGCTAAACGTATTATGCTACGAAGCCAAAAAGAGAGAGAGGTAGCCGAAGCCTTTTGACCTCTTCTCTGTCCAGAGTAAACGACAAACAGGGAAGAAGTTTGACGAAAATCTTTAGTTGCCTGCAAATAGAACTTCAGGGCACGGACTACGTCCAAATTATGCAAAAACATAATTTATGCTTACCTGATAAATTCCTTTCTTCTGTAGTGTGATCAGTCCACGGGTCATCATTACTTCTGGGATATTACTCCTCCCCAACAGGAAGTGCAAGAGGATTCACCCAGCAGAGCTGCATATAGCTCCTCCCCTCTACGTCACTCCCAGTCATTCGACCAAGGACCAACGAGAAAGGAAAAGCCAAGGGTGAAGTGGTGACTGGAGTATAAATTAAAAAATATTTACCTGCCTTAAAAACAGGGCGGGCCGTGGACTGATCACACTACAGAAGAAAGGAATTTATCAGGTAAGCATAAATTATGTTTTCTTCTGTTAAGTGTGATCAGTCCACGGGTCATCATTACTTCTGGGATACCAATACCAAAGCAAAAGTACACGGATGACGGGAGGGATAGGCAGGCTCTTTATACAGAAGGAACCACTGCCTGAAGAACCTTTCTCCCAAAAATAGCCTCCGATGAAGCAAAAGTGTCAAATTTGTAAAATTTGGAAAAAGTATGAAGCGAAGACCAAGTTGCAGCCTTGCAAATCTGTTCAACAGAGGCCTCATTCTTGAAGGCCCAAGTGGAAGCCACAGCTCTAGTAGAATGAGCTGTAATTCTTTCAGGAGGCTGCTGTCCAGCAGTCTCATAAGCTAAACGAATTATGCTACGAAGCCAAAAAGAAAGAGAGGTAGCGGAAGCTTTTTGACCTCTCCTCTGCCCAGAGTAAATGACAAACAGAGAAGACGTTTGTCGAAATTCCTTAGTTGCCTGTAAGTAAAATTTTAGAGCACGGACTACATCCAGGTTGTGCAGTAGACGTTCCTTCTTTGAAGAAGGATTTGGGCATAAAGAAGGAACAACAATCTCTTGATTGATATTCCTGTTAGTAACTACCTTAGGTAAGAACCCAGGTTTAGTACGCAGGACTACCTTATCCGAATGAAAAATCAAATAAGGAGAATCACAATGTAAGGCTGATAATTCAGAGACTCTTCGAGCCGAGGAAATAGCCATTAAAAATAGAACTTTCCAAGATAACAACTTTATATCAATGGAATGAAGGGGTTCAAACGGAACGCCCTGTAAAACATTAAGAACAAGGTTTAAACTCCATGGTGGAGCAACAGTTTTAAACACAGGCTTAATCCTGGCCAAAGCCTGACAAAAAGCCTGGACGTCAGGAACTTCTGACAGACGTTTGTGTAACAGAATGGACAGAGCTGAGATCTGTCCCTTTAATGAACTAGCAGATAAACCCTTTTCTAAACCTTCTTGTAGAAAAGACAATATCCTAGGAATCCTAACCTTACTCCAAGAGTAACCTTTGGATTCACACCAATATAGGTATTTACGCCATATCTTATGGTAAATCTTTCTGGTAACAGGTTTCCTAGCCTGTATTAAGGTATCAATAACTGACTCAGAAAACCCACGTCTTGATAAAATCAAGCGTTCAATTTCCAAGCAGTCAGCTTCAGAGAAGTTAGATTTTGATGTTTGAAGGGACCCTGTATCAGAAGGTCCTGTTTCAGAGGTAGAGACCAAGGTGGACAGGATGACATGTCCACCAGGTCTGCATACCAAGTCCTGCGTGGCCACGCAGGTGCTATTAGAATCACTGATGCTCTCTCTTGTTTGATTCTGGCAAACAATCGAGGAAGCAACGGGAAGGGTGGAAACACGTAAGCCATCCTGAAGTCCCAAGGTGCTGTCAGAGCATCTATCAGGACTGCTCCTGGATCCCTGGATCTGGACCCGTAACGAGGAAGCTTGGCGTTCTGTCGAGACGCCATGAGATCTATCTCTGGTTTGCCCCAACGTCTAAGTATTTGGGCAAAGACCTCCGGATGAAGTTCCCACTCCCCCGGATGAAAAGTCTGACGACTTAAGAAATCCGCCTCCCAGTTCTCCACTCCCGGGATGTGGATTGCTGACAGGTGGCAAGAGTGAGACTCTGCCCAGCGAATTATCTTTGATACTTCCATCATAGCTAGGGAGCTTCTTGTCCCTCCCTGATGGTTGATGTAAGCTACAGTCGTGATGTTGTCCGACTGAAACCTGATGAACCCCCGAGTTGTCAACTGGGGCCAAGCCAGGAGGGCATTGAGAACTGCTCTCAATTCCAGAATGTTTATTGGCAGGAGACTCTCCTCCTGACTCCATTGTCCCTGAGCCTTCAGAGAATTCCAGACGGCACCCCAACCTAGAAGGCTGGCGTCTGTTGTTACAATTGTCCAGTCTGGTCTGCTGAATGGCATCCCCCTGGACAGATGTGGCCGAGAAAGCCACCATAGAAGAGAATTTCTGGTCTCTTGATCCAGATTCAGAGAAGGGGATAAGTCTGAGTAATCCCCATTCCACTGACTTAGCATGCACAGTTGCAGTGGTCTGAGGTGTAAGCGTGCAAAGGGTACTATGTCCATTGCCGCTACCATTAAGCCGATTACCTCCATGCATTGAGCCACTGACGGGTGTTGAATGGAATGAAGGGTGCGGCAAGCACTTTGAAGTCTTGTTAGCCTGTCCTCTGTCAGGTAAATCTTCATTTCTACAGAATCTATAAGAGTCCCCAGGAAGGGAACTCTTGTGAGTGGAACGAGTGAACTTTTCTTTTCGTTCACCTTCCATCCATGTGACCTTAGAAATGCCAGCACTAACTCTGTATGAGACTTGGCAGTTTGAAAGCTTGAAGCTTGTATCAGAATGTCGTCTAGGTATGGAGCTACCGAGATTCCCCGCGGTCTTAGTACCGCCAGAAGAGCACCCAGAACCTTTGTGAAGATTCTTGGAGCTGTAGCCAATCCGAATGGAAGAGCCACAAACTGGTAATGCCTGTCTAGGAAGGCAAACCTTAGGTACCGATAATGATCTTTGTGAATCGGTATGTGAAGGTAAGCATCTTTTAAATCTACAGTGGTCATGTACTGACCTTCTTGGATCATAGGTAAAATTGTCCGAATAGTCTCCATCTTGAACGATGGAACTCTTAGGAATTTTTTTAGGATCTTTAAGTCCAGGATTGGTCTGAAAGTTCCCTCTTTTTTGGGAACCACAAACAGATTTGAGTAAAACCCCTGTCCCTGTTCCGATCGTGGAACTGGATGGATTACTCCCATTAACAAGAGCTCTTGTACGCAGCGTAGAAACGCCTCTTTCTTTGTCTGGATTGTTGACAATCTTGACAGATGAAATCTCTCTCTTGGAGGAGAGTATTTGAAGTCCAGAAGGTATCCCTGAGATATTATCTCTAGCGCCCAGGGATCCTGAACATCTCTTGCCCAAGCCTGGGCGAAGAGAGAAAGTCTGCCCCCCACTCGATCCGATCCCGGATCGGGGGCCCTCAATTCATGCTGTTTTAGGGGCAGCAGCAGGTTTCCTAGTCTGCTTGCCCTTGTTCCAGGACTGGTTAGATTTCCAGCCTTGTCTGTAGCGAGCAACAGCTCCTTCCTGTTTTGGTGCAGAGGAAGTTGATGCTGCTCCTGCTTTGAAATTACGAAAGGAACGAAAATTAGACTGTCTAGTCTTGGCTTTGGCTTTGTCCTGAGGCAGGGCATGGCCTTTACCTCCTGTAATGTCAGCGATAATCTCTTTCAACCCGGGCCCGAATAAGGTCTGCCCTTTGAAAGGTATATTAAGCAATTTAGACTTAGAAGTAACATCAGCTGACCAGGATTTTAGCCACAGCACCCTGCGTGCCTGAATGGCGAATCCTGAATTCTTCGCCGTAAGTTTAGTAAGATGTACTACGGCCTCCGAAATGAATGAATTAGCTAGTTTAAGGACTCTAAGCCTGTCCGTAATGTCGTCCAGAGTAGCTGAACCAATGTTCTCTTCCAGAGACTCAATCCAGAATGCCGCTGCAGCCGTGATCGGCGCAATGCATGCAAGGGGTTGCAATATAAAACCTTGTTGAACAAACATTTTCTTAAGGTAACCCTCTAATTTTTTATCCATTGGATCTGAAAAAGCACAGCTATCCTCCACCGGGATAGTGGTACGCTTAGCTAAGGTAGAAACTGCTCCCTCCACCTTAGGGACCGTTTGCCATAAGTCCCTTGTGGTGGCGTCTATTGGAAACATTTTTCTAAATATCGGAGGGGGTGAGAACGGCACACCGGGTCTATCCCACTCCTTAGTAACAATTTCAGTAAGTCTCTTAGGTATAGGAAAAACCTCAGTACTCGTCGGTACCGCAAAATATTTATCCAACCTACACATTTTCTCTGGTATTGCAACTGTGTTACAATCATTCAGAGCCGCTAACACCTCCCCTAGTAATACACGGAGGTTTTCCAGTTTAAATTTAAAATTTGAAATATCTGAATCCAGTCTGTTTGGATCAGAACCGTCACCCACAGAATGAAGTTCTCCGTCCTCATGTTCTGCCACCTGTGACGCAGTGTCTGACATGGCCCTAATATTATCAGCGCACTCTGTTCTCACCCCAGAGTGATCACGCTTACCTCTTAGTTCTGGTAATTTAGCCAAAACCTCAGTCATAACAGTAGCCATATCCTGTAATGTGATTTGTAATGGCCGCCCAGATGTACTCGGCGCTACAATATCACGCACCTCCCTCTGAGCGGGAGATGTAGGTACTGACACGTGAGGCGAGTTAGTCGGCATAACTCTCCCCTCGTTGTTTGGTGAAATTTGTTCAATTTGTACAGATTGACTTTTATTTAAAGTAGCATCAATACAGTTAGTACATAAATTTCTATTGGGCTCCACTTTGGCATTGCAACAAATGACACAGGTATCATCCTCTGAATCAGACATGTTTAACACACTAGCAAATAAACTTGTAACTTGTAAATAACACAACTTTAGCAAAGGTTTAATCCCATTAGCAAAGATAACAAATTCTGAAAGCAGGAAACAAATTACAGAATAAACGTTTTTTATCTCAGTCAAACTATAATTCTCACAGCTCTGCTGAGAGAAATTACCTCCCTCAAAATAAGTTTTGAAGACCCCTGAGCTCTGTAGAGATGAACCGGATCATGCAGGGAATACAATGAGTTGCTGACTGAAATATTTGATGCGTAGTAAAAGCGCCAAAAAACGGCCCCTCCCCCTCACACACAGCAGTGAGGGAGAACAGAAACTGTCAGAAAACAGATTAAGCAACTGCCAAGTGGAAAAATAGTGCCCAAACATTTATTCACTCAGTACCTCAGTAAATGAAAACGATTTTACATTCCAGCAAAAACGTTAAACATAATCTCTAGTTATTAAACAGCTTTATGTATTTCTTACAGTGTAATTCTAGTGAAGTACCATTCCCCAGAATACTGAAGTGTAAAGTATACATACATGACATTATATCGGTATGGCAGGATTTTCTCATCAATTCCATTGTCAGAAAATAAAAACTGCTACATACCTCTATGCAGATTCATCTGCCTGCTGTCCCCTGATCTGAAGTTTACCTCTCCTCAGATGGCCGAGAAACAGCAATATGATCTTAACTACTCCGGCTAAAATCATAACAAAAACTCTGGTAGATTCTTCTTCAAACTCTGCCAGAGAGATAATAACACACTCCGGTGCTATTTTAAAATAACAAACTTTTGATTGAAGATATAAAACTAAGTATAATCACCATAGTCCTCTCACACATCCTATCTAGTCGTTGGGTGCAAGAGAATGACTGGGAGTGACGTAGAGGGGAGGAGCTATATGCAGCTCTGCTGGGTGAATCCTCTTGCACTTCCTGTTGGGGAGGAGTAATATCCCAGAAGTAATGATGACCCGTGGACTGATCACACTTAACAGAAGAAAGTCGTTTCTTCTTTGAAGAAGGGTTAGGACACAGTGATGCAACAACAATCTCTTGATTGATATTCCTGTTAGTAACTACCTTAGGTAAGAACCCAGGTTTAGTACGCAGAACTACCTTGTCTGAATGAAAAATCAGATAAGGAGAATCACAATGTAAGGCAGATAACTCAGAGACTCTTCGAGCCGAGGAAATAGCCATCAAATACAAAACCTTCCAGGATAACAGCTTGATATCAATGGAATGAAGGGGTTCAAATGGAATGCCTTGAAGAACATTAAGAACTAAGTTTAAGCTCCACGGCGGAGCAACAGTCTTAAACACAGGCTTAATCCTAGTTAAAGCCTGACAAAAAACCTGAACGTCTGGAACTTCAGCCAGATGTTTGTGTAGAAGAATAGACAGAGCAGAAATCTGTCCCTTTAACGAACTAGCAGATAAGCCCTTTTCTAACCCCTCTTGTAGAAAGGACAATATCCTAGGAATCCTAACCTTACTCCTTGAGTAATTCTTGGATTCGCACCAATATAAATATTTACGCCATATCTTATGGTAAATTTTTCTGGTAACAGGCTTCCTAGCCTGTATTAAGGTATCAATAACTGACTCCGAGAAGCCACGCTTTGATAGAATCAAGCGTTCAATCTCCATGCAGTCAGCCTCAGAGAAATTAGATTTGGATGTTTGAAAGGACCCTGAATTAGAAGGTCCTGTCTCAGAGGTAGAGACCACGGTGGACAGGACGACATGTCCACTAGGTCTGCATACCAGGTCCTGCGTGGCCACGCAGGCGCTATCAGAATCACCGAAGCTCTCTCCTGTTTGATCTTGGCAATCAAACGAGGAAGCATCGGGAATGGTGGAAACACATAAGCCATGTTGAAGACCCAAGGGGCTGTCAGAGCATCTATCAGCACCGCTCCCGGGTCCCTGGACCTGGATCCGTAACAAGGAAGCTTGGCGTTCTGGCGAGACGCCATGAGATCCAGATCTGGTTTGCCCCAACGAAGAATCAGTTGAGCAAAGACCTCCGGATGAAGTTCCCACTCCCCCGGATGAAAAGTCTGGCGACTTAGAAAATCCGCCTCCCAGTTCTCTACGCCTGGGATGTAAATCGCTGACAGGTGGCAATAGTGAGACTCTGCCCAGCGAATTATCTTTGAGACTTCCAACATCGCTAGGGAACTTCTGGTTCCCCCTTGATGGTTGATGTAAGCCACAGTTGTGATGTTGTCCGACTGAAATCTGATGAACCTCAGAGTTGCTAACTGAGGCCAAGCTAGGAGAGCATTGAATATTGCTCTTAATTCCAGAATATTTATTGGGAGGAGTTTTCTTAACAAGAGAAATAATTGAACATTGGTATTCCAATCCATATAGAAACACTTTGGGGGCAGTTTATTAAAGTGCGGACGAACATGATACGATGTAGCGTATCATGTCCACCGCACATCGATAAATGCTGACAGCATACGCTGTCGGCATTCATCATTGCACCAGCAGTTATTGTGAACTGGCTGTGCAATGTCGCCCCCTGCAGATTCACAGCAAATCGGCCGCTAGCAGGGGGTGTCAATCAGCCCGATCTTAAAGGATCGGGCGGATTGATGTCCGCAGCCTCAGAGCAGGCGGACAAGTTATGGAGCAGTGGTCTTTAGACCGCTGCTTCATAACTGCTGTTTCCGGCGAGCCTGAAGTAAGTTATACAGTCACATGTGGGCCACCATACTGAGGAAGCAAGCTAGAGACTTTGGGACAGTGAGACAACCAGGACTGGAGGACAGGGAATCTAAACACAAACAGCACAGGACTCATCTAAAGTGGAACAACCAGTTACTAAGCTGCTATTTAAACGTTTTATTTATGGTAGTGTGTTTGCAGCATGTCTATTTCTCTCTGTATTAAAACATTTGTTATGTTTTTGTCTTTTGTTTTATAACATGATTTCAACTTGTCTGGGCATTAATAAGGGACATGACACCAAAATGGTTTATTTCATGATTAAGATAGAGCATGTGATTTTAAACAATTTTCTAATTTACTTCTATTAATTTATTTTGTTCTCTAGGTAGGCTTAAGAGCTGCTGATCAGTGGCTGCACATATATGCTTCATGTTATCGGCTCACCCAATGCATTCAGCTAGCTCTCAGTAGTGCATTATTGCTTATTCAACAAAGGATACTAAGAGAATGAAGCAAATTAGATCATAGAAGTAAACTGGAAAAAATGGTTAAAATTCTATTCTCTATCTGAATAATGAAATAAACAGAAAAGCCCTGGCTATTGCTGTGAATAAGGAAAGAATACTAGACATATTTAAAGGGACAGTCAAGTCCAAAAAAAACTTTAATTTTTCAAGTAGGGCATGCAATTTTAAACAACTTTCCAATTTACTTTTATCAACAATTTTGCTTTGTTCTCTTGGTATTCTAGTAGAAAGCAAACCTAGGGAGAGCAAGCTCATGTAGGCCATATAGATAGCATTGTGATCACGCCCGTGGCTAGTGGCAGACACTGCACTAATTGGCTAAAATGCAAGTCAATAGATAATAACTAAAAGTCATGTGATAAGGGGCGGTCAGAAGATGCTTAGATAGAAATTAGTCACAGAGGTTAAAAGTGTATTATTATAACAGTGTTGGTTTTGCAAAACTGGGGAATGTGTAATAAAGGGATTATCTATTTTTTTAAACAACAAAAATTCTGGTGTTGACTGTCCCATTAACACACTGGGGATCACATAAAAACTATAACAGATTGAATACTTAAAGGGACAGTCAACACCAGAATTTTTGTTGTTTTAAAAGACAGATAATAATAATAATTACCCATTCCCCAGTTTTGCATAACTAACACAGTTATACTAATACACATTTTACCTCTGTAATTACCTTGTATCTAAGCCTCTGCAGACTGCCCCCTTACTTCAGTTCTTTTGACAGACTTGCATTTTAGCCAATCAGTGCTCACTCTATGGTAAATTCACGTACATGAGCACAATGTTATCTGTATGAAACACATGAACTAACGCCCTTTAGTGTTCAAAAACGGTCAAAATGCATTTAGTTTAGAGGCGGCCTTCAACGTCTAAGAAATTAGCATATGAACCTCCTAGGTTAGCTTTCAACTAAGAATACCAAGAGAACAAAGCAAAATTGGTGCTAAAAGTAAATTGGAAAGTTGTTTAAAATCACATGCCCTATTTGAATCATGAAAGTTTTTTTTTTTACTTGACAGGTCCTTTAAGAGCATTATGCATACCGACGGCAGGAGTTTATAGTCAAAAGCTCCATGCATTAAGAGATTTTAGTTTATTTTTATTAAAATGAATACATTTGCTCCAGTGTTGCTTTGGTATTTTTAATGTTTTTGATTGAAACATTATGTATTAGAGTGCCTTTTCATTTTTTCACTCCTCCCATCCAAAAATGATTCTTGTAAAAACGATCACAGTTTCAGTGGCATATTTACTCCACCGCTATGCACCCTGTGCCATCTAGCAATGTCATATATTTTATAGTTGATGACTAATACAAGTCATCACTGACTCTCTGAGCAGCCAGCATGTTTAAATGCCGACACACAGAGCATATACGTGTAGCAATAACACTGTACGCAGCACTGGGGATTTTGGGCTTTCTTTCATAAGCTATTTCATAAGTGTTGCAAATTTAATTAATAAAATGCATAATTCACATATATGATATCACAGAAATGCTGGTTATACTGCAACAAAAATATATATAAAATAATTTAACAAAAAAAAACAGACTTTTCACAAGTTTTCCAAAAAAGCTTTCGTAGACCTTCACAGAAATATGCTGATACATTGTCAAAGAGATGGAAACTTCTATAAAAAATGTCTGTTTCTGATTTTTTTTCCCCCTACATTTTAACCAGCATTTCTTTTAATAGATTTCTTATTCTCCATGATAGTAAAGGCTCAAGTTGAAATAAATGTAAAAATGTACTATTGTGCACCTCAGTGAAAAAAAAACAAAACCAAAATCACCCGGCTCCTAAGTTTCATTCCTGCTTCTTCAAATAATGATATCATGAGAACAAAGAAAATTGATAATAGGAGTAAATTAGAAAGTTTCTTAAAATTGTATACTCTATTCGAATCATAAAATTTTTTTATTATCCCTTTAACTTTTAAAAGCTGATAAGAAAATATCACATAACCATCTTTATATAAAACCATGGAAGATATTTTACCTAAAAATATCTTCAACTCAACAGAGTAAGTGCTCTGTGACCCATAACTACTATTTTTTAATGTCATCTGCACCGTTTTCTCTTTATTATGATCTCATGGGATTTCATGGTAAACTTCCTTAAAATGAAGAGAGAATAAAGTGACTGCCTGCACGTACCAATTACAAACCCCATTGTAAGACCTGGGGCAAACATCCTGATTGGTTGCTTAAAGTCCCTTTACAGTTGGATGTGGCTACTGGGAAATGTTAGGCAATATATTTTTCTTTTTACATAAAAATGCTGATTTGATATTTTCTACTCAGCTTTTTACAGATATGCTGCTCACCATTATGCTGGACATAATGATGTAATCAAAGCAAATATTATCCTTAGAATAATAATATGTAGATTTATTTTTTCACAATTAAATTAGTTGTTTAAATATTGAAAATAAAAGTATAAACATGTATTTTCTATAAAGTAATGGAGACCATCATGTTTGCACTAGTTTTCTATTTATCACTGTCTTCTGTTGAGAACACTAAGGGGCATTATATATATTATTTATATATATATATATATATATATATATATACATACATACACACACACACACATACGCACACACAGTCAGACTTATCTATCAGGTAATAAAATATAGTTATACAGCTTCATTCATTGCCTCTAATTGTTCTCAGCTGGAGAGTGAGATAATGGGAAAACTTATAGGGATATAAAACCAAAATTTTCCACATGATTTAGGTAGAGCAGTGTTTCCCAAACCCAGTCCTCAGGACCCTTACTCATGCCAGATATTCATTATATGTTAACTAGAGCACAGGTGAAATAATTAGCTGCTGGGTGAGCTGATTGTTTCACCTGTGCTCTAGTTAAGATATAATGAATATCTGGCCTGAGTAAGGGTCCTGAAGACTGGGTTTGGGAAACACTGAGGTAGAGCATGCAATTATAAACAGTTTTCTAATTTACTTCTATTATCAAATTGTCTTCTTTCTCTTGGTATCTTTCATTGGGATATAAGTTTATATGTCTGGAGAACTATATGGTAGCAGTTTTTTAAGGATTGTGTCCATTTGCATGAGCACTAGATGGCAGCACTATTTCCTGCCATGTACTGCTCCACATGCCTATCTAGGTATCTCTTCAACAAAGAATAACATGGGAATTAAGCAAATTTAAAAATAGAAGTAAACTGGAGTTTGTTTTTTTTAAATGATATGCTTAATCTGAATCACAAAATAATTTTTTTTGGGTACCATATCCCTGATGCTGTTTACAGCACTTTGTGTGCATGTTTATATATTTTTGGTACTTGCAACACATTTTGCTGTATTACATCTTCATTTCCCATATTTCTTCTTTTGTTTCTATTATATTAAAGCAACAGCAATGCCTGTGTTTAGCTGCAGGGTAATCATAAAACTAGAGCATAATATATGTATGTTCCCTTCTGTTTGTTTCTTCATTACTGGGCGTTATATAAAGATAAAAGCACAATTACTTTTTTATTAAATATTTTATTTTGATAGTTAATTATATTTTATATTTAACAAATGATATACAGAAATTAGTGTGCCATGCTCTTTTTATTTAGACATTTCGGACTATCTTATCAGACAAATATTACTCACATCCGAAGATCATGTCTTCTGTATCCATGGGAACCACTTACAAGAAAGATTCATAGCAGCACAAACACTTTGCATTCAATTTCCTAGCAACCACATAGTCAAACTGACACAGAGACCTTAAATCTGTTCTGTACTAAACCTCTCATTTACAGAGACACTTTATCAGTGAAATGGGTCATAATCTTTTCAGTATTTCAAAGTTACAGATTCATGGACCTTACCTAATCCAAACCACTAGCCACTGAGTCATTGCTGTTTCAGTAGTTTGTAACTGAAGCCATTTAAATGCAATTCTTGCACAGTATAGTAATTATTATAGTATATAAAACTAGAAAACAGACAGAATATAACAGAGCCCTTTTTTACATATGATTAGTTCTTAAAAGTATATTGTGTTGTGTTTTGCAGAAACACCAGAGTGTAAAGAAACTAACGGCTAGATTACGAGATTTGCGGTAACAGGGGTGCGGTGCTAACTTGCAGTTTATTCTTACCACTCACTTACCTGTAGCGCTGGTATTACAGGTTTTTATCAACCCGGCGTTAACAGGCAAGAAGTGAGCGTAGAGCAAAATTGAGCTCCATACTACATTCCAATACCAGCGCTGCTTAAGTGAGCGGTGAGCTGGTTATACATGCTCGTGCACGATTTCCCCATAGACATCAATGGGGAGAGCCGGCTGAGAAAAAGTCTAACACCTTCCAAAAAGCAGCGTAAAACTCAGTAACGCAGCCCCATTGATTCCTATGGGGAAACAAATTTTATGTTTACACCTAACACCCTAACATGAACCCCGAGTCTAAACACCCCTAATCTTACACTTATTAACCCCTAATCTGCCGCTCCGGACATTGCTGCCACCTACATTATACTTATTAACCCCTAATCTGCTGCTCCGGCATCGCCGCCACCTACATTATATTTATTAACCCTTAATATGCTGCCCCCAACGTTGTTGACACCTACATTATATTTATTAACCCCTAATCTGCCGCCCCTAACATCGCCGCCACCTACCTACATTTATTAACCCCTAATCTACCGTCCCCAACGTCGCCGCCACTATTCTAAATTTATTAACCCCTAAACCTAAGTCTAACAGTAACACCCCCTAACTTAAATATAATTAAAATAAATCTAAATAAAATTCCTATCATTACCTAAATTATTCCTATTTAAAACTAAATACTTACCTATAAAATAAACCCTAAACTAGCTACAATATAACTAATAGTTACATTGTATCTAGCTTAGGGTTTATTTTTATTTTACAGCCAAATTTGTATTTATTTTAACTAGGTAGAATAGTTACTAAATAGTTATTAACTATTTACTAACTACCTAGCTAAAATAAATACAAATTTACCTGTAAAATAAAAACCTAACCTAAGTTACACTAACACCTAACAGTACACTACAATTAAATAATTTACCTAAATTAAATACAATTAAATAAATTAAATACAATTAGCTAAATTACAAAAAAACAAACACTAAATTACAGAAAATAAAAAACAAATTATAATATATTTAAACTAATTACACCTAATCTAAGAGCCCTATCAAAATAAAAAGCCCCCCCAAAATAAAAAAACCCTAGTCTAAACTAAACTATCAATAGCCCTTAAAAGGGCCTTTTGTGGGGCATTGCCCCAAAGAAATCAGCTATTTTACCTGAAAAAGAAATACAAACAACCCCCCAACAGTAAAACCCGCCACCCACACAATCAACCCCCCAAATAAAACCCTAACTAAAAAAACCTAAGCTCCCCAATTGCCCTGAAAAGGGCATTGGGTGGGCATTGCCCTTAAAAGGGCATTTAGCTCTATTGCTGCCCAAAGCCCTAACCTAAAAATAAAACCCACCCAATACACCCTTAAAAAATCCTAACACTAACTCCCGAAGATCCACTTAATGGGAGAAGTCTTCATCCAAGCGGCAAGATGTCCTCAACAAAGCCGGCAGAAGTGGTCCTCCAGACGGGCAGAAGTCTTCACCCAGACGGCATCTTCTATCTTCATCCTTCCGACGCGGAACGGCTCCATCTTCAAGACATCCGGCGTGGAGCATCCTCTTCAATCGACGTCTTCTTGTTGAATGAAGGTACCTTTAAATGATGTCATCCAAGATGGCGTTCCTTAGATTCCGATTGGCTGATAGAATTCTATCAGCCAATCGGAATTAAGGTTGAAAAAATCCTATTGGCTGATCGAATCAGCCAATAGGATTGAGCTCACATTCTATTGGCTGATTGGAACAGTCAATAGAATGTGAGCACAATCCTATTGGCTGATTTTTATCAACCTTAATTCCGATTGGATGATAGAATTCTATCAGCCAATTGGAATCTAAGGGACGCCATCTTGGATGACGTCATTTAAAGGTACCTTTATTCAGCAAGAAGATGTCGATTGAAGAGGATGCTCCACGCCGGATGTCTTGAAGATGGAGCCACTCCGCGTCAGAAGGATGACGATAGAAGATACCGTCTGGGTGAAGACTTCTATCTGTAGGACCACTTCTGCCCGCCTGGAGGACCACTTCTGCCAGCTTCGTTGAGGACATCTTGCCGCTTGGATGAAGACTTCTCCCGGTAAGCGGATCTTCAGGGGTTAGTGTTAGGATTTTTTAAGGGTGTATATGGTGGGTTTTATTTTTAGGTTAGGGCTTTGGGCAGCAATAGAGCTAAATGCCCATTTTAAGGGCAATGCCCATCCAAATGCCCTTTTCAGGGCAATGGGGAGCTTAGGTTTTTTTAGTTAGGGTTTTATTTGGGGGGTTGGTTGTGTGGGTGGTGGGTTTTACTGTTGGGGGGGTTGTTTGTATTTCTTTTTCAGGTAAAAGAGCTGATTTCTTTTGGGAAATGCCCCAAAAAAGGCCCTTTTAAGGGCTATTGATAGTTTAGTTTAGGCTAGGGTTTTTTTTTTTTAATTTTGGGGGGGCTTTTTTATTTTGATAGGGCTATTAGATTAGGTGTAATCAGTTTAAAGATCTTGTAATTTGTTTTTTATTTTCTGTAATTTAGTGTTTGTTTTATTTGTAATTTAGCTAATTGTATTTAATTTATTTAATTGTATTTAATTTAGGTATGTTATTTAATTGTAGTGTAGTGTTAGTTGTTAGTGTAACTTAGGTTAGGTTTTATTTTACAGGTAAATTTGTATTTATTTTAGCTATGTAGTTAGTAAATAGTAGTTAATAACTATTTAGTAACTATTCTACCTAGTTAAAATAAATATAAACTTGGTTGTAAAATAAAAATAAACCCTAAGCTAGATACAATGTAACTATTAGTTATATTGTAGCTAGCTTAGGGTTTATTTTATAGGCAAGTATTTAGTTTTAAAAAGGAATAATTTAGGTAATGAAAGGAATTTTATATAGATTTATTTTAATTATATTTAAGTTAGGGGGTGTTAGGGTTAGACTTAGGTTTAGGGGTTAATAAATTTAGAATAGTGGCTGCGACATTGGGGACGGCAGATTAGGGGTTAATAAATGTAGGTAGCTGGCGGCGATGTTAGGGGCAGCAGATTAGGGGTTATTAAATATAATGTAGGTGTCGGCGATGTTGGGGCAGCAGATTAGGGGTTAATAAATATAATGTAGGTGTCGGCGATGTTGGGGGCAGCAGATTAGGCGTTAATAAGTATAATGTAGGTGGCGGCGATGTCCGGAGCGGCAGATTAGGGGTTAAAAAGTATAATGTAGGTGGTGGCGATATTAGGGGCAGCAGATTAGGGGTTAATAATATTTAACTAGTGTTTGCGGGCGGGAGTGTGGCGGTTTAGGGGTTAATATGTTTATTATAGTGGCTGCGATGTCCAGAGCGGCAGATTAGGGGTTAATAATTTTATTTTAGTGTTTGCAATGCGGGAGGGCCTCGGTTTAGGGGTTAATAGGTAGTTTATGGGTGTTAGTGTATTTTTTAGCACTTTAGTTATGAGTTTTATGCTACAGCATTGTTGTAGTGTAAAACTCATAACTACTGACTTTAAAATGCGTTAGGAATCTTGGCGGTAGAGGGTGTACCGCTCATATTTTGGCCTCCCGGGACCAACTCGTAATACCGGCGCTATGGAAGTCCCAATGAAAAAAGTCTTTACGAAATTTACGTAACTTGATTTGCGTTAAGGCCAAAAAACTGTGCAGTGCCCCTAAACCTGCAAGACTCGTAATACCAGCGGCGTAAAAAAAGCAGCGTTAGGACCTGATAACGCTGCTTTTTCACCTTGATGCAAAACTCGTAAGCTAGCTGTAAATGTTATAATGAACAATACCTCTATGACTCATTTGGGACCACTCATGAAAGCACAATGAGGAAGGTCCATATCTAATATAGCTTTTAAATAACAGTATTGGTTCTGTACTTCCTACTAATCTTCACTGGCTGATAATGACAACTGCCTCTTCTTTAGTGGTGAAGACAGGGACACCTCTGCTACTATATAAGAGAATGTTGGTTTATCCATGACATGAACATGGGTTTATAAAAACAATAAAAGTATACACATTTTTAAATTCCCTCTTTTAGATGAAACAATGAGGGGGGGTGACAACAGTGGTCTTTTAGCAAACAATGAGAACTTCTTGTGATTCTATTTTTGCTTAATCTGATAGTTAAGATTGGTAAAAAGATATCCCAAGGTACTGATTATATGGGGCCAAGCGCAGCAGGCAGACCAGCCCTGGACATCAAAATTGAGAACATTATTAATTTGTTCATATAGAGAAGTAACGTGCAAGACCAGGTAACGCTCCAGACAGACCGTATTTGTGATAGAGAAGGATCCACAACACGCAGTGCAAGTCTATCTAATTGGTATACAAATGTCTTATCTGCTTGCATCGGACTGATCAACTGAGTTTCTAGCCATTATTACCACCAATCACCAACAGGACCGATAAAGTATCCCAAGTCGATAGATAAAGATAATATCTCTTCCTGCAACGAGTTGCAATTTTGTTTAGGAAGATATTGTATCATATGCAGTGCTAAGCACTTTCTTTGCTATTTTTATCCACTGAGATTTTAAGGTGGTATTTAGGCTATTTTAATGGATCAGTAGCTTCCATACGACGTTAATGAACTTTTAATGGGGAGACGTCCTCAATTGCACTCATGTTATTTGCTTTTATAACCTTTTATTAAATTTATGTTTATTTATTCTATATGATTCCGGTATCATTTTAAATTATTTTTAAATAGTTTTCACTTCTTTTAGGTACTAACCCTTTATGCTTCAAGTGCTTTATTTTTCCTATTCCCTTTTGTAATTTGTTCATAGCAAATATTCAAGGTCCTGTTGGCAACAGATGTATAAAACAAAATATGGTTGGGTATAGGCTTCTTCCAAATCCGGGATCAGCACTCAATAAGCCATTACCTTATATGACATTGTGTTGGGGTGATGTTTAGAAACAAATGTTTTTTCACCAATTCCATGACTTGGCTGTGACTGTGACAAGGCATATGGTGTTTATAAATATAAATAATATTCCAGTAATTTACACAGACTTATTGTCAGACATATTTTTCTTTTTGGAGACACAAAGCTAAAATAAGGTCACAAGGACCTTATAATCCCATTTCAACACATTTCCAATTGTAGCAGATTTGAAACACCCATCTGTCTTTTTCCTAGTAAAAAAGAAATCTATAAATAAAAGTAAATGTATAAACATTATGAAACAATTTACAAACTGTTTAGGTCATGTTCATTTATACCCAAAAATGCTTTCTAAATATTTGTACTATTCACCCTTTGTAAGTAAGATTTTTTTTTAGCAAACTCCCTGAGGCTAAGATACAAACTCTGCTTAATAGGTCATACGATAGATATTACTATTGAAGTTGTTTTCAGCTGGTATGCAAAAACCATATTCAGCCTGTCTTTGTATATTTATAATTTAATAGCAAAAAAACAATTTGATTGCCAATTGAATTCACAGTTATCTAAAATACACTGACATGGAGTGAAATATCATGCTGATCCTCGCATGTCAGACCAACGGGGGGCTAACCCGGAAGCCCCAGCGAGTTGCGAGCTGCCTCTTATAGAAAGTAACAAAGCATTCTAGAATGCAAAATGTTACAGGGATCACTTGGCACTGATTACTAGAGATGTGCAGCCAAGAAATTTTCATTTTAGATGTAATTTTCATTGCAAATATTCAGGGAAATTTGTTTCCCCGAATTTTCAGTGGCTGCACTGTTCAGTATTCATTTAGTTTAACACAAAACGAATACTGAATTTACGTTAAAATTTGTTTTCTAATACGATCGGGTTGATTGACACTCCCTACTAACGGCCAATCTGCAGAGGGCGGCATTACACCAGCAGTTCACAAGAACTGCTGGTGCAATGATAATCGATGTGCGGCAGACATGATACGCTACTTCGTATCATGTCCGCTCGCACATTGATAAATATGCCCCTTAGTCTGAACTTCAAATGAGTAGTAGGTTTTTTTCTGACACATGTCAATGTTATGTCTATTTCCATGTTCCCTGTATCATATGACAACCATCAGCCAATCACAAATGAATATACGTATATTTTGTGAATTCTTACACATGCTCAGTAAGAGTTGGCGACTCAAAAAGTGTAAATATAAAAAGACTGTGAACATTTTGTTAATGGAAGTAAATTAGAAAAGTTGTTTAAATTTGCATGCTCTACCTGAATCATGAAAGTTTCATTTTGACTAGAGAAGGTCCAGCAAAGATTCCGTGCCTAGACCTGCTCTGACTGATCAAGCAGAGTACTTGCTGCATGCACAGCCTCACCGGCAGCTCCTTCCCATTAACTTTATGTCACATATACCCCAGGTCCACTGCAGCCCTCCAAATCTCCTGGAGGGGACATTTCCAGGGACAAAAAAAATCCAGGGACATACAACAAAAAAATAAGGGACTGTTGCCAACTATGTCAGTACAAGTGAAAACCCAACAATATTTTATTTGGTGCTATAAAACAGCAAGATCTGCAGGTGTAACATGTTTAAAGAGATATTCAACACTTTAAGATTTTAATATAAAGGGATAGGTTATAAGTGGTGTGCTATCATTAGTGCGGGCACGATGTTAATGTTACAAGTTGAAAGTAAATGTGAACAAGCACAAACTAAGTTTACACTCATCTGGTTAGCACGGCTAAAGTCCTTGCATAAATACATTTAAAAAAGTACGTTAAAAAAAGAGTTGTCTGTAGTTAGAGGTGAGATTAATGCCTAGATGTTTTAAAGCTTTAGGTTGTAGTTTACATGGGCTTGTCTCCATCAGGGTATCTAGTTTTGACTTAGGAAGGTTAATATTCAGGATTTCTTATTTGGAGTAGTTGATGGAGAAATATGAGAGGTCACCAAATATTGAACCCTGTTTTTTTGTGGTATTATGTTGCTTTTGGTGGCAAAATTTGTGCCCTGAGTGACTTTTATTCTTTTAAATTGTGGAATAAATCTATATTTGATTGTCAGTTCCTGTTTTGTAGGAGTGATTTATAAATAAAGCATATTTCTTTGAGCCGGTGTAGCCATGTGAGTGTGTTTTAATAAGAGTTTTTAATTTGGGCTCTATTTGAAACTGTGTTGCACTATTGGTTGTCTGTCTCTCTGTGAGGTTAACTACAAGCAAGTTGTAACTATAGGATAGGATACAAAGTTCTTCTTATGTTGAGTCCTGTTGTAGGACAGCGTTAAGACTATAGGTTTGGCATCTGGAGACTAGGGATCATTCCTCAGGAGGTTAAAGGGACAGTCAACACAAAAAATGTTGTTGTTTAAAAAGATAGATAATCCCTTTATTACCCTTTCCCCAATTTTGCATAACCAACACAGTTATAATAATACACGTTTTACCTCTGTAATTACTTTGTATCTATGCCTCTAAAAACTGCCCCCTTATTTCAGTTCTTTTGACAGACTTGCATTTTAGCCAATCAATGCTAACTCCTAGGTAACTTCACGTGCGTGAGCTCAATGTTATCTATATGACACACATGAACTAATGACCTCTAGTGGTGAAAAACTGTCAAAATGCATTGAGATTAGAGGCAGCCTTCAAGGTCTAAGCAATTAGCATATAAGCCTACCTAGGTTTAGCTTTCAACTAAGAATACCAAGTGAACAAAGCAAAATTGGTGATAAAAGTAAATTGGAAAGTTGTTTAAAATGATATGCCCTATTTGAATCATGAAAGTTTATTTTGGACTAGACTGTCCCTTTAACTAAAAGCAACTTGCAACTATTGGATACACTTACTGAAGAATTGTTGGAAGTTTCTTACTTGCATCAGAAGCATTTAAATGTTTCTTTATTTTTATTTACACAAGGACTTTATGTGCACAGTTAATTATTCTTTTGTGAATCTACACCGATTGTGTTTGACATATCTTTTATATGACATACAATGTCACAGAACACTGTTGAGAGTGCTCGCCTTTCAAGTCCGGTGCACAGACACGGAACTGGCACTATGGAGAGTGGGCGGGGATCAGTTCATTTACCTGATTGTCTCTGTCATTACTGGCTCTTCATTTACGGATGTTTTTTTACAAAGTCTTTTTATCTGACTAAAGTTTTGGATTTTATTATACACCCTGCCTGGAGTTCTTTCCTTCATTAACTCTTCTCATATGGTATCTTGGAGCCTTTAGCTTTGAGCGCTACTCGTTGCTGTATAATTTTATATGACATAGATATATATTTTTTTTTTTTTTAAAAAGGCACACACACACACACACACACATATATATATATATATATATATATATATATATATATATATATATAAATAAATATTTATAAATAAAAAGAACATTTTATCCCATGTGAAGAACATAGGAATGTAAAATATTTATTACTCATTTCTAACGCGGTGTCAGGTTAGTGCGCAAGCGTTTTTTTTTTAATATAAGTTGCACTCTCCATTGAAGTCTCTGGAGAAGAAAATAACGCAGTCATGTTATCTGAAGTCCTACAGTTAGCGTGCACCAGGTTTCATTCGCGCACTAACTTTTTACTTTCAAATTGTAATATGCGCACTATACAGCGTACTTTACAAGTTTACTTTCAGCGGTATTAGCAATCAAGGGTGAGTGCTAAATACCGCTCCACTTGTAATCTGGCTAAAAATATTTAATTATAAGTAGAAAAATAACTTTGCAATATACTTTTATTGTCTATTTTGTCCACTTTTCAAATAGTTTAAAGGGACAGTCAAGTATAAATTAAACTTTCATTATTCAGATAGGACTTTTCATTTTAATTGACTTTCCAATTTACTTTTATCATCAAATTTGCTTTTTTCTCTTGGTATTCTTAGTTTAAACTAAACATAGGTAGGCTCATATGCTAATTTCTAAGCCTTTGAGGCCTGCCTCTTATCACATGCTTTTTAAATCTCTTTACAACACAAAGAGACAGAAAGTACACGTGGGCTATATAGATAACACTGTGTTCAGGCACAGAAAGTTATTTAAGATCTAGCACAATACAATGCTAAATTTAAGACAATAGATAATAAACAGTCACAGTCATTTGATCAGGGGGCTGGAAGAAGGTTCCTAGATACAATGTAATCACAAAGGTAAAAAGTACATTAATATAACTGTGTTGGTTATGCAAAACTGGGGAATGAGTAATAAAGGGATTATCTATCTTTTAAAACAATAACAATTCTATGGTTGACTGTCCCTTTAATATTGAAATTGTAGGCATGTTAATTGCTGTTAAAAGTGAAAGTGCAGACAAAGTCATTGGCTGCACACTCCAGTGACTCATTTAGGACTGCCCCTAATTGGTCTCATCAGAGATGAAAACCTAGGTTACAACATGGCTGCACCCACTGCTTTATGGACACTAAAAATGTATACTTACTTTTTCAATACTTAAACAGTTAATATCATTTTATTAAAAAATACATCTGCGTATTATTATGTTAATGTTTGCTTTGTATCCATGATTATAGCTTTATGTAGTGTTTAAACGAACAGTCTACAATATCATTTTTATTGTTTTAAAATATAGATAATCCCTTAATTACCCATTCCCCAGTTTTGCACAACCAACACAGTTATATTAATATACTTTTTACCTCTGTGATTACCTTGTATCTAAGCATCTTCTGACAGCCCCCTGATCACATGACTGTGACTATTTAAAATCTATTGAGTTGCATTAAGTACTGTGTTGTGCTAACTCTTAAATAACTTCTCGGGCGTGAACACAATGTCATCTATATGGCCCACATGAACTAGCAGTCTCCTGCTGTGAAAAGCAAACACAAAAGCATGTGATTAAAGTGAATGTAAATTTTGATGCTAAAGTGCCCAGTTTTTAAAAATTCGATTAAAAACAGGGGCACTTTAATTCATCAAAATTTACATTTCACTTGTTGTTAAAAAATACTTGCCTTTTAATCTTGACAGCAGCTCCAGCTTCCTCCTTCCTCATGTCAGAAATGATGGATAGGTTATCCTCCAATCACGGCTCCCCCCCCCCCCCCCCGGGGGAATTAGTGTCTGATTCAACGCCGTGATTGGAGGAAGCCAGATTCCTCATTTTAGACCCAGGAAAAGCTTTGGGATGGGTGGAGGAAGCTGGAGCTGCTGTCAAAATGAAAAGGTATTTTTTTCACAACGAGTGAAATGTAAATTTTGATGAATTAAAGTGTCCCTGTTTTTAATCAAATTTTTAAAAACCGGGCACTTTAGCATCAAAATTTACATTCACTTTAAGAGGCTGTCAATAGAGCCTTTGAAACAGGCAGAAATTTAGAGGTTTAAATATTATAAAGTATATTAATCTAACAATGTTATTTGTGCAAAGCTGGGGAATGGTTAGTAAAGGCATTATCTCTCTTTTTAAACAATAAAAATGTTTGTGTAGACTGTCCCTTTAATGTCCCTTTAAAGGATATGACATGGCCTGTAAGAAAACTTCAGACACACCCAATCGTTCTTATTAAGTTATGAGAGCATCACCTGTTTGCCCAATTTTAAAAATGTTACTTTAATTTTAACAGTGTACCCCTTTGATATGTAATTTCCCAGCATGGTTTCCCTGAACAAATTTAACCATTTTTTAAAGTTCTGATTTAGTGGGTGATTTCAGATTTGACTTGTGAATTGTTAATCCAGAACTGGGTTAAGGTTTTTATGAACATAGGTAATCTATCTCTTGTCACTATCTCTCCCTGTATTTTTACCAGGCAGAACACTTATTTGAATCTGGGCACATTCACTTATGACAGGATTCTGCAACTTTCATTTAAGAACTAGCAATTTCATTTGAAAGGTGTATAAAATTTATTCTTAACCCCTACAGTGCTATTAAAATGCTACGTACACAAAATTGTGCAAGCTGCATCATCATGAAAAACACAATTATACCAAATCAAGAATTTAAAAATACAGTATAGATTTATGCCTTAAGAGGTATGAATGGGCTTTTGTATCAGTCAGTATTGGAAGACATTCCAGTTTCTATTTCAACAATAGGTACTTAAAGGGACAGTCAAGTCAAAATTAAACGTTCATGATTCAGATAGAGCATGCAAATTTTAAACAACTTTCCAATTTACTTCTATTATCAAATTTGCTTTGTTCTCATGGTATCTGTAAAACTATGTAGGCTCATGAGAACTCAGGAGTGTGAATGTGTCTTTAGCACAATATGGCAGCAGTGTTTTGGAACATTGTATAACAAAGTTACAAATAACGTTACAAAACACTGCTGCCATAGAGTACTTAAGACAAGTGCACTTTCTATATGTCGGCCCTTAATTTATTTCAGAAGAGATGATCACATAAACAGAAAAGCAATTACACTTTTGCTTACTTACAAAATGACAGTGTTATACAGACAGATATACTATAAAGAAGCAAGTGTGTATACAGAAAGTAATATTATAAGATCATCTGATTTCCCTGCAAGCTCAACCCGTTTTAATGGATCATGGTGTCAAAGAACAAAACCAGTTCTTTCATATACCAAAATAAACCTAAAGAAACATTTCTCATACATTTTATACTCTGTTGGGGGTAAACCAACTCTATCCCCGTCCCCTGATAAAGTAAAATCGTCAATATCCTCTCTTAAACTAAAAAAGGCACCTGGTCATGATGGATTTACCAACCTCTTTTACAAATCCTTTTCACAGCAACTCACCCTTTATCTACTCAGATTTGACGGTGCCTCTTTCTCTGGGAGAATGATGAGACCTGAATTCCTAGAAGCTACAATTTTTACCATTGCAAAAGCAGGAAAAGATCATTCTCTCTGTGAAAATTACAGGCCCATCTCTTAAATAAATGGGGACGTAAACACTTACGCTAATATTCTGGCAACTCGACTTAACTTCAAACTACCGTCCCTCATACATGTTTAACAAGCATCTGGTACTGTCAGGACCCTGTCTACCCAGAATGAAGCCCACCTGGTCCGGATGTATGAGGGATGGCAGTTTGAGGTTAAGTCGTGTTGCTAGAATTTTAGCGTAAATTTTTACGTCCTCATTTATTAAAGAGATGGGCCTGTAACTTTCACAGAGAGAATGATCTTTGCCTGCTTTTGAAATGGTAAAAATTGTAGCTTCTAGGAATTCAGGTCTCATCATTCCCCCAGAGAAAGAGGCACCGTAAAATCTGAGTAGATAAGGGGTGAGTTGCTGTGAAAAGGATTTGTAAAAGAGGTTGGTAAATCCATCAGGACCAGGTGCCTTGTTTAGTTTAAGAGAGGATATCACTGATTTTAGTTCATCAGGGGATGGGGATAGAGTTGGTACGGCTAGAGATGCAAGAAATTGTTGAATTAGTTGAGGGGGTGTCTCAGGAGTCTTTAAGGATTGTTTAATATTATACAGGGATTCGTAATAATGAGCAAATGCTTTTCTGATATCTGAAGGGGAGTATACTGGGCCCAAAGGGGTTTTTATTAACAGGATTTTGCGTTGTTGTGTGCGTAGGCGTAGTTTGGTGGCTAAGAATCGGTCTGCATTATCGCCTTTGTAATAATACAGCTGACAGAGAGAGAGCAGATTGGATTAGACCCTTTTTTCTTCTATAGCGTTAATCTTAGACCTTATTAAGACAATCTGTTCCAAAATCAGTCTGGATGGGGCAGCTCTATTTCCTTTCTCTAGGACGCGTAGATTCGCGTACATTTGTGTAAGGGATTGGCCTTGATTTTCCTATCTTTCACAGCTTGTTTGAGGAAGTGACCTCTGAGGAATGCCTTGACAGCTGCCCAAAGCATGGGGTCGTCTGTCTCATTATTGTCATTAATTACAAAGAATTCTTCGATAACACTGGAGGTTAGTGCTAAGGAGGGGTCTGAAATCAGAGCAGGAGAGAATTTCCAGGTTGGGGGGCCTGTAGAGGTAGGTGTGGATAACATATCAACTGCGACCATATCGTGGTCATCCAACGGGCAGATGGAGATTTTGGGGCGAGATAAGTTATCAAGTAGGGCGCAATGGCAAAGAAGATAATCGATTCGGGAATAAGATTGGTAAAGATTGGTAAAAAATGTAAAATCCCTTTCAGATGGAGATAGGAATCTCCAGGAGTCATAGACGTTAAATTGGTAAATAAGATTTCTAGGCATAGACTTGGGAAAGTACTCCTCTGTCTAGGTTTTTTTTTTTTTTGAGGTATTGCTTCTGTCTAGGTTGGGATCCCAGGCAAGGTTGAATTCACCCCCGATGAGGAGGGCGCCTCTACGGACCTTCGCGATTAGTGGAAGTTTTCTCAAGAAAATTTAGATTGTTTAGAATTAGGGGCGTACAAAGACACTAAAGTGTATTGTATATTATCTAATTGGCATACCATGACTAAGAATCTGCCCTCCGGGTCTCTCTCAAGAAATTGGATGTCACAAGAGACAGATTTATGGACCAAAATTGCAACTCCTCTTGGGGAAAGATATATACTAGGGGAAGAGTTAGGATGGAGATGGGGGTAGGGGAAGACGGGAGAGGGAGAAGAATGGGAGATTAAAGCTAAGGAAGGGGTAAGATGGACAAGAATAGAAAAGAGTGGTAGGGAAAATTGGATCTGTTTTAGTTGAGTGCAGTCTCAAAAGGACTGCAGAAATTTACTATCTGGACAATATTTAAGTAAGTATTTGAGAATTCAAAAGGGACACCCCGACTCCAGACATCGCTAGGGTATGATATATTAGTACAACATGTTGATTAACAGACAAATTTGAATAATAAAGGTGTCGCTTCAAAAAAAAAAAAAAAAAAGGGTGATCTTACAGGTAGTATAAATATCAGGGGATGTTGTTGCCTGTTTGAAACAGGGGGGTGGGGGGATGAAAGGAGGAAGAGTGGGAAGAGGGAGATGGGGAAAATGGTAGAGCAGAGAGAGAGGACAAGGGGAGAAGGGGGAGGTGGGGAGGGATACTAGGAAAGTTCAGGTTTGTTTGAGAGTAAATCAAATAGTTAATTGACTTATTAAAGGATAAACATAACAGGTAAAATAAGGTACTTAAGTGATCCGGGATAGGATGCAGGATTCAGATAGGAAGTCTGCAGTAAACCTCAACTTTGTATTGAGGTAATTATGTAGACGTCAAATGTCATAAGGCTGTTATGAGGTTAAAGAGTCTAACCAAAAGTGGGTCATTCCACTTCTTGTGCTGAAGATAAGGATTGATTATGGTGTGGCTGATGAGATCTTGGATGCTTCGCTCCTTGGGGCAAGTTGTTGCCAGGAGGGGGCATCAACTTGTAGAGGAATGGACGACTCTGTGCTGGAGGGATTAGTGGTCTTTTGTGCGGGTAGAAGGTCCAATTTCGTGAGGAGGTCTCTCGTCTGGGTTGGGGAGGAGACAATGAACTGGAGATCATCTTGTGTAATGAACAATCTGACCGGGAAGCCCCAGTGGTATTTGATCCCTTTATCTCTCAGGACTCTGGTGTAATCTTGGTAGGTTTTCCGGAGTTGAAGGGTGTGTGGGGATAAATATTTGTACAGAGTCAAATTTGCTGGAGTGGAGTGCCCCTGAGTTGATGGCACTTAGGAGTTTTTCTCTGAATGTGAAAAAGTGCAGTATGACCACCACATCCCTTGGCTTGTCATCTGCTAGTGATCTCAGCCTGTTTGCTCGGTGCGCTCTGTCTATAAGGTATTCTCGTTCTTTTAGGGTGCCTAGAGCTGAGGAGAAGAGGTCTTGGAGGTAGGGCTGCAGATCTTTTGGTAACACTGTCTCTGGATTTCCCATAGCCTAATATTGTTTCGCCTGGAGCGATCCTCCAAGTTGGCTAATTTTGTTTCCATAGATGAAAATTGCTCAGCAAGGGACTGCAAATAGGAGAGCAAATTGGAATGATCCACAATGAGATCTTCTTGTTTACGCTCCAGGGTGTCTGTGCGTTCGCCTATGGAGGCAATATCCCTTTTCAGATCGGAGCAGGATTTATCAAAGTGCTTGCAGAGGGAGTCATGATGAGTAGCTAGGACTGCTTTTATGGTGTCCACTAGGTTGTTATTAGCACCTGATATTCAGAGGTATAGCCAAAGCTATTTGGTCAGTGTCCATCTCTGGGGAGCCCTCTGAGAGCTCATCTTCTGATCTGCTGCTCATTGAGGCTTGGGAGTTTTGGGAGTGATTTCTCAAAGTTCTTTTGGGAGTTGGGCAGCCCTTCAGCTTTTTCTTTAGGGCTTGGGCCATGATAGGGAGAGTGTGGTCACTTAAGTGGATTAGGACAAAACTTTATGTACTGTATAGTTAGACAAGTTTAGGCAGAGAGTGGTATATCTTTTGTAAGTTCGCTAGATACCCAGTGTTATGCTCAGACGAGGACTATGGAGATCAGCCCATACTTTAATGTAATGAGTATAGTGGTGCCTTTCGGACATAGGAGCTTCAGTTACATGCTATTCCCCAGGGAGAGAGTCCTCACAGGACGATCACGGTAAAGGGGGTATTGGATATGACCCACTGTCACTAGGGGCTCTGGGAAAAGGAAGGGGAAAGCATGTCTCTAGCTGCTGGAGTGTGAAAAACCTCAAGGTTTTATGCCTTCTGAGAGTAGGGTGATCTGCAGCATGGAGAGAAGGCAGATCAGATGGTGAGTTAGGATATTCACCGACTGTAAGTAATATTAGGCCTTGGAGCACCCCAGTTGCATAGGAGGTGTTTCTGAATATGGGGTGTAGTTATTCAATACCTCTATTTAGCCCAAACCAGGTAGGACGTTTATTTATTTATTTAGTGGGGCAAGTATCATTTTTCAATTGAGGGAGTCAAAGAAGTGACTTGCATACATAGGAGCCCTTGAGATGTATGCTGTGCAGTTTCTTGTCAGCAGTAGTGGAAAAAGAAGATGGCAACTTGCGCCAAAACCAGAGCCATCTTCAGAGGATGCTGTCTGTGGGCTGAGTATAAAAGTTGCTTAAACCAAATGAAAAAGTCTGTGGCTGTGTAGCGTTGCAACAGAGGGTCTGGTCTCTGTAAGTTAAGTGGGTAAGTGGGTAAGGTGCAGATAATAACTTACCCTGATCCAGAGCCCTATTCGCCGTCTGTCTTTCCAGGGAGTCGAAGCAAGATACCGCACAGAGCTCTCAACTCTTAGTCCGCCGCTGAGGATCTGCCTATCCTCCGGAGCGGATCCCCGGCCCTCCGGAGTGTGTTAATGAGTTCTGTGCAGAATAAGAGGATTCCGTAGTAGAGTCTACGTGCGGTCCATGCAGCTGGGCCCAGGGCCGGATTGGGCCGCCGGGATACTGGGAAAAATCCCAGTGGGCCGACAGAGGCTGGGCTGGAGCAGCTGCAGATGTGTGTGGAGAGCTGCAAAGTTGTGACTCACTTGTGAACAGAACTGCCCACCCAGTAATCCTACTGAGGGTGTTTCAACAGATTTAGTATCCCCCATTAGAATCAGTATCCCTGTCTCTCGCTGCACTTGCTTTCAGTCCCTCCCATTTCTCACAGTGTAAAGCTACCATTGTCAGTAAAAGTGGATTAGCTGGACCAGATGTTAGCTCAGTAACATATACAGAGTACTCTGTATATGTTACTGAGCTAACGTCTGATCCAGCTAATCTATCTTTACTGACAATGGTAGCTTTAAATTGTGAGAATGGGGAGGGGGCCAGGCTGAAAGCAAGTGCGGCAGGAGACAGGGATACAGCTTCTAATGGGGGATACTGAATCTGTTGTAACAACCTCAGTGGAATTACTGGGTGGGCCGATCTGTAAGGAGGGATATGGGTGGATCTGTAAGGATGTGATGGGCGGTGATATAAACAGTGATGCGGCTACGGAAATAGCCGAGTACGAAATAGCCGACCAAATAAGACCATAGTTGGCTGGGCTGAAGGGGGGGCGGGGCTGAGCCAGTCTATACAAATTTCCAGGGCCGGTCTGATTTCCCAGTCCATCCCTGGCTGGGCCTGAGGTCTCTTCGATTCTTTTGGTGCTGAACCTGGTACTCGGATGGCAATGTCTTTCCCTGTATAAGATTACCCTCAGACGATTAGGCAGTTGATTAAAGGTGATAAAACCTCAATTTTGAGGTATAAAAGATATAAATGTTCTGAAATTGCAGATGAGCTCCTAAGAAGAGCATCTGATTAGTTCGGCAGTTAACTCCGTCCTCCGGGAAAAACTATTTTGCAGCACACTATCTCTTTAAATACACAAGGGTCAACCAAATACATCAAAAAGCAATCCAGAGTTAGAAGCATCTAAAAACCAGTTTTGTAATGTAGTAGGATTTGCTAAAAAAAAAAAGAAAAAAGAAAAAAGACAGTGGCTAGCAGTGGAGTTTTAGCTATTGAAAAATAGTAGACAAATGTTAATGCATTCAGTATTCTGTCACACTCACCCGGTTTGTTATTACAAAATAGCATAAAATAATTGTAATTGCATGGTGTTGTATGTCCCTTTAAAAATTGGTATTGTAGTGAAGGTTGAGTGTATATCAGGCAAATACTGTGAGAAAGGGTGAATTGCCACAAGTATATATACGTAAATATATATATATATATATATATATATATACATATATACACACACACATACATATGTAGACATATAACTATTATATTGTCTTTTTATACTGCATTTATTGATTATGCAAATCTACTGTATTTACTGGTCATTGTGCTTACTCATCTATACTTGTTCATAGTTTTCATTAAAAAAACAAAAAAAAACATAAAAACTTGCATTAATACCCAGGGAGGAAGGGAATAACACAATTTATGCTTACCTGATAAATTTATTTCTCTTGTGGTGTATCCAGTCCACGGATCATCCATTACTTGTGGGATATTCTCATTCCCAACAGGAAGTTGCAAGAGGACACCCACAGCAGAGCTGTAATATAGCTCCTCCCCTAACTGTCATAGCCAGTCATTCGACCGAAAACAAGCCGAGAAAGGAGGAACCATAGGGTGCAGTGGTTACTGTAGTTTAAATTTAAAAATTACCTGCCTTAAAATGACAGGGCGGGCCGTGGACTGGATACACCACAAGAGAAATAAATTTATCAGGTAAGCATAAATTGTGTTTTCTCTTGTAAGGTGTATCCAGTCCACGGATCATCCATTACTTGTGGGATACCAATACCAAAGCTAAAGTACACGGATGAAGGGAGGGACAAGGCAGGTACTTAAATGGAAGGAACCACTGCCTGT
Source organism: Bombina bombina (assembly GCF_027579735.1). Taxonomy (NCBI): domain Eukaryota; kingdom Metazoa; phylum Chordata; class Amphibia; order Anura; family Bombinatoridae; genus Bombina; species Bombina bombina. Next base: position 185,294,918 of record NC_069500.1, read on the forward strand.
AAAACCTTTCTCCCAAATATAGCCTCCGAAGAAGCAAAAGTATCAAATTTGTAAAATTTTGAAAAAGTATGAAGCGAAGACCAAGTCTCCGCCTTGCAAATCTGTTCAACAGAAGCCTCGTTTTTAAAGGCCCAAGTGGAAGCCACAGCTCTAGTGGAATGAGCTGTAATCCTTTCAGGAGGCTGCTGTCCAGCAGTCTCATAGGCTAAGCAGATTATGCTTCTTAGCCAAAAAGAAAGAGAGGTTGCCGAAGCCTTTTGACCTCTCCTCCGTCCAGAGTAGACAACAAACAAAGCAGATGTTTGACGAAAATCTTTAGTAGCTTGTAAGTAAAACTTTAAAGCACGGACCACGTCCAGACGTTCCTTCTTCAAAGAAGGATTAGGACACAAGGATGGAACAACAATCTCTTGATTGATATTCTTGTTAGATACCACCTTAGGTAAGAACCCAGGTTTGGTACGCAGGACTACCTTATCCGTATGAAAAATCAGATAAGGAGAATCACATTATAAGGCAGTTAGCTCAGAGACTCTACGAGCCGAGGAAATAGCTACCAAAAACAGAACTTTCCAAGATAAAAGTTTGATATCTATGGAATGAAGAGGTTCAAACGGAACTCCTTGAAGAACCTTAAGAACCAAATTTAAGCGCAATGGTGGAGCAACAGGTTTAAACACAGGCTTGATTCTAACTAAAGCCTGACAAAATGCCTGAACGTCTGGAATATCTGCCAGACGCTTGTGCAAAAGAATAGACAGAGCAGAAATCTGTCCCTTTAAGGAACTAGCTGACAATCCTTTTTCCAAACCTTCTTGGAGAAAAGATAATATCCTGGGAATCCTGACCTTACTCCATGAGTAACCCTTGGATTCACACCAATAAAGATATTTACGCCATATCTTATGTTAAATTTTCCTGGTGACAGGCTTTCGTGCCTGTATTAAGGTATCAATAACTGACTCGGAGAAGCCACGCTTTGATAAAATCAAGCATTCAATCTCCAGGCAGTCAGCCTCAGAGAAATTAGATTTGGATGGTTGAAAGGACCCTGAAGTAGAAGGTCCTGTCTCAGAGGTAGAGACCATGGTGGAAAGGATGACATGTCCACTAGATCTGCATACCAGGTCCTGTGTGGCCACGCAGGTGCTATCAGAATCACCGATGCTCTCTCCTGCTTGATCTTGGCAATCAGTCGAGGGAGCAGAGGAAACGGTGGAAACACATAAGCCAGGTTGAAAGACCAGGGCGCTGCTAGAGCATCTATCAGTGTCGCCTTGGGATCCCTGGACCTGGATCCGTAACATGGAAGCTTGGCGTTCTGGCGAGATGCCATGAGATCCAGTTCTGGTTTGCCCCAACGATGAATCAGTTGTGCAAAAACCTCCGGATGGAGTTCCCACTCTCCCGGATAAAAAGTCTGACGACTTAGAAAATCCGCCTCCCAGTTCTCTACACCTGGGATATGGATAGCTGATAGGTGGCAAGAGTGAATCTCTGCCCAGCGAATTATTTTTGAAACTTCTAACATCGCTAGGGAACTTCTTGTTCCCCCTTGATGGTTGATGTAAGCTACAGTCGTGATGTTGTCCGACTGAAATCTGATGTACCTCAGAGTTGCTAACTGAGGCCAAGCCTGAAGAGCATTGAATATCGCTCTTAGTTCCAGAATATTTATTGGAAGGAGAGACTCCTCCTGAGTCCACGATCCCTGAGCCTTCAGGGAATTCCAGATTGCACCCCAACCTAGAAGGCTGGCATCTGTTGTTACAATTGTCCAATCTGGCCTGCGAAAGGTCATACCTTTGGACAGATGGACCCGAGATAGCCACCAGAGAAGAGAATCCCTGGTCTCTTGGTCCAGATTCAGTTGAGGGGACAAATGTGTGTAATCCCCGTTCCACTGACTGAGCATGCATAGTTGCAGCAGTCTGAGATGTAAGCGTGCAAACGGCACTATGTCCATTGCCGCTACCATTAAGCCAATAACTTCCATACACTGAGCCACCGAAGGGCGCGGAATGGAATGAAGAACCCGGCAGGAATTTAGAAGCTTTGATAACCTGGACTCCGTCAGGTAAATTTTAATTTCTACAGAATCTATCAGAGTCCCTAGAAAGGAAACTCTTGTGAGTGGGGATAGAGAACTCTTTTCCTCGTTCACTTTCCACCCATGCGACCTCAGAAATGCCAGTACTACGTCCGTATGAGACATGGCAATTTGGAAGTTTGACGCCTGTATCAGGATGTCATCTAAATAAGGGGCTACTGCTATGCCCCGCGGCCTTAGGACCGCCAGAAGCGACCCTAGAACCTTTGTAAAGATTCTTGGGGCTGTAGCTAATCCAAAGGGAAGAGCTACAAACTGGTAATGCCTGTCTAGAAAGGCAAACCTGAGAAACCGATGATGATCTTTGTGTATCGGAATGTGAAGATAAGCATCCTTTAGATCCACTGTAGTCAAATATTGACCCTCCTGGATCATTAGTAGGATGGTACGAATAGTTTCCATCTTGAATGATGGAACTTTGAGGAATTTGTTTAAGATCTTTAGATCCAAAATTGGTCTGAAGGTTCCCTCTTTTTTGGGAACCACAAACAGATTTGAGTAAAAACCCTGTCCCTGTTCCTCCTTTGGAACTGGATGGATCACTCCCATAACTAGGAGGTCTCGTACACAGTGTAAGAATGCCTCTCTCTTTATCTGGTTTGCAGATAATTGTGAAAGGTGAAATCTCCCTTTTTGGGGGGGAAGCTTTTAAGTCCAGGAGATATCCCTGGGATATAATTTCCAACGCCCAGGGATCCTGAACATCTCTTGCCCACGCCTGGGCGAAGAGTGAAAGTCTGCCCCCTACTAGATCCGTTACCGGATAGGGGGCCGTTCCTTCATGCTGTCTTAGAGGCAGCAGCAGACTTTTTGGCCTGCTTACCTTTTTTCCAGATCTGGATTGGTCTCCAGACCGTCTTGGATTGAGCAAAAGTTCCCTCTTGTTTAGCATTAGAGGACGTTGATGCCGCACCTGCCTTGAAGTTTCGAAAAGCACGAAAATTAGACTGTTTGGCCCTAGATTTGGACCTGTCCTGAGGAAGGGCATGACCTTTTCCTCCAGTGATATCAGCAATAATCTCCTTCAAACCAGGCCCGAATATGGTCTGCCCCTTGAAGGGAATGTTAAGTAGCTTAGATTTTGAAGTCACGTCAGCTGACCATGATCTAAGCCATAGCGCTCTGCGCGCATGTATAGCAAAACCAGAATTCTTAGCCGTTAGTTTAGTCAAATGAACAATGGCATCAGAATAAAAGAATTGGCTAGCTTAAGTGCTCTAAGTTTGCCAAGTATGTCATCCAATGGAGTCGCTACCTGTAAAGCCTCTTCCAGAGACTCAAACCAGTACGCCGCAGCAGCAGTGACAGGGGCAATGCATGCAAGGGGCTGTAGGATAAAACCTTGTTGAATAAATATTTTCTTAAGGTAACCTCTAATTTTTTATCCATTGGATCTAAAAAAAAAAAAAGCACAACTGTCCTCGACAGGGATAGTAGAACGCTTTACTAGAGTAGAAACTGCTCCCTCCACCTTAGGGACTGTCTGCCATAAGTCTCGTGTGGTGGCGTCTATTGGAAACATTTTTCTAAAAATAGGAGGGGAAGAGAACGGCACACCTGGTCTATCCCATTCCTTATTAATAATTTCTGTAAACCTTTTAGGTATTTGGAAAAACATCAGTACACACCGGCACTGCATAGTATTTATCCAGTCTACACAATTTCTCTGGCACTGCAATGGTATCACAGTCATTCAGAGCAGCTAAAACCTCCCTAAGCAACACGCGGAGGTGTTCAAGCTTAAATTTAAATGCAGAAATATTAGAATCAGGTATCTTTCCTGAGTCATTAACATCACCCACTGACTGAAGCTCTCTTTCCTCAGCTTCTGCATATTTTGAGGCAGTATCAGACATGGTTCTTAAAGTGTCAGTATGCTCTGCATTTTGTCTCACCCCAGAGCTATCTCGCTTACCTCTAAGTTCAGGTAGTCTGGCTAATACCGCTGACAGTGTATTATCCATGACTGCCGCCATGTCTTGTAAAGTAAACGCTATGGGCGCTCTAGATGTACTTGGCGCCATATGAGCGTGAGTCCTTTAAGCGGGAGTCAAAGGGTCTGACACGTGGGGAAAGTTAGACGGCATAACTTCCCCCTCGTCAGATTCCTCTGGTGATATTTTTTTTAAAGACAGAAAATGATCTTTATTGCATAAAATGAAATCAGTACATTTGGTACACATTCTAAGAGGGGGTTCCACCATGGCTTTTAAACATAATAAACAAGGAGTTTCTTCTATGTCAGACATGTTTGTACAGACTAGCAATGAGACTAGCAAGCTTGGAAAACACTTTAAATCAAGTTAACAAGCAAATACTGTGCCTTTAAGAGAAACAAATTTTGTCAGAATTTGAAAAACAGTGAAAAAATGCAGTAAATCAAACGAAATTTTTACAGTGTGTATAATAGGCTAACAGAGCATTGCACCCACTTGCAAATGGATGATTAACCCCTTAGTTCAAAAAACGGATAAAAAAAAAAAACGAAATAGACGTTTTTTAACAGTCACAACCAACTGCCACAGCAAGCTGTGGCCCTACCTTCCCCAATAAACGACTTTGGAAAGCCTTTGGGCCCTTTAGAGATGTCCTATAGCATTCAGAGGGCCTTTGAGGGAAGCTAGATGTCACAGTTTGTAATTTTAAGTGCACCAACTATAACTTTTTATACTACAACAGTGGAAAGCCTCAGGTTTCTAGTCAAAATTTAAGCCAGCAATGTGGAAAAAACTAGGCCCCAATAAAGTTTTATCACCAAAGCATATATAAAAACGATTAAACATGCCAGCAAACGTTTTATATTGCAATATCATAAGGGTATTACCCCTGGGAGTAAGCATGATACCAGTCGTTATTAAATCACTGTATTCAGGCTTAACTTACATTAATCCGGTATCAGCAGCATTTTCTAGTGTTTTCCATCTCTAGAAAAAATTATAACTGCACATACCTGATAGCAGAATAAACTGCACGCCACTCTCTCGCTGAAGTTACCTCATCTGTGTAATCCCCTCAGACATTTGTGAGAACAGCAATCGATCTTAGTTACAACCTGCTAAGATCATAGAAACCTCAGGCAGATTCTTCTTCTATTTACTGCCTGAGATAAAATAGCACAACTCCGGTACTATTTAAAAATAACAAACTTTTGATTGAAGAAAATAAACTAGCTATATTTAACCACTCTCTTCTACAACATCCTTTCTAGTTGAGAGTTGCAAGAGAATGACTGGCTATGACAGTTAGGGGAGGAGCTATATTACAGCTCTGCTGTGGGTGTCCTCTTGCAACTTCCTGTTGGGAATGAGAATATCCCACAAGTAATGGATGATCCGTGGACTGGATACACCTTACAAGAGAAATTTACATTATCTAGACATATACATATATACACTGTATGTATGTATGTATGTATGTATGTGTAAATTATATATATATATATATATATATATATACATACACACACACACATCTTCTTCAGAAGTGATAATATGTTCCGTCCATTTCTACTTCTATCTCTTTATTTCCATACTCCAGTTACAGACAATAGTAATTACTCCTAATGATTTTTCCATTTTATCCATGTTCTTTAATTGTTTTCTCTGATACAGAAGCTAATTAACATTGCTCACAGTTACTATTATGGATTAATAAACGAAGGACAGTCCTTCATTTAAGTGAATGATATTGACATAAAGAAACATCACGCAAGAGAGTTGATACCGGAAATAATAATGGCACTTATATAAGCAATTTTTCAGCTTCATGTACAATAAGAGCTCCCATTAGTGTAAGTTTGTAAAGTGAATGAATTTAAGGTGAGGGCTAAAGTTTTGCAACAAACTTGCCAGGTAAAGAAAATGCTTCCTGCCAAGGTATTAACCCCTTAACGACCGAGGACGTGCAGGGTACGTCCTAAAAAAAAAGGCAGTTAATGCCTGAGAACGTACCCTGCACGTCCTCGGTGTGGAAAGCAGCTGGAAGCGATCCTGTTTGCTTCCAGCTGCTTTCCGGTTATTGCAGTGATGCCTCGATATGGAGGCATCCTGCAATAACCTTTTGAAGCCATCCGATGCAGAGAGAGCCACTCTGTGGCCCTCTCTGCACCGGAGATCGGTGGCTTCCTTCGTTGGTGGGTGGGAGCAGTACCGGGAGGCGGGTGGCGGCCATCGATGGCCCTGGAGATGTGGAGGGGGGCGGGATCGTGGGCGGGGATGCCCGGGGGCGCGCACGGACGCACGCGCGTGCACGGGAGGGCGGGGGCGGGCGCGTGCACGGGGAGGGGGCGGGTGGGAACCGCTACACTACAGAAAAAGGCAATCAGTTCAAAAAATGTAAAAAAAAAAATACGATCAATGAGGTGGTGGGGGTTTGTGGTGGTGGGGGGGGGGGGATGTTTGGGGAAGCTACACTAAGAAAGAAAAAAAAAAAGCCCTTTTTTGTGCAAGCTGGGTACTGGCAGACAGCTGCCAGTACCCAAGATGGCCCCCAATAAGGCAGATAGGGAAGGGTTACAGAGCTGTTTTGGGGGGGATCAGGGAGGTTGGAGGCTAAGGGGGGTCCTACACAGCAGAAGAATTATTTTTTTATTTTTAAAAAAAACCTAAACCCCCCAAAAAGCTTTTATTTTAGTACTGGCAGACTTTCTGCCAGTACTTAAGATGGCGGGGACAATTGTGGGGTGGGGGAGGGAAGGGAGCTGTTTGGGAGGGATCAGGGGGTCTGATGTGTCAGGTGGGAGGCTGATCTCTACACTAAAGCTAAAATTAACCCTGCAAGCTCCCTACAAACTTCCTAATTAACCCCTTCACTGCTAGCCATAATACACGTGTGATGCGCAGCAGCATTTTGCGGCCTTCTAATTACCAGAAAGCAACGCCAAAGTCATATATATCTGCTATTTCTGAACAAAGGGGATCCCAGAGAAGCATTTACAACCATTTGTGCCATAATTGCACAAGCTGTTTGTAAATGATTTCAGTGAGAAACCTAAAATTGTGAAAAATGTAACGTTTTTTTTTTTATTTGATCGCATTTGGCGGTGAAATGTTGGCATGAAATATACCAAAATGGGCCTAGATCAATACTTTGGGTTGTCTACTACACTACACTAAAGCTAAAATTAACCATACAAGCTCCCTACAAGCTCCCTAATTAACCCCTGCACTGCTGGGCATAATACACGTGTGGTGCGCAGCGGCATTTAGCGGCCTTCTAATTACCAAAAAGCAATGCCAAAGCCATATATGTCTGCTATTTCTGAACAAAGGGGATCCCAGAGAAGCATTTACAACCATTTGTGCCATAATTGCACAAGCTGTTTGTAAATAATTTCAGTGAGAAACCGAAAGTTTGTGAAAAAGTGAACGATTTTTTGTATTTGATCGCATTTGGCGGTGAAATGGTGGCATGAAATATACCAAAATTGGCCTAGATCAATACTTTGGGATGTCTTCTAAAAAAAAATATATACATGTCCATTGATATTCAGGGATTCCTGAAAGATATTAGTGTTCCAATGTAACTAGCGCTAATTTTGAAAAAAAGTAGTTTGGAAATAGCAAAATGCTACTTGTATTTATGGCCCTATAGCTTTCAAAAAAAGCAAAGAACATGTAAATATTAGGTATTTCTAAACTCAGGACAAAATTTAGAAACTATTTAGCATGTTTTCTTTTTGGTGGTTGTAGATGTGTGGGGGTCAAAGTTAAAAAAAGTGTTTTTTTTTCCATTTTTTCCTCATATTTTATAAAAATTTTTATAGTAAATTATAAGATATGATGAAAATAATGGTATTTTTAGAAAGTTAATTTAATGGCGAGAAAAACGGTATATAATATGTGTGCGTACAGTAAATGAGTAAGAGGGAAATTACAGCTAAATACAAACACCGCAAAAATGTAAAAATAGCCTTGGTCCCAAACGGACAGAAAATGGAAAAGTGCTGTGGTCATTAAGGGGTTAAACAAATAATTAAAGTCAGCTTTGGAACCATACTTTTTAGGGGTTAAAAATATAGTTACAGGCATGCAACAATCTAGTACTAAAATGCTCTGACACATTAGTGTATTTTCTTATTGCACTTTTATTGAAACTCATAGCATTTATAATCAATTACGCACTGAACTGCAAATAACACAGTCATTTTCCGCTAGATTTAGAGTTTTGTCGGTAAAAACCTGCGGCTCTAACGCTCCTTTTTTTTCCAGCGCTCCCTTAAGACAACGCTGGTATTACGAGTTGTCTGAATGGCTGCGTTAGCCTCAGAAAAGTGAGCGTTGAGCCAAATTTAGCTCCACTTCAACCCTCAATACCAGCGTTGCTTACGGTAGCGGTAAGCTGGAAAAACGTGCTCGTGCACGATTTCCCCATAGGAAACAATGCCAGAATCTGCTGAAAAAAAACCTAACACCTGCAAAAAAGCAGCGTTCATTGTTTCGCAGCCTAACGCAGCCCCATTGTTTCCTATGGGGAAACACTTTCTAAGTCTACACCTAACACCCTAACATGAACCCCGAGTCTAAACACCCCTAATCTTACACTTATTAACCCCTAATCTGCCGCCCCCGCTATCGCTGACACCTGCATTATACTATTAACCCCTAATCTGCCGATCCGGACACCGCCGCCACCTACATTATAGCTATGAACCCCTAATCTGCTGTCCCTAACATCGCAGACACCTATATTATAGTTATTAACCCCTAATCTGTCCCCCCAACGTCGCCGCCACCTACCTACACTTATTAACCCCTAATCTGCCGACCGGACATCGCCGCCACTATAATAAATGTATTAACCCCTAAACCGCCGCACTCCCGCCTCGCAAACACTATAATACATTTTATTAACCCCTAATCTGCCCTCCCTAACATCGCCGCCACAAACCTACAATTATTAACCCCTAATCTCCCGCCCCCAACGTCGCAGCTACTATAATAAAGTTATTAACCCCTAAACCTAAGTCTAACCCTAACACCCCCTAAATTAAATATAATTTAAATAAAACGAACTAAAATTACTATAATTAAATAAATTAATCCTATTTAAAACTAAATACCTATAAAATAAATCCTAATATAGCTACAATATAACTAATAGTTACATTGTAGCTATTTTAGGATTTATCTTTATTTTACAGGCAACTTTGTATTTATTTTAACTAGGTACAATAGCTATTAAATAGTTAATAACTATTTAATAGCTACCTTGTTAAAATAATTACAAACTTATCTGTAAAATAAATCCTAACCTAAGTTACAAATACACCTAACACTACACTATCAATAAATTAATTAAATTACCTACAATTATCTAAACTAAAATACAATTCAATAAACTAAACAATAATACAAAAAAACCCACTAAATTACAAAAAATAAAACAATCTTACAAGAATTTTAATCTAATTACACCTAATCTAAGCCCCCTAATAAAATAAAAAGCCCCCCAAAATAATAAAATTCCCTACCCTAAACTAAATTACAAAGTAATCAGCTCTTTTACCAGCCCTTAAAAGGGCTTTTTGTGGGGCATTGCCCCAAAGTAATCAGCTCTTTTACCTTAAAAAAAAAATACAATCCCCCCCAACATTACAACCCACAACCCCCCCACACCCCTACTCTAAAACCCACCCGATCTCCCCTTAAAAAAACCTAACACTACCCACCTGAAGATCACCCTACCTTGAGCCATCTTCAGCCAGCCAGCTATCGATGGGACAGAAGAGGACATCCGGACAGGAAGATGTCTTCATCCGATCGGGGCAGAAGAGGTCCTCCAAGCTGCAGATGTCTTCATCCAAGTGGCATCTATCTTCAATCAACCGGAGCAGAGCCATCTTGAATCCAGCCGACGCGGAGCCATCCTCTTCTTCTGATATCCTAAGGCCGAATGAAGGTCCCTTTAAATGACGTCATCCAAGATGGCGTCCCTCAAATTCCGATTGGCCGATAGGATTCTATCAGCCAATTGGAATTAAGGTAGGAAAAATCTGATTGGTTGATTTAATCAGCTAATCGGATTGAACTTCAATCCATTTGGCTGATTGGATGAGCCAATAGAATGCGAGGTCAATTATATTGGCTCATATAATCAGCCAATCGGATTGAACTTCTATCCGATTGGCTGATTAAATCAACCAATCGGATTTTTCCTACCTTAATTCCGATTGGCTGATAGAATCCTATCAGCCAAACGGAATTCGAGGGACGCCATCTTGGATGACGTCATTTAAAGGAACCTTCATTCGGCCTTAGGACATCGGAAGAAGAGGATGGCTCCACGTCGGCTGGATTCAAGATGGCTCCGCTCCGGTTGATTGAAGATAGAAGATGCCACTTGGATTAAGACATCTGCCACTTGGAGGACCTCTTCTGCCCCGATCGGATGAAGACTTCTTCCGGTTCGGATGTCCTCTTCTGTCCCATCGATGGCTGGCTGGCTGAAGACGGCTCAAGGTAGGGTGATCTTCAGGGGGGTAGTGTTAGGTTTTTTTAAGGGGAGATCGGGTGGGTTTTAGAGTAGGGGTGTGGGGGGGTTGTGGGTTGTAATGTTGGGGGGGATTGTATTTTTTTTTTTACTGGTAAAAGAGCTGATTACTTTGGGGCAATGCCCCGCAAAAAGCCCTTTTAAGGGCTGGTAAAAGAGCTGATTACTTTGTAATTTAGTATAGGGTAGGGCATTTTATTATTTTGGGGGCTTTTTTATTTTATTAGGGGGTTTAGATTAGGTGTAATTAGATTAAAATTCTTGTAATATTTTTTTATTTTTTGTAATTTAGTGTTTGCTTGTTTTTGTATTATAGTTTAGTTTATTGAATTGTATTTCCGTTTAGATAATTGTAGGTAATTTATTTAATTAATTTATTGATAGTGTAGTGTTAGGTGTATTTGTAATAGGTTAGGATTTATTTTACAGGTAATTTTGTACTTATTTTAACTAGGTAGCTATTAAATAGTTATTAACTATTTAATAGCTATTGTACCTACCTAGTTAAAATAAATACAAAGTTGCCTGTAAAATAAATATAATCCTAAAATAGCTACAATGTAACTATTAGTTATATTGTAGCTATATTAGGATTTATTTTATAGGTAAGTATTTAGTTTTAAAAAGGGTTAATTTATTTAATGATAGTAATTTTAGTTTTATTTAAATTATATTTAATTTAGGGGGGTGTTAGGGTTAGGGTTAGACTTAGGTTTAGGGATTAATAACTTTATTATAGTAGCAGTGACGTTGGGGGCGGGAGATTAGGGGATAATAATTGTAGGTAGGTGGCGGCGATGTTAGGGAGGGCAGATTAGGGGTTAATAAAATTTATTATAGTGTTTGCGAGGCGGGAGTGCGGTGGTTTAGGGGTTAATACATTTATTATAGTGGCGGCGATGTCCGGTCAGCAGATTAGGGGTTAATAAGTGTAGGTAGGTGGCGGCGACGTTGGGGGGGCAGATTAGGGGTTAATAAATATAGGCGTCGGCGATGTTAGGGACAGCAGATTAGGGGTTCATAGCTATAATGTAGGTGGCGGCGATGTCCAGTCGGAAGATTAGGGGTTAAATTATTTTTAATATAGTGTTTGCGAGGTGGGGGGCCTTGGTTTAGGGGTTCATAGGTAGTTTATGGGTGTTAGTGTACTTTATAGCACTGTAGTTAAGAGCTTTATGTTCCAGCGTTAGCCCATAAAACTCTTAACTACTGACTTTTTTTTGCGGTTGGAGTCTTGGCGGTAGAGGCTGTACAGCTCACTTCTTCCAAGACTCGTAATACCGGCGTTAGGCAAATCCCATAGAAAAGATAGGATACGCAATTGACGGAAGGGGATTTGCGGTAGCCTCGAGTCGCGGAAAAAAAGTGAGCGGTAGACCCTTTCCTGCCTGACTCTAAATACCAGCGGGCGTTAAAAAGCAGTGTTAGGACCCCTTAACGCTGCTTTTTAAGGCTAACGCAAAACTCTAAATCTAGGTGTTTGCTGAGATCCGTTAAAGGGACATGAAACCAAAAAAATGTCTTTCATAATTTAGATAGAGCATGTGATTCTTAACAACTATCAAATTTACTTCTATTATCTAATTTGTTTTGTGCTCCTGATATAATTTGTTGAAAAGGATACCTAGGTAGACTCAGGACAACTGTAAACGAGCTTGTGGTCCAAGCTAACCAATTACTGTGTAGAACACCGCCACATCAGGTAAATGTTACCATAATTAAAGGGACAGTCAAGTCCAAAAAAAAAACCTTTCATGATTTAAATAGGGAATGTAATTTTAAACAACAATTTACTTTTATCACCAATTTTGCTTTGTTCTCTTGGTATTCTTAGTTTAAAGCTAATTCTAGGAGGTTCATGCTAATTTCTTAGACCTTGAAGACTGCCTCTAATTTGAATGCATTTTGACCACTAGAGGGCATTAGTTCATGTGTTTCATATAAATAACATTGAGCTCATGCACGTGAAGTTACCCTGGAGTGAGCACTGATTGGCTAAAAAAGAAAGTCTTTCAAAAGAACTGAAATAAGGGGGCAGTCTGCAGAGGCTTAGATACAAGGTAATCACAGAGGTAAAATGTGTATTTATATAACTGTGTTGGTTATGCAAAACTGGGGAATGGGTAATAAAGGAGTTATCTTTCTTTTTAAACAACAAAAATTCTGATGTTGACTGTCCCTTTAAGTATATGGAGGTTCTCCAAACACTCTAGAGGCAGTAGAACAAGCACACTTTTCAAACGTAATTTATAGGGGGGGATATGGATGTATATAGCAATGTTTTGTATTCCTTAATTAAGTATTTTATGTGGAGAATAAATGTTGAGTTTAATGCCCCTTTAATTAATTGATTAAAATTAAATATAACCTTATGTTGGTGCATAAAGACCCATGCACAGCTTGAAAACTTTGAGTTAGTAGGGAGAGTTTGGTTGTTTCAATGGCTATTTTTTAACAAATATTATGTACACTTTGGGAGCCCCTTACGTGCACTAAACTAATCTATATTATATAAACTGGGACTTGTTATAGGAAACATTTTGTTCCCCTTTAACATACTTTTAATGAGAAAAAAATATATTTTTAGTATATGTAACGAGTCTTTTATATGCATGACAGTTTTTTTAAGAGCTTTCTGTCTCTTAAAGGGACACTGAACCCAATTTTTTTTCTTTTGTGATTCAGATAGAGCATGCAATTTTAAGCAACTTTCTAATTTACTCCTATTGTCAATTTTTATAAGTTCTCTTGTTTGAAAAAGAAGGCATCTAAGCTAAGAAGCCAGACAATTTTTGTTTAGCATAACCAATGGACAGCACTTGTTTATTGGTGGGTGAATTTATCCACCAATCAGAAAGAACAACCTAGGTTGTTCACCAAAAATGGGCCGGCATTGAAACTTACATTCTTGCTTTTCAAATAAAGATACAAAGAGAATGAAGAAGATTTGATAATAGGAGTCAATTAGAAAGTTGCTTAAAATTGCATGCTCTTTTGGCGGCACCTGGTGGAGGAGGAGCAAGGTCCTGATTGCTGAGCTTCCCCTCCAGTCTCACAGCACCTGGCGGTAGGAATTTCGCGCCTCCCCACTACCTGGGGCTGCTACCTGGACCCGGTGCCCCGCAGTGGAAATCCAACCCACTGCCTCGCTGCAGAACAGATACATAACCTGCTTCTAGCTACACTACTGAACTGCCAATAGCAAACAGAAAATATTCCCCTCTTCGGGGACTACCCTGTAAGAGAGAAATACAAGGGGAAAAAGAGTAAAGTAAAGGGTTCCAAACACTTGAATTTTCCCCTGCTCCAGCCTACGCTATACTGACTTATCAATAATCTGCTGGAACTAAAAGACCCCCTTTCCCTCCGCACCCGTCTCGATTTCAAAAATTGTCTTGTTGTACCTGCCGGTTCCTTGAGAAAGAAAGAAAGACCACGGACTGCTTGAACAGGTACCTCTGCTCCTGTGGAACTAGCGGTGTATATGCTGCCCCCTCCCCCACCGAAGTTGCGTGGGAGGAGGCATTGAGAGTCTCGCCGGATAACAAGATCAGCGGGAGATACAAGACTGATCACCGCAGGTCCCCTGCCTCTGTCCTTCCCCCCCCTCTCCCACCGGTGCTGCGTGAGAGGGGTGTGGGATACGCTGTCAGCGCAAAGAACCCTTGGACACCGGGTTGTCTAAAAGGAGGCTTCCAGAGTACCTGCTCCTCACCGGTATCGTTGCAACTATTCCGGCCCTTCAAACTTCAATAGAGGGACGACGGGTGTGCGGAGGAGAGGGTAAGTTTCACTGTGCAGCTGTGTCCAGACGGCGAAACTAATTTCTAACTAAACTGTGAATATTGGGGACGCATAGTCAGGCTTAACCTTAGGAACACCTCATCCTCAAGCTGTAAATGACTGCTCATATAAACCTATATATGAAAGGGGAAACAGAGGAGGATTACTTATTCAATTAACAGTCTACATAATTCAAGCAAGCAAGGAAGAAGTGAAATATCGGAAGGTTTAATACAGCAATAACATTTTACATGTCCTGTTTCTCCCTGCTTACAAGCTCATACGGTGGAAAACTGAGACATTGGGTAAAATAAAACCCTCTTTTTATTTGGGAACTATCAGAGGACTAATGCTTTGAAAGAGACATTTGCCTAGAGAATTATTCCCCTTTTTTTTTTTCTCAGAAGTGTGGAAGTTGATTCTCCCCTCTAGAGGGAGGGGAGAAGGAGGAAGGGGAAAGGAATGATAGTTAAATTTCAATTGCAACTAAAATTATAATAGGTTCTATGAGCTTGGTTTTCTTTGATTGCATTTATATATCTTTTCCTGTTAAGTTAGTAAATAAGATTGCTGATGTGACTTACACTTATAATACTAACTATTAAAATTAATGGTCAAATGGTTAATTGCCTTAGGCCCTTATAGTACCTCCTAGAAGTTATATAAATAACTATTTTTAGAGGTTATATTCAGGTACTAAAAATCTCGCTCCAAGGCCTAGCTGCCCACTTAATAGAACAGAGCTCTCGTTATTGTATCTATGATTGCATTTATTCTTACAGAAAGTAGAGAAAACACTTTATATATATTTACTTATTTTGCAAATTTTGGTCTTCTCTTTTTTCTTTTTTTTTCTTTTTTCTTGAGGAGAAGGGAGAAAAAGAAATGTTCTCATAACCTTATATCCCACACTTATAGATATATCCCATCCTTAAACTCTACAAACAGGTGGAGATAACTTGCATTACCTTCTCACTATTTGAGTTATTTAAAATCTCTCTCTCTGCAGGTATTTATCTTTTCCTTAACTCAGGGAGTTGGGAGGAATATTTTTCTGCTGCCGTAATAAATTCACCTTATCACTACTCACGATAATCTTAATTTCTCACATAAACTATTAATAATCAACCTCCTTCACTATAAACTCACTTAGATCAATTCTTTGTGTTTTTTTTGTAAGTGCACTCCCTGGGCTCTTGCAGCCCCCTCACACTGGGCCCTCACCTTTCCTCACTGGTACACTATCACTCCCCCCTAATATTTATTTTCCACCACATATTCACACTCACTATCCCCCCCCCCCCTTTTTTTTTTTTTTTTCTTTTTTTTCTCTCCTCCCCGATTCAGCACCTTATAACTCACAATCACACGGTATATGGATAAATATCTTTCCAACTCCCCAAAATACCCTTCCCCAAATATGACAGGAAGGCATAGAGACCGAAAAATTAAGAATCCACCAGAACCAGTTACCGAGCAAACAAGTCTTATAAATTTAGCATTAATGCCAGAAAACCTTAATATGCAGACATTAGTGACCAATATTGCAGAAGCACTTACTCCTAATTTTGAAACCCTCAAAACCGAAATCAAGCATGATATCTCCTCTTTAACCCAAGAAGTGCGGCAATTTTCAAATAGACTCCAAGAAGTGGAACAGAGAGTATCGGATCTGGAAGATCAAACAATTATTCATAATTCTAAAATTGAGAATTCTGATAAAAAGTTACAAAAAATTATGAACAGATTAGAGGACCTTGAAAACCGTTCACGACGGAATAATCTTAGAATAATTGGTCTGCCTGAAACTAAACAATTCGAAAACCTTGATACTTTCATATCCGATACTCTCACTAAAGCTTTAAAAATTCCTTCCTCACATCCCCCGATGATAGTGGAGCGAGCCCACAGGATAGGCCCCCCTCGGTCAGAAGGTAATAACAGCAGTAGAAATCGTCCGGTTATAGCTAGATTACTTAATTACAAGGATAAAGATCTATTGTTACAGTATTCACGAAAGAATCAACCGATTACGATAGAGGGTAATAAAATTATGATTTTCCAAGACTTTTCGGCAGACACTGCTTTAAAAAAAAGGGAATTATCCCCGATTTGTTCAAAATTTATACAACAAGGGTATAGGGCGGTTCTGATTTACCCCTCAAAATTGAAAGTGGTATTGAACGGAACAACACATATTACTGAAGATGTTCAAATAGCTGAAAACCTTCTTAAGTCCCTCGCTGGATAGATATAGGGACAAATTATGATTAACGACTGTACACATGTGGCTCTATGCTGTTTTTTTTTTGTTTTGTTTTTTATGGTATTAACTTTAGAAGCAGGTTATGGTGATGGTAATCTTGGGGGAAAATGGGACCCCTCCCCTCCTCCCCTTCCCCAATCCCCCCTGTTTTCTTTTTTTTTTTTTTTTCTCTTCTTTTACTTTCCCCCTATATGTTAGAGAAAAATGACACAAAATTTGGAAAAATTTAAAATTGTATCATGGAACGTAGGGGGAATTTCTTCCCCTATTAAACGTAAAGCAATTCTGTCACACCTACGAAAAACTCAGACGGATATTGGCTTATTACAGGAAACTCATTTAAATTTAGAGGAATCACTAAAATTAAAATCATCTTGGGTAAGAGAAGTTTTTATAGCCCCGAGTGTAGGAAAGAAGAGAGGAGTAGCAATACTCATAGGCAAAAAACTCCAGGTGGAGATTCTGGACTCTGAGGCCGATCCTGGGGGGAGGTATGTCCTGGTCAAGGTGAAAATAGGTCAGGCAAAATATACAATTTGTAATGTCTATGGGCCAAACAAAATTAATCCTGAATTTTGGGACGTATTACAAGCAAAGCTCCTTCTAAGAACTGAAGGACATCTAATTTTGGGGGGGATTTTAACATGGCCCCCCAATGTCCCATAGACAGACTTAGAAAAAACACTAAATGTTTGAAACAGAAAAAAGATAATCTTGAGCGCAAAATAATTAATAATATTAAACAGACCCTCTCCCTGCGCGATATTTGGAGATATCAGAACCCTGATACTCAGGACTTTACTTGCCTATCTAAGGCGCACAAAACACTGTCTAGGATTGACCTGTTTTTAATCGGGGATCATCTAAGTCCTACAACGGTTAAGTCCGAGATAATGCCTATCTTCTTATCAGACCATGGGCCTATTACCCTTGAATTTAATTTTACCCAACAGAGTTCAAAGAATCACCGATTCTTTTTTCCTTATCACCTTTACAATGATTTTAAGTTTAAAGAATGGCTTAAGAACAAATTCAATGAATACGCTCAATTTAATAACAATTATGCTGAACGCTCTGATATCTTCTGGGAAACTGCTAAAGCAGTCCTCAGAGGAGAAATTATGGCATACTCGGCGATCCAAAATTAAAGAAGGAGGGCAAGAGAGAGGGAAGTCTGCAACTCATTGATTAATTCCTACAATCTTTACCTACTAGACGGAACGCCTTTTAATTGGGCAAGATATGTACGAGCTAAGGCAGCAAGAGATACCTTTTATTTAACACAGGCAACAAACACTGAGCTTAGGATGCAAGCCAAATTGCATAAATTTGGTAATAAGTCTGGTAAAATGTTAAATAGATTAATTAAAAATGAGAATAAAAAACTTCATATTAACCAAATTCAGCACAATGGGAAACTTCTAATTAAGCCAGAAGAAATATCTAGGGTATTTTATCAGTATTTTCAACAACTTTACACTAGTAAAGAATTTGATATAAACAAAGCGACAGAATTCTGTAGCAAAATCAACTTTCCTACGGCCACTCCTGAGGAGATTGCTAGACTCAATGCACCTATCTCACTAGAAGAAATTGGAATAATAGTCACCAAACTTCCTATAAGTAAGGCAGCCGGCCCGGATGGATTGCCCAATGAGTTTTATAAAATTCTAATACCAGTGATAGCGCCATATCTGGACAATCTTTACAATGATATTTTTATTAAATATAAACAGGCTTCCTCCTCTTTCGCATCTTCACTTACCACTTTGATCTTGAAAGAGGGGAAGGACCCCACATGCAAAGAGTCTTATAGACCTATTGCACTGTTAAATTCAGACTATAAAATTCTCTCCTCCATTCTAGCAAAAAGACTCCAGTCTATCTTAACTACAGTGGTCCATCCGGACCAAGCGGGCTTTATTAATAACCGTAACTCCTCAGCAAAAATTAGAGAACTATTAGTTACTATGGAATATATACAAAGAACATCTCCCCAGGGGGTGGGGAGGGGGGATCCCCCTGACATGGCTATCTTATCACTTGATGCGGAAAAAGCCTTTGATCTAGTAATCCATAAACATCTAATTTTCTCTCTAACAAAGTTTGGGATTGGGGGTAATTTTCCTAAATTTGTGTAGAATATATACAACCATTCCTTTACAAGTCTGATTATTAACAATGATATTACTTCTTCAATTGCATTGAAGAGGGGCACTCGTCAGGGCTGTCCTCTTTCCCCACTCCTATTTGATTTAGCCATAGAACCCTTATCAATTCAGATTAGGCGCTCGCTTGAAGGCATAAAAATTCAAAATCACGAAATAAAAATTGAATTATATGCGGACGATTTACTCATATATCTTTCTAATACAGAAAAAAACATCCCAAAACTTCTGCGTATCACTGATCAGTTCGGGATATTCTCAGGGTACAAAGTAAATGCTACAAAATCAGAGTTAATTTGGCTTAGGAAAAATAAAACTAGCATAACAGACATACCCTTTAGAGTGGTAAGGGAATCTATGAAATATTTAGGTATTAAAATCCCAATAAATTTAAAAGATCTCTATAAGGTGAACATAACCCCAATGCTAGCATATATTAAAGAAAGGCTTAAAACTTGGCAAAACCTACCTCTGTCAATTTCTGGTCGTACAGCCTTATTTAAGATGGTTCTTCTTCCAAAATTGCTTTACATTTTGCAGAATGTCCCTTTAATTCTGTTTGAGAGAGATATACGGTCGCTAAACTCATCAATTGGCCAATTTATTTGGCAAGGGAAAAGAGCTAAGATAGCCCTTTCCAAACTAACAGCATTAAGAGAGATGGGAGGCCTGGCACTCCCAAATTTAAGATTCTATAATCTCTGTTTTTTAGTCCGCATAGTAGCAGATTGGTTTTCTAGTAAGAATTATGTTCTAAATGTTGACTTAGAGTCTAATATTTGTGAACCTTACTCATTATTGGCCTTGGCACACTTGGAACCTAGAGATCTTCCAATAAGCATTAAAGAACTCAAATTTATTTTGAACCCACTTAAAGCTTGGTCTAGATTGACTAAAATTCTTTCAATATGCTCTAAGGCATCAAAATATCTCCCCTTAACTAAAAATCCGAATTTCCAACCTGGTCTAGACTCACCGGTTTTTAATAGGTGGCATAACAATGGATTGGACAGAATTATTTATTTAATTGATCAGGATAGAAAATGTGTCAAATCTTTTGCACAACTGAGGGAAGATTATAATTTGGTAAATAAAGACTTCTTTGCTTATTTACAGATAAGACACTACATTATGGATCTAACATATAGGACTGGTTGGAGCTGGACTTTGGGCAAGCTAGAAACCTGGCTTACAATAACTAGAGATTCCTCTATGTCCATTTCTCCGTGCTATTACCTGTTGAGCCTTAGTAAGGCGGCCCCGCTAGTGGAGAACCTAGCCCTAACTTGGAATAATTTAATCCCACATAGTAATATAGAACCTAAAATCATACAACTCTCCTTGAATAAGGTATTAAAAACAACTCTCTCTTCTAATTGGCGAGACGCTCATCTGAAACTTCTGCACAGGGCATATTTCACCCCGGAGAGAGGCCTTAGAGTCCGAAACCCTGAATTTGATAAATGTCCTAGATGCTCTTATTTAGCTGCGGATCTAATACACATGTTCTGGTCTTGCCCTAGGATGAGAAATCTGTGGAGCAAGCTAGAATATTGGCTTAAGAATGTACTCAAAATTGAGCGGATGGCCCTCTCCTTGTTTCAGATTATATTTTGTCTGGGGCCGGGAGAGGAGCGTCAGCCTAATGAAAAATTAGTTAACTTAGCTATTTTAGCCACCAGATACCTGATATGTAAGAAGTGGAAACTGAGGGCGATACCATCTATATCAGAAATTAGGAACCATCTAAAGAAACAATGTGTCTTAGAACAGAGAACTACCAATATAGATAATGAACGTGACGTGAAGAAATTTTTCCATAAATGGGCGCCTTTTATTAAGATTTTCCCCGATAGAGAAATCGAATATCTGATATCTCCATTTAAGAACTCGGAACTAGTATTACTAGATCTTTGGTGATTTGAGGTAGGTTAGTGTAAATTGAGAATTTTTGTTTCCCCCCCCCCCCCCCCCCCCCTCTTTATTTTTTTTTTTTTTTTTCCTTTTTTCTGGTCAATAGGGGAGAATATGGGGGAAGGGAGGGAGGGGTAGGGGGGGGGGAAATATGGAAAAATTCCAACACTGAGTTACTAAAGACAAATTGAATAGCTCAGCTAATTTGGTATATGAGATGTAATATACAATGATTTTTTCTCTTGTAAGACTGCTATGGCTTTTCTTTTCTTTTGTCTTCCTTTAATATTGCCTTATATCGATGAAGCATAATAATATGTTGTTTTTTTCTTTATTGTGAACTTGTACTCACTGTTGGATAAAATAAAATAATTTAAAAAAAAAAAAAATTTGCATGCTCTATCTGAATCACAGAAGAAAAAAAATGGGTTCAGTGTCCCTTTAAATAATCTAACAGCACTTGTTTCACTAAATAGGCTCCTACTGCTGGTCCCATAGTGTGAGCATCTTACTCCTGAAGCTGTTCCCTCTTCTCACCCAGCAAGCTTGTGTAGGCCTCCCTTCAAAATATGTTTTATACAGAGCACCTACCTGTCTTCCTTGGCTCCTATTAACTGTTACATTAAAGGGACATTAAACACTTTGAGATAGTAATATAAAATTATAAATTTTATATATATAAAAAACTCTGTAATATACGTTCCTTATTTATTTTGTCCCCTTTTCCTGTAATTCCATTCTGAAATTGTGAGCATTTCAGTTCCTGTTAGAAATGGAAGTGCAGAACACTGTTATATTCTGCACAGCCATTAGCTGCACACTCTAGTGACCTATTTATAACGGTCCCTAATTGGCCACAGCAGAGATAGTAACTTAAGTTACAACATGGCATCTACCATTGTTTTATAGACTTTACATTTATTTTGTCACTATTTAAACAACTAATGAAACTTTAAAAAATAAATCTACACGTTATTCTCAGACTAATCTTTTCTTTGAATGCATCATTCTATCTAGCATATGCTTCTATTCATATTTAAAATCACTGTTGAGTGCCTTTAAATTGCATACTGCCCTATATCATACTAACAAGCTGCTGGCTTGTACCTGCTTTTCATTTAACCTATTTCTAGTCATATCCTATAAACTGCTATAGCTTTATTTAATGGCTTCCTAGGCTGTTATATCCAATATAGAATACAATTTCTACAAAGCATGTCTCTCAACATTACCTGGAAACTATCAGGAACCAGTAGGCTGGGGTCTGATTTAGGGAGATCTTAGGGTGAAGTTGTTACAATCTGTGAATGGAATCATGACAGATTTGGGTGTGGCTAGGCCAGTGGCGTAGCGTGGGTTGTCAGCGCCCAGGGCAAGGCAAGTATTGCGCCCCCCCCCCAACCCATTAGCAGTGACGGAGTCTCTTCCACCAGTACAGTAGGGAATGGGATTGGCAAATTTGCTTTGAATCTAGGAGCCTGCAGCTCTCCTGAGCTGGGCAAATATATACAAAATTACATTTGAAGATTTATTCTAGTTTTACACATGGGGGAAAGCCCCCCTTAACCCCCATCTGGTGGTGATGCCCTGATCTGTGAAACTTCATGGTACAAATACTGCAGACCACAGGGTGCACCCACCCCCACATTGCAGCACCCCATATTGTATATGTGGTGCAATAGGTTTTTGGTAAGTCGTTAAAAAGAGGAAAAGGGGACACACAGGTTGGCAGCTGTTACATAAGGTTGTCCCTGTTGGGCAGACTGTCTTTTTGGTGCCAATGACATATAAAAGTGGGGTATATATTCTACCTTAATAAATATAACAATTGTAAGTAATCAATATAAAAGGGGCATGGGACAGACAACCCAGCATTACATACATATATGGGAGGAGGGTGTATGGTATTTAGGGGGTGCTGTTAAATTTATTTACCAACACAAATTATAGTTATTTTTTTTACTTTAAATGCAGTAAGGGTGGGTTTAATGTATATAAAAAAGGCAATGAGCACCCACACCCTAAAAATCGGTCCACACCTCAGGAGTCCAGCAAGAAATAGATTCAAGATGGTGAATTCATAGGACTCCTATGATAGGAGACAAACACAGTGAAATGCCTGGTGAGCAGCACAATCCTGGTGCCAGACAGCACAAAAATCCCTAAATCTACTTCTGCCCTGGGAAGATCATGAAGGGGAAAAATCAAATACAGGAAACAAGGTCTCATTTTTGTCACAAATATACTTTTTTTTTTTGTGCAAGGACAAGATGGCGTAAGTTGTAAACCGGTCAAACATGAAAGTATGGTCTTTGATCACCCCACCATCCCACATTCCCACTAACTAGGTAACTGGGGTTAACAGAAAGGCAGAGCCCAGCCATGCTGCCACCAGTGCCACGGGTAGGTGGATTTGAAAGAGATTTATTGCAATCTTTAAGGATTCCTCCCCCTCCCTCTGCTTAGAGATCCTTAAAAAGTGCCCCAGGCAATGCATGGCATTCTAGCTCGCTCTGGGTCCTTTGTTGGAAGGGAACTTACTTGTTGGGTAATAATATAACCATAATTAAGCTGCATTTTGCGCGTTGCTAGTATCAGGCAAAAGCAGAGCAATAAGTAAGTCTGGTCCTGATACCTTACCTTAGTCGCGGCGCGCTTGACATTCTGACTCTGCTGCTCTTCTTCTTCTTCCCTCCTGACCTGCGCGCTAGGAATGGGATGGACAAAGTGATGTAGCAGGTAATGGTCTGGATAACACTTCAGTTCACACTTCACAGTCACTTCAAATTCCTCAGTCTCTCGAGACATCAAAATCTGCAACCCGACGGAATGTGCGACCGTGACATCACCACATTCCTGACGGGTCGCAGAACAGAGTTGGGCACCTGTCAGATTTTTTAGCCTCCCTTCTTCCCTTTGCTAAGTTGAGTCTGGAAGCGCCCCTCAGAATTATGCGCCCGGGGCAACCGCCCCTGTGGCCCCCCCCACGCTACGCCACTGGGCTAGGCAGCTCCATGTTTCACTTTATTAAAGGGAAATACAACAGGACAGAGCTCACAAACCTTCTTCAAACTACACCACAAAAAGGCTCAAGATAAATAAAACTCAGATCTATCTAATTATGAGCAGCTTTTTCAGTTTTAACACCATAGGTCTTGACCTAAATTAAATCTGCATTAATACACTATTAGTAACTGCCTTTATTTGTGTAGTTAGCACCACTGTCTGAGTGGGAAAGGAATATTTGACACTGTGAAAGCATAAAACAGAAAAAGAAATTCTATGAATCTTTGCAATTCAAACATAAAGATATGAAGTAAGGTTTGTGAAACAGCAGGAGAGTTGCCATGGGGAATGGTCTCTAAGCATAGATGCACTGTTCACTTAATAGCTTGCAATAAACATGATGGTAAAACAGTGATCAATAGGTTATTAGCACATCGCCTGACACACTCATAGATACATACACAGCAACACAGAATTCAATTGCAAATATTTAACAATGGATGTTGTTCTGGTGTAAAAGCTTTCTGCAGAAAAAATGGTATATATATATATATATATATATATATATATATATATACACACACACACATATACATATACAAAGTCCCAATCAGGATACACAAAAACTCTGTGGCTTAGGTATAGAAGTAAAACTTAGCTTTTATTAAAAAGATCACTTAAAAGGTGAGTTGTTTTTTGGAAGCTATAATGCATTGATATTTCTCTTTGGATTGAACTTGAGACCATTTGATAAATATGCCAATTAGGCATTGAAACGTCATGGACAGCTCATCTTTTAAGTGATCTTTTTAATAAAAGCTAACTTTTACTTCTATACCTAAGCCAGAGAGTGCTTTCTTTATTGGAGACTATATATATATATATATATATATATATATATATATAATATATATATATATATATATATATATATATATAATTAATATCTTGAGATCAGCCCTAAAGTACTGATCTACAACAGACATAGAAAAAGACAAATAAATTGCTATTTGTTAATAGTATTGTCATTACCATTATTTCCATAAATTTGATTTACTGTTTTCTAGTTCTTTTCCTCCAAACTTTCCAAAAGTTGTATTAAAGGGACAGTATACACCAATTTTTATATAACTGCATGTAATAGACACTACTATAAAGAATAAGATGCACATATACTAATATAAATATCCAGTATAAAACAGTTTAAAAACTTACTTAGAAGCTCCCAGTTTAGCTATGTTGAAAAGGTTAACAGAAAAACCCACTGAAAGTGGATGTATAGCAAAAAAAAACAGACCCCCTTCCTCTGCATATGAAAAGACTCTTTACACAAACAGGAGCAAGCTTCAGTAGGTAGACATCAGTATACTTTAAAACTTTAGGGCTTGGTTAGGAGTCTGAAAATCAGAGCAATGTTATTTAAAAATAAGCAAAACTATACATTTTTTAAAAAAAATAAACTGTATAGGATATATAAATGGATCATCTACAAAACATTTATGCAAAGATAAATCTAGTGTATAATGTCCCTTTAAATCTCAGAAATGACATTACTTCACTAAATTAACTAATAGCAGGGCACTACAATAAAGTCTGAATGTAAATAGGTTTTAAATATATGGAAGCAGATAATATCAGATTTTTAAATACAAAGAAAAAATTAATTATGCGTCCAAAAAACAAAAAACAAACAAACAAACATGTTTTCTCCTTCTCTCAAATCAGCAACAAGAAATAATGTGCATTTGAGGTATTGAATATTGCCTCAATGAGAAAAAATAATACAAATTTTAAAATGACCAGTTATGGTTTAAAAAGAAAGACAAGAGAACACGTTTTCTGCACTTTCATTAAAGTTACATACTACTCATATGTTTTCTATCTTATATGAAAGAGCAGAAATAAACACGTTAATCATATTTTTATGTCAAAGCTGTTTAAATGCAGTGAAAGTAACAGGAACTGCAACATCTGTTTTTATAAAATAAATAATACACTCTGAAACATTCTCTTTAAAATGACTTAAAGGGACACTGAACCCAAATTTTTTCTTTCGTGATTCAGATAGAGCACGCAATTTTAAGCAACTTTCTAATTTACTCCTAGTATCAATTTTTCTTCGTTCTCTTGCTATCTTTATTTGATAAAGAAGGCATCTAAGCTTTTTTTTTTAGTTCAGAACTGGACAGCACTTTTTTATTGGTGGATGAATTTATCCACCAATCAGCAAGGACAACCCAGGTTGTTCCCCAAAAATGGGCCAGCATCTAAACTTACATTCTTGCATTTCAAATAAAGATGGCAAGAGAATGAAGAAAATTTGATAATAGGAGTAAATTAGAAAATTTCTTAAAAATGTCATGCGCTATATGAATCAAAAATGTGGGTTCAGTGTCCCTTTAAGAAAATCTTTTTGTATCATGTCCCTATTTTTTTGCTATAGAAGTATATTGAAGGGATATTAATCTCCAAAAGTACAATCAAGGATAAAAAAGAGCAGCACTTACACGTTATATATAATGATATTAAAGGGACATGAAACCCCCAAAAAATCTTTCATGATTCAGATTGAGAACATATTTTTGAAAAAGTTTTCAATTTACTTCTATTATCATATTTGCTTTGTTCTCCTGTTATTATTTGTTAAAGGGATATCTAGAGGTAGCGTGGCGCACTACATGACAGGAAATAGTGCTGCCATCTAGTGCTCCTGCTAATGTATGTCATTATTGCAAAACTGCTGACATATAGTGCTGCACACACTAGCACAGTCCTGAAATTACCTTCCTGCTTTTTAACAAAGGATAATAAAAAACAAAGAAAGCTGATAATAAAATACATTGGAAAGTTGTTTAAAATTGAATGTTTTATCTGAATCCATTTTGGGTTTCATGTCCCTTTAAAACTAGTAAGAACTGCAAAGTTAATATCATGATGAACCACTAATGGCGTGCAAATACTCCAGCATGAAGAGAAATACCAAACCAACCCCGGCATGGGTCTTTTCTACCAGTGCAACTGCAATAGCGTATTTTGAGACAAACTCACAAGCCTTCATTTAGGGATATAAAATAGCGAGATCTGCAGGCATGACATGCTTAGAAAATACACCCCTATTCAGCCCATTCACCATAGCTGCAAGACTGATTTTACAATACAAAATAAAGTATGCTTTGAATTTTATCTTTGAGTTTTTAAAGTACATTGAACGTTAACTTAAATATAATTTTTACTATGTATGTTCAAGATGATTTTTTTTCCAGTGTACTTTAAATAAGAATACATAACGAATTCAAATTTTGCTGCATTTAACTATGTATTTTTAATATGATTTTAAATTCATACTTTGATTTGAACATAGGTTACATCCGTTAGCAAGATATACAGCTATGAAGGCAAAATTTGCCTTTGGATCTTTTTAGACAATTTTGCCTGAGAGCTTCATAGAATTGGGCCTCAAGAATGAAGGGTCAGTTCGGAAGGTTAACTTTTACATAGAAAAGGGGAGTCTAGTACTGTTCATCCTCTTTTCAGGCATCATCTCTCGTAAGTTTGGTCTCAGGAATATGAGTATAGTCAAGATAAAGAAACTGCTGTGTACCTAATTTAATTTGTTTATCTTGGCTCACCCTAGAGCAATACTCACAAGAGATGAATGAATATCAAATCACTTAAAGGGCCACTAAACCCAAAATCTTTCTTTCATGATTTAGATAGATAATAGAAATGTAAACAACATTACAATTTACTTCTATTATTTATTTTGCTAAATTTTTTAGATAGCCTTAGTTGAAGAAAAAGCAATGCACATGGTGAGCCAATCACACGAGGCTTCTATGTGCAGCAACCATTCAGCAGCCCCTGAGCATATCTAGATATGCTTTTCAGCAAAGAATATCAAGAGAATAAAACAAATTAGATAATATAAGTAAATTAGAAAGATGTTTAAAATTGCATTTTCTTTCTAAATCATGAAAGAAAAAGTGTGGGTGTCATGCCCCTTTAAGAAAAGGGTGGGGTAAAGAATATCATATATATATATATATATATATATATATATATATATATAAAATTAATAAGAAATATAAATTTATTTAAATTTTAAAAACTAAAGACAGAACTTTTGTCCCAACGTTGTCTTCCTCTAGCAAAATACATTTTAACAAATAAATAACTTACACATATGTCTTTATTTAGATGTAATATGTAATATCATGTTAATGGTATGTTAGATGTGGTGCTTTGCATTGATACAACATGCAGTGTCTGGTCGATTGGAGCAGTGAGGGTTGGCCTGTGCCCCTCCAAATGCTCACAAATATCCAGTTTATTATTATTATTTTTATTATTATTATTAATAATAATAATTGTATTTTTGCAGTAGTAGAAGCTAGCCAATCGCACCTCAGGTCCACTCCCTCTACCAAGTAATTTATTCACATTTGTGCACTGTGAAATGGAGATTTATTTTGGATACACAAATACACGGTTAGTCAAGTGTTATGTTCTCCCGCTTTTCTTCTAATGATTGAGTCAGGTTACACAAGATTCAGTGTTTATCAAACAGTCTATGTCAATCACTGATAATATTTAAAAAGAAAATACATATTAGAGTACTAAAGACACCTGCACGCTCCTGATCTCTTATGAGCCTACCTAGGTATGCTCTTTAACACAGCATACCAAGGAAATGAAACAAATGCCATAACAGAAGTAAATTGGAAAGTTTGTTTAAAATTGCATGCTCTATCATCTGAATGATAAAAATGTTATTTTGACTTTACCGTCCCTTTATCTTCTTGAGTGGCTGGTTATTGCTACCGCAAGCTTGCAGTAGCAATTAGTGCTCCATACATTAACCAGAGATCTGATCAACAAAAACAAACTGCACAAAGCAGTTTTTAGGGGTTAAAGTTGGCGGGTGTGGGGTGCTAGAAAAAAAATGGCACTGCATGTTCCCTGTAAATATATATGTATTTGCTTATATACATATATATGTATGTGTTAATATCTGTATATAGACATATAAACACATAAATATATGTATTTGCTTATATACATATATATGTATGTGTTAATATCTGTATATAGACATATAAACACATAAATATATATGTATTTGCTTATATACATATATATGTGTGTGTTAATATCTGTATATAGACATATAAACACATAAATATATATGTATTTGCTTATATACATATATATGTATGTGTTAATATCTGTATATAGACATATAAACACATAAATATATGTATTTGCTTATATACATATATATGTATGTGTTAATATCTGTATATAGACATATAAACACATAAATATATATGTATTTGCTTATATACATATATATGTGTGTGTTAATATCTGTATATAGACATATAAACACATAAATATATATGTATTTGCTTATATACATATATATGTATGTGTTAATATCTGTATATAGACATATAAACACATAAATATATATGTATTTGCTTATATACATATATATGTATGTGTTAATATCTGTATATAGACATATAAACACATAAATATATATGTATTTGCTTATATACATATATATGTATGTGTTAATATCTGTATATAGACATATAAACACATAAATATATATGTATGCATTCATCTACATATATATTTAAACTTGCTGCCCATCGCTGAGCGACTTACCCCCTTTGCTGCGCTAGGTTCTCATGCTGTGTCTGACAGCATGAGAACAAGGCTCCCATTGGAGCCAATGGAATCGCTCTCTCATGAGCGCTAAGCTTCTGTGCGATGCTAACACGAGGTTGTGTTCGCATTGCACCTAACTTGTTTTACCAGCACACATTTGCATGCGCTGGTATTACTAAGTGGAGCGCAAATATTGCCCTCGCAAAAGCGATATTTTGCGCTCCACTTGTAATCTGGCCCTAAATAGCATGAAGGGGGTCTTTAATATGATGTCAACTATGCTTTAGTTGCATTCTATAAGAATTACTGAATAAACATCTGGTTCCTGTATTAAAGCAATGAAAAAGAACAACTTATTAAGGTTATGAAAATTTTCTGCACCACCAACTTAAAACTTAAAACACCAGCTGCCACTAAACATGAGTACACAAATTTACAAAACCAGAATACACTTATTAGCATTATAAACCTGTTGAACTCCCAGAACGAAATCCAATGAAATATAAAACATTTGATGAAACAATTAAAATAAGCTGAAAATTAAAAGCAAACTTATAGATTGTCCCTGATAAGTTTTTAAATAATCAGTGAGAGCCTGAACTATGTATATGAGTAAATAGATTGTACTACATTATTAGAATACTGAGATGCTATTAATGAATTCTCCACTTAAAATGTACTACATAATAATTAACACTATGCAACACAATACTTTGTATATATTCTCAAATTGGAAAGCTAATATAGTTCCCCTACAAAATAACAAAAATATTTCTGCTGTTAGATTCAAAATGGAATCAATAAATTTCACTTATCCATGAAATTCAGAATGTAAGAATATAGTACTGCTTAGTTGTAGTGTCTGCTAATTGCTCCATATCACAGATTCTGAACTCTCATTATTGTATCCTTATATAAACCAGCTGTTCTACTGAAAGTGTATTTTGCTTATATCTTAGCATTGTATCTCAAAGTCTAAACTCTCATTGCTAGAAAGTGTGAACAATTGTTAGGATGAGTTAGATTTCAGAATTTGTGTTATGTTGAATATTGTGTCACTATCACATCAAGTGACTCCCTATATCAATGCAACAGGCTTTGGTTTTTAACATACAAAACTGGTTGCTGTTTGAAGCCTCTAAAAATTGCATATGTTTAAAGGAATAGTCAAGTCAAAATTAAACGTTCATGATTCAGATAGAGCATGTAATTTTCAGCAACTTTCTAATTTACTCCTATTATCAATAGCCGGCCCATTTTTGGTTCAGCACCTGGGTAGATTTTGCTGATTGGTGGCTACATGTAGACACCAATCAGAAAGTGCTACCCAAGTGCTTAACCAAAAATGGGCTGGCTCCTATGCATACATTCCTGCATTTTCAAATAAAGATACCAAGAGAACGAAGAAAATTTGATAATAGGAGTAAATTAGAAAGTTGCTTAAAATTGCCTGCTCTATCTGAATCATGAAAGTTTAATTTTGACTAGACTATTCCATTAACAGAAAATGAGCACAAGGCACTCTGCTTGTCACTTAAAGGGACACTAAAGTCAAAATTAAGCTTTTGTGATTCAGACAGAGCGTGCAAATTTAAGAGACTTTCCAATGTACTTCCATTAACAAACTGTGCACAGTTTTTTATATGCACACATTCTGAAGCACTAGCGCCTACTGAGCATGTGCAAGAGTTTACACTGTATATGTATATAAGTCTATTATTGGCTAATGGCAGTCACGTTATGCAGGCAATCTGAAGTAAATTTTGAAATACTTTAAACAGAAAAAATATACTGCTTATTTAAAATTCTGACAAATTCCGGCATTTTCATTTTATTATGTACTTGTTGGTTATGCTATTCTACTACATTTAATAGCCCTTTAATAATATGAGGCATGATGTACTGGTCAAAAAGGAACCCTAATACATTCCCTACTAAATCTCACGGATGCATTTCGACATGACAGCTTTATCAAAGGTGGTGGGCAGGAGGATTAAAGGAAGTCTAGACCCAATATTTATTCTTTAATTACTTATTGCTACATACCAAACAGTGGGTTTGACATCTTTAAAGGGACACTGAACCCAAATTTTTTCTATCGTGATTCAGATAGAGCATTCAATTTTAAGCAACTTTCTAATTTACTCCTATTATCAAATTCTTTTCATACTCTTGGTATCTTTATTTGAAATGCCAGAATGTAAGTTTAGATGCCGGCCCATTTTTGGTGAACACACTGTGTTGTTCTTGCTGATTGGTGGGTAAATTCACCTACCAATAAACAAGTGCTTTCCATGGTGCTGAACCAAAAACATAGCTTAGATGCCTTATAAATAAAGAAAGCAAGAGAACAAAGAAAAATTGATAATAGGAGTAAATTAGAAAATTGTTTAAAATTGCATGCTCTATCTGAATCACGAAAGAAAAAATTTGGGTTCCGTGTCCCTTTAAGCAACTTTCTAATTTACTCCTATTATCAAATTTTCTTCATTATCTTGGTATGTTTATTTGAAAAGCAAGAATGTAAGTTTAGATGCCGGCCCATTTTTGGTGAACAACCTGGGTTGTCCTTGCTGTCCATGGTCTGAACCAACAATTTGCTGGCTCCTTAGCATAGATGCCTTCTTTTTCAAATAAAGATAGCAAGAGAACGAAGAAAAATTGATAATGGAAGTAAATTAGAAAGTTGCTTAAAATTGCATGCTCTATCTGAATCATGAAAGAAAATTGGGTTCAGTGTCCCTTTAAGCTTGTGAGTAGACATGTGCGTTTTGTTTAGTTCCGAATCGAAATTCAGATGAATTCACCAAATTCGGAGATTTGAATCGATTCGAATTTCCGAATTACCCTAGCAACTAAACTAAACTAATCCGAATGCATTTATAACTAATAAATCCGAATTAGTTTGGATTTATTATTTGCATTCGAATGGCCATAGACTAATCACAATTCAGTATAAAAATTAAATTTAGTGAGATAGAACAGTGAAATAATTCTGTTTGTGTAACTTGGAACCATCTGAATCAACGTAAGACATACCGAACTTACTAATCGAATCTGAAACGAATACATCCGAATTTATTCGAATCTGAATGAATACGAAATGAATACATTTGAATGTATCCGAATTTGAATCGATCGAAAAGAAATTAGGAAAAATCTGAATTCGTCCAAAAGTAACCAAAACTAATTTTTCCTCTGTGCATATGTCTACTTGTAAGAAGTACATGAAACTTTTAAATGATTGTTGTTTGTTATCAGACAAAAATAGCCACCAAGCTCTGCCCACCAGCTTACATTTAGCCACCAATCAGCAAGCACAACCCAATCTGAATCATGAAAGAAAAAATAATGGGTCTACTATCCCTTTAAATACCTTTCCAATTTACTTCTATTATCAAATTTGCTTTGTTCTCATGTTTGTTCTTTGTTGAATAAATATCTAGATAGGTAGCGTGCACGTCTAAAGCTCTACGTGGCAATGTTCTAATGTATAACATTATTGCACAACTGCTGCCGTAAAGTGCGGCAGACATGTGCACACTTCTAAACTTACCTTCCTGCTTTTCAACAAAGGATAGCAAGAAAACAAATAAATTTGATAATAGAAGTATATTGGAAAGTTTTTTTAAATTGTATTCTCTTTCTGAATCATGAAAGAAAAATTTAAGTTTTATGTCCCTTTAAGTATCTGTGTTGATTGTTTTAATATTACT
The DNA here is from genome assembly GCF_027579735.1 of Bombina bombina. Classification (NCBI taxonomy): domain Eukaryota; kingdom Metazoa; phylum Chordata; class Amphibia; order Anura; family Bombinatoridae; genus Bombina; species Bombina bombina. The sequence continues at coordinate 185,328,047 of NC_069500.1, forward strand.
TAACAATATATACTAAGAGCAAGTGATCTGAACATAAATACCTTATATAGTAGATGTTTATATTAAGATAATGTTCAAACAAAAAAATAACAGGGTTCCAAAACTATCCTTTACTAAAATGTACAATTTATTTACAGCAAGTGTTTTCCAATTAGTCAAAAGTAATACTTATTTTGTAATAATACATATTCATGAGCCTGTACCTAGGGTGGCAAATATGCAAATTCTGAGGGGTATTTTTTTGGCATAATAACTTATCATATGTTCTCCAAACAGCTATTCTTGTAGACAAGTAGTGGCACATCCCCCCCCCCCCCCCCCATGTATCCTGGTATCCAGTTGTGATAAATATGAGGCAACTATGAGTTAAAATTGTAGGGGGTTAGAGGGCATCAGATTTCTCAGTTGCAAGAGGGGCACATAATCTAAATACACATCTGTAATATACATTGGTCCATGTCATTAGGTTGTACTGCAGTTTGGCCTTCAGGACATATTCCTCCTCAGTATTGTATACTTAAACTGACATCTATAATGCTCATGTAAACATCTGAGGTAAAGTCAGAAATGAAACGGAAGTAACAGCATGGATTATTTATGCTGTTCTGTAATATTAACACACTGACTGCTGGATTAGGCTACATAACAAAATTCTGTGGTAATCAAATACTAAAATAATAACTATACTGCTGAGGAATGGCCACTTCCAGTTACACCGTTGCTACAGAGCGTGACGTTACCTTGACGCTGGTGTTGCTGGTCTGGGTCTCGGCCTCTAAGCAGTTGTGCTGCCCGGGGTCTCTGCGCTCCTTGCGGGAGCCGGTGCGTGTGGCAGGCGGGTAGCGGTTCTGGTAAGCGAGCACTGAGGGGATAGAGTCAGCAGCGTCGGTCTTAATGAAGAGCCCGTGCAGGGTGGCGGCGGTTCCCTGGGAGATTGTGGTCGTCTGGTGTGGGGAGTTGGACTCGTCCGAGTCCCGGCAGTAAATCACCCCGCTCTGAGATACGTGGATACTGGGAGCGCAGCCCATCCCTGTGCCCGGAGGACACCGAAGCACCCTCTGGGGATGCTGACTGCCCACCTGCAGGGCTGCGAGTCCAAAGAGCAGAGCGGTATAACCAGGAACAACTGTAGTCCTCTATATCCAAAGGGAAGACAGAGCTGTAGCCTGAACGTTCGGTGCCGAGTTCTTAGCCCTGTATATCCTTTTCCATTAATGGGCAGACTTATGTATCCAACAGGCGCTCATCTCAAGTGCCAAAGACAAATAGCAACCCAATATGATCTGTTAACCACTGTTATAAACCCAACGCCTTATCAGAGAAAACCCCTATATGCTCAGGCCCATCATAAACTACAGACATGTGTAACACCCTGTAAGTCATGTTATCTGACACACTCTACCTATACGTGATATTCACTGCTGTTGTGTGACCATCAGCTAGCACTATATGTCATTTACAGGATGATAAATGCTATCTGAAAAAAACTAAATGTGATTGTGTGGCTCTGCTGTGCCTGTTGCAATCATCCTATACACAATGCATCTTTCTGCCAAGCTAAAATAAGCTCTGCTGTGTGCAAAACGTAAAAACCATAGTTGCCTAGTAGTAAACCTATAGTAGCAACCTAAGTTGTATGCTACCCAGTGCTAATGTAAGGTACAATGGGTTTCAGGCCTGTGACAGAGAAACTGTGCAAACTGTGTAATAAATAAGAACCCAAGTCAGGCTCATGGGGTATGTGGGGGCAAGTGCCAGGGCAATACTGGAGAGATCCGGTATCCAGGCCAATAAATGAGCTGGTTAGGAACCTGCAAAGGGTTGTTGAGTGCCAGTGCAGTGAGAATCTAGCATAAGGCACTGGCAACCTCACTGGTCTCACAAGCTACTGTGCTAACATGTTGTAGACTGGTTAACCTAGCACGATCCACACTAATATATACAGCCAGCTTCTAGAACAAGCTGCAGCAACCCTGACTCCTCTCCAAACCACTGCAAATATCAGATCCTCGATTCAGTCAATGAACTCCTTTCTCTAAGCTGCAGACCACCAGGTGACAACATACAGTGCATTGCTATCTCACAGTGTTCTCCTCAGTACAGTCTTCATTACTGCACCTTTACAAGCAACTCCTGATTAGATTTCCCTTAGCTGCTGCAGTGATATAAATCCAGCCATACACGTCCTATCCGCCCTCAAACACTAGCTGCCACACGTAAATCTAAGCATGCCTAACCTGCAGCATCAGATCCTGGCATGCATCAACCCCAGCATGTATAAATAAATGTCTCATCACTAACACATTCCAGCCACCTAATCAATAGTCTGTACAGCTCTCCAACCAAAGCTGTCACTTCCTGCGTTTAGCCATCACCTGCATTAAACCTAGATTTGCTGCCAGTGTGTTCTGTCTCTACTCCTGGGCTAATATTTTTTTCTCCAATTTGTTGTGCAGCTTTGCAATTTAAATAACAGCTCTTTTCGTTCAGTGATCAGTTTGCTGCCTACAGAGATCCTCTTCTTCTTCACACACAGCAGCCTTGGATCTCTTGAGCCCTCCCACTGGGCTACCTCTGTTCCCTCCTCCTGCTGCTACTAAAAGGCTTTGTCCCATTCACACATCATTATCTTACACCTCTTATCTCTGCGGGTGTAGTTCGCCTCTTCTTGCCTTCTGCAATCGGGGTTACCAAAATGCTAGAAGGAAGTAGTGGGATTAAACTGAACACATATACAATTGGTTACCCCCTCCCACATACGAGTGATAGCACGTTCAGAGGTAGAGATGCTATTTCATTACTATTAATCGTGCAAAAGCTTATACATACTGTATCCATAAATTCAATGGATTTAGCCTTTATATTAAAAATATATATAATAATAATGCATCCATAGGTTATTTAATTTTTGTACTGGCACTGCCCTAAAAACTGGGGAATATGTCCACACCCCTTAAAGAACCTTAGCTCATATTAATTATTTCTTACAGACTGAAGCTAGTAATGCTTATTTGGGGTCTTGTACTCCCATTTATACACCAGGGGTAATTGATTTGTAATACAATTAAAGGGGCATAAACCCAAACAATTTATTTCATGATTCTGACAGAGAATACAATTTTTAACAACATTCCAATTTACTTCTATGATCTAATTTGCTTCATTATTTAGATATCTTTTGTTGAAGAAATAGCAATAAACATGGGTGAGCTAATCACACAACAAGGCATCTATGTGCAGCCACCAATCAGCAGCTACTGAGCCTATTTAGATATGTATTTCCACAAAGGATATCAAGAGAAGTAAGCAAATTGGGGAATAGAAGTACATTGGAAAGTTGTTTAAAATTGCAAGCTCTTTCTAAATCATGAAAAAAAAAATGGGTTTCCCATATAAAACATTTGGCATACACTGGAATGAGAAGTCATGTGCAATAGCACTAACCCTCAACATTTGCTCTCAGAATCTTACTGCCTTAGACACAGGCCTAGTTGATCTTTGCCAACACACCCCTGAATTGACATCAAACATAAGCTAAATCAATAATGTTTAGGTAATGCTATAATTCACAGCTTTTTTGTTTTAGCAAACACCCAATAGTTTATTGCATAAACATACACTATCTTAAATGAACATGTACCACAATGTCTCCATGACCTTTACCCCCACACTTATACAAATTCTTATAGTTTTATTTTAGAAATATCACCATTGCAAAAATACCTAATTCCACTTTGTGGATGACACTCAATTGGCCAAACCCTTGCTGCTTATCTTCTGAGAACTGAACGGAATGTCAGGACTGAGGTTCTTTCTGTTAGTTCCACTCTGTGTATAGAGATTGTTACCCTTCACAATCTATGAGTGTTGAGGACAATAGCAGTGTTAACTTCTCAAAAATATAATCATGTCAAAGTTGCACTCTTCTAACACTAACATTCTGCTCCAGATGAGGATATAGATGTATGCTTGCTTTTTACTTGCTCAGCAGCTGTATCCTCATCTGGTGTGTCACATGGTTAAACACATAGTAAAAGTAAGGAATTATTAAAAATAAAACATTCTAAAGAAATAGAGCACTGTATTTTTGCACTTGAATGTCCCTTGGATCAAACTAGTTATACATGGTCACATCTTTCCCATCAGAAAGTAAGTCATGGCCAAAAGTTTTGAGAATGACACAAAACATAATTTATGTAAGAACTTACCTGATAAATTAATTTCTTTCATATTAGCAAGAGTCCATGAGCTAGTGACGTATGGGATATACATTCCTACCAGGAGGGGCAAAGGGAGGGATAAAATAAAGACAGCCAAGTCCGCTGAAAAATTAATCCACAACCCAAATCAAAAGTTTCAATTTTTATAATGAAAAAACTGAAATTATAAGCAGAAGAATCAAACTGAAACAGCTGCCTGAAGTACTATTCTACCAAAAACTGCTTCTGAAGAAGAGAAAACATCAAAATGGTAGAATTTAGTAAAAGTATGCAAAGAAGACCAAGTCGTTGCTTTGCAAATCTGATCAGCAGAAGCTTCATTCTTAAAAGCCCAGGAAGTAGAAACTGACCTAGTAGAATGAGCCGTAATCCTCTGAGGCGGGGATTAACCAGACTCCAAATAAGCATGATGAATCAAAAGCTTTAACCAAGATGCCAAAGAAATGACAGAAGCCTTCTGACCTTTCCTAAAACCAGAAAAGATAACAAATAGACTAGAAGTCTTTCTGAAAACTGAGTAGCTTCAACATAATATTTCAAAACTCTTACCACATCCAAAGAATGTAAGAATCTTTCCAAAGAATTCTTAGGATTAGGACACAAGGAAGGGACAATAATTCCTCTACTAATGTTGTTAGAATTCACAACTTTAGGTAAAAATTGAAATGAAGACAGCAAAACCACCTTATCCTGATGAAAAATCAGAAAAAGGAGACTCTCAAGAAAGAGCAGATAATTCAAAAACTTTTCTAGCTGAAGAGATGTCTAAAAGGAACAATACTTTCCATGAAAGTAATTTAAATGTCCAAAGAAAGCATATGCTCAAACGGAAGAGCCTGTAAAGCACTCAGAACCAAATTAAGACTCCAAGGAGGAGAAATTGGCTTAATGACAGGCTTGATACGAACCAAAGCCTGAACAAAACAGTGAATAACAGAAAGATTAGCAAATTTTTCTGTGAAAACAACACAGAAAAAGCAGAGATTTGTCCTTTCAATGAACTTGCAGACAAAAACCCTTATCCAAACCATCCTGAAGAAACTATAAAATCCTAGGAATTCTAAAAGAATGCCAAGAGAATTTATGAGAAAAGCATCATGAGATGTAAATCTTCCAAACTCGATAATAAATCTTACTAGACACAGATTTACGAGCCTGCAACATAGTATTAATCACTGAGTCAGAGAAACTTCTATGACTAAGTACTAAGCGTTAAATTTCCATACCATCAAATTAATAATTTGAGTTCCTGATGGAAAAAATGAATGTTAAGATATAAGGTCTGGCCTTAAATGGAAGTGACCAAGATTGGCAACTGGACATCCGAACAAGAACCATATACCAAAACCTGTGCGGCCATGCTGGAGCCACCAGCAACACAAAAGATTGCTCCCTGATGATTTTGAAAATCACTCTAAAAAGAAGAACCAGAGGCGAAAAAATATAGGCAGATTGATAACTCCAAGGAAGTGTCAATGCATACACTGCTTCCGCCTGAGGATCCCCGGACCTGAATAGGCCCCTGGGAAGTTCCTTGTTTAGATGAGATGCCATCAGATCTATTTCTGGAAGCCTTCACATCTGAACAATTTGAAAAAAACACATCTGGGTAAAGAGACCATTCTCCCGGATGTAAAGCTTGATTGACAGAGATAATCCGCTTCCCAATTGTCTATACCTGGGAAATGGACAGCAGAAATTAGACAGGAGCTGGATTTAGCCCAAACAAGTATCCAAGATACTTCTTTCACAGCCTAAGGACTGAGAGTCCCACCCTGATGATTGACATACGCCACAGTTGTGACATTGTCTGTCTGAAAAACAATAAACGTCTCTTTCTTCAAAAAGAAGCCAAAACTGAAGAACGAAATGCAGAGTTCCAAAATATTGAATGGTAATCTCGCCTCCTGAGATTTCCAAACCCCTTGTGCTGACAGAGATCCCCAGACAGCCTCCTAACCTAAAAGACTCGCATCTGTAGTGATCATGGTCCAGGTTGAATGAACCAAAGAGACCTGTAGAACTATATGATGGTGATCTAACCACCAAGTCAAAGATAGTTGAACATTGGGATTCAAAGATATAAAAAGTGATATCCTAGAATCCCTGCACCATTAATTCAGCATAAAAAACTGGAAAGGTTTCCTATGAAAATGAGCAAAGGGAATCAAATCCAATGCTGCAGCCATGAGACCTAAAACTTCCATGCATATAGCAACTGAAGGAAATAATTGAGACTGAAGGTTCCGACAAACGGAACCCAATAAAATTGTCACTTGTCTGTTAGAGACAAAGACATTGACACAATCTATCTGGAAACCTAAAAAAGGTGACCCTTGTCTGAAGAATCAAGGAGCTTTTGATAAAAACATCCTCTAACCATGTCTTGAAGAAACAACAAAAGTTGAATCATATGAGATTCCGCAGAACGAAAAGACTGAGCCAGTACCACGAGACCGTCCAAATAAGGAAACACTGAGAACCTTGAAAAGATTCTTAGAGCTGTCGCTAGACCAGAAGGAAAAGCAACAAATTGGTAATGCTTGTCAAAAAAAGAGAATCTCAGAAAATGAAAATAATCTGAATGAAAACAGAAAATTAAGATATGCATCTATTGTATCTATTGTAAACAAATAATGCCATCACTGACCAAAAAGGCAGAATAGACCATATAAACACCATTCTAAAAGATGGTACACTTATATGACAATTCAAAAAGATTTTCTATCTTTGGGACAATGAATAGTTTTGAATAAAAACCCCAAACCCTGTTCCTAAAATGGAAATGGTATAAATACCCCAGAAAACTCCAGGTCTGAGCAGGGCCTTGAGCCCCAACGGGTGACCAGCCGCGCTTCACAAGTACCCAATACATACAGGTCTGAAACACACTTCAGGAAAGTGTGAGCCTTACTGGAATAGCTGGAATATGTTAGAGAAAAAAAGACTTCTCACAGACGGTTTTACTCTGAATTCTATTCTGTACCCAAATCTAAGAAGTTTGGACCGAATTGAACCAAACAAATTTTAAAAAAGTCTTAACCTGCCCCTTACCAGCTAAGGTGGAATAAGAACCGCACCTACATGCAAATTTGGGGAGCTGACTTCGAATTTTTAAATGGCTTAAATTGAATGAAGAAAACTTTCAATTATAAACATGTTACTTGGGGAAGAATTAGGATTCCGTTCCTTAGTAAGAACAAAACTAATATAAGCTTAAAATTTAGTCTTAGAACTCAATCTTGAAGCCCAGAGTAACAGTTGAAGAATTGAATCCAATTGTGAACCAAATAATTGATTACCTTGGAAAAAAAGAAATATGGAATTTAGAAATCAAATTAGCATTCCAAGATACAAAGTTCTTCTAGCTAAAATAGCTAAAGACATAGATTAAACCTCATTTGCGAAAATATCAAAAAAATTACGACACAAATGAAATTATTAGCATGTTGATCAACTTAACAATGCTAAACAAATCATAATCCGAAACTTGTTGCACTAAAGTATCCAACCAGAAAGTTGAAGCAGTTGCAACATCAGCCAAATATATTACAGGTCTAAGAAAAGTACCTGAAAATAAATAATTTTCCTTAAATAAGATACAAGTTTCCCATCTGAAGGAAAAAAATAAATACTATTTGCTATAGGAATAGTAGTATGTTTAGCAAGAGTAGAGATAGCCCCATTAACTTGAGGGATCTTTCCTCAAAACTTAAAACTAACTGCAGGCAAAGGATACAATTTAAAAACCTTAAAGAAGGAAAAAAAGAAATTCCTGGCCTATTCCATTCCCTAGTATCAGGAACTGGAAAAAAACCTCTGAAGAAACCACAGAAGGTTAATAAGCAGAATTTAAATGTTAGCTAGTCTTAAAATCAAAAGAACTAGTTATTTCAATATCCAAAATAATCAACACCTTTTCAACAAAGAACGAAACTAGTTATTTCAATATCCAAAATAATCAACACCTTTTCAACAAAGAACGAATGTACTCTATTTAAAAATAAAAAAGTAGATTTGTTAGTGTCAATATCTGATGAAGAATATTCTGAATGAGAAAAAACACCATCAGAGAAGGATAATTCAGTATGTTGTTGGTCATTTGAAACTTCATCAACTAAATGAGAAGTTTAAAAAAGACCTAAAAATTTTATTAGAAGGCGGGATGGCAGACAAAGCCTTTAGAATAGAATCAGAAAAATATTCTTATAAAATCCTATGTATATCTTGTACATTAGATGTAAAAAGAATAGCAATAGATAATGCATAAATACTAATGGACTCTGCATGTAAAAGTTTATCATAATAACTTATTACAAACCATAGCTAAAGATAAACATTCATAACATTAAAATAAATGAACTTAGCTTTGGTAGGAATGATATCAGTCATCCGTAATCCAACAGTATTTTCTGATACAGGAACAGTTTTTGGAATATCTTGCAATATGTAATAGAAAAAAACAACATATAAAGCAAAAATATCAAATTCCTTAAATGACAGTTTCAGGAATGGGAAAAAAATGCAAACAGAACAGGCCTCTAGAAACCAGAAGAAACTAAAAAATGAGACTTAAATAATGTTTAAAATCTGGCACCAAGAATGACGCCCACATATTTTTTGGCGTCAAAAACGTCTGCAACAAACACAAGAGCCAAAAATGACGCAACTACGTGAAAACTTCCGACAAACGTCAATCTCGCACCAAAAAAGTCTTGCGCCAAAAATGACGCAATAAATTCTAGCATTTTTTGCACCCGCGAGCCTAACAGCCCACAATTTAAAGGAAAAAGGTCAATTGAAAATTTAGGTAAGAAAAATATTTTAATTCATATGCATTTTCCCAAAAAAAATGAAACTGACAGTCTGAAAGAAGGAAAATAAACTAATTGACCTGAATCATGGCAAATATAAGTATAAAACATATATTTAGAACTTTACATATAAAGTGCCAAACCATAGCTGAGAGTGTCATATATAAAAGATAAGACTTACTTACCCAAAGACACTCATCTACATAAAGTTGATAGCCAAACCAGTACTGAAACGAGAATCAGTAGAGGTAATGGTATATAAGAGTATATCGTCGATCTGAAAAGGGAGGTAGGAGAAGAAATCTCTACGACCAATAACAGAGAACCTATGAAATAGATCCCCTAGAGGAAGACCATGGTATTCAAATAGGCAATACTCTCTTCACATCCCTCTGACATTCACTGCACTCTGAGAGGAAAACTGGGCTTCAGCCTGCTGCTAGCGCATATCAACGTACAAATCTAGCACAAACTTACTTCACCACTTCCATGGGAGGCAAAGTTTGTAAAACTGAATTGTGGGTGTGGTGAGGGGTGTATTTATAGGCATTTTAAGGTTTGGGAAACTTTGCCCCTCCTGGTAGGAATGTATATCCCATACGTCACTAGCTCATGGACTCTTGCTAATTACATGAAAGAAATATTAATTTTCATAAAGTCTGCTGCTTCAGTGTTTTTAGATCTTTTTGTCAGATGTTACTATGGTATACTAAAGTATAATTACAAGCATTTCATAAGTGTCAAAGACTTTTATTAATAATTACATTGAGTTTATGCAAAAAGTCAATATTTGCAGTGTTGACCCATCTTTTTAAAGACCTCTGCAATTCGCCCTGGCATGCTGTCAATCAACTTCTGGGCCACATCCTGACTAATGGCAGACCATTCTTGCATAATCAATGCTTGGAGTTTGTCAGAATATGTGGAGTTTTTTTTTATTCACCCGCCTCTTGAGGATTGACCACAAGTTTTCAATGGGATTAAGGTCTGGGGAGTTTCCTGGCCATGGACCCAATATTTTGATGTTTTGTTCCCCAAGTCACTTAGTTATCACGTTTATCTTATGGCAAGGTGCTCCATCATGCTGGAAAAGGTATTGTTAATCACCAAACTGTTCTTGGATGGTTGGGAGAAGTTATTCTTGGAGGATGTTTTTATACCATTCTTTATTCATGGGTGTGTTCTTAAGCAAACATGTGAGTGAACCCAATCCCTTGACTGAGAAGCAACCCCACACATGAATGGTCTCAGGATGCTTTACTGTTGGCATGACACAGGACTGATGGTAGCGCTCACCTTTTCTTCCCTGGATAAGGGTTTTTCCAGATGCCCCAAACAATTGAAAAGGGGATTCATCAGAGAAAATTACTTTTCCCCAGTCCTCAGCAGTCCAATCCCTATACCTTTTGCAGAATATCAGTCTGTCCCTGATGTTTTTCCTGGAGATAAGTGGCTTCTTTGCTGCCCTTCTTGACACCAGGCCATACTCCAAAAGTCTTCGTTTCACTGTGTGTGCAGTTGCACTCACACCTGCCTGCTGCCATTTGTGAGCAAGCTCTGCACTGGTGGTGCCCTGATCCCGTAATTGAATAAACTTTAGGAGATGGTTCTGTCACTTGCTGGACTTTCTTGGGCGCCCTGAAGCCTTCTTTACAATTGAACCTCTCTCCTTGAATTTCTTGATGATCCAATAAATGGTTGATTTAGGTGCAATCTTAGTAGCAGCAATATCCTTGCCTGTGAATCCCTTTTTGTGCAAGCAATGATGACTGCACTAGTTTCCTTGCAGGTAACCATGAGCAATGATTTCAAGCAACACCCTCCTTTTAAAGCTTCCAGTCTGTTATTCTAACTAAATCAGCATGACAGAGTGGTCTCCAGCCTTGTCCTTGTCAACACTGACACCCGTGTTAACGAGAGAATCACTGACATGATGTCAGCTGGTCCTTTTGTGGCAGGGCTGAAATGCAGTGGAATTGTTTTTTTTTGGGATTAAGTTCATTTTCATGGCAAAGAGGGACTTTGTAATTAATTGCAATTGATTTGATCACTCTTTATAACATTCTGGAGTATATGCAAATTGCCGTCATAGAAACCGAGGCAGCAGACTTTGTGAAAATTAATATTTGTGTCATTCTCAAAACTTTTGGCCCTGACCGTACAATGAAATTTAAAATATGAAATTTTGGTTCACTACAGAAATTTCACCCTAATGGCAAGAACATGTCTGCCCTAATATCACAGCCAGATTGTTAGCATAGTCACAATGTTGTTATGGATATATAATGTGGCCACAGCAATGTTACCTGTGCATCACTGTTGCACTTACAGGAACCAGACCAGGAAAGTAATGGAGTAATGATCAAATCATTGCTGTCTTTCTTTCAGGTTATTAAGGAATTAAAGGGCATGTGTGCAAGTGCAAGAATTTAAATTGTGTTTTGGGCAATCAATGGGTTAAGTTACTGCTGCATGGATGTTCCAGACAATCAATGGGTTAAATCACTTTTACTATGACTTGACAGATTTTTTCTAACTCTAGGAACCAAGAATGCCAGAGAATTTGAGTGCAGGATCGAACACAAGGCAATTAAGTAGTTAATTCACAGTTGTGTAACATTTTTACAAGAGTAATTTAACCATAGTTACCAGTAATACACATCATAACTTAACCTCATGGCTACCAGAAACACATATACAAGGATTTAACCTCTGATTACCATAGCCACACAAGGGCAATCAAGAGATTAAAGGGACATAATACTCATATGCTAAATCACTTGAAACTGATGCAGTATAACTGTAAAAAGCTGACAGGAAAATATCACCTGAGCATCTCTATATAAAAAAGGAAGATATTTTACCTCACAATCTCCTCAGCTCAGCAGAGTAAATTCTGTGTAAAAAGTTATACTTCACCTGCTTCCAGCTGCAGGTAAAAAAAAAAAAAAAAATGAAGAAATGAACAGCAGCCAATCAGCATCAGCAGTGTTGAGGTCATGAACTCTTACTGTGATCTCATGAGATTTGACTTAACTCTCATGAGATTTCATAGTAAGCTTCCTTTACCTGATTGGTGAAATAATATGAGAGTGCACGAGGCTCATCCTTTCAGCTGTCCCAGGACATACACACTAAAATGCTGCTTAGAAATCCTTTACAATGGGAGGTGGCTACTGAGGAACTTTTGAGGTAAAATATCTTTCTTTTTTACATAGATATGTTCAGGAGATATTTTCCAGTCAGCTTTTTACAGCTATGCTGCATCACTTTTAAACATTTGGGTATTATAGCCCTTTAAATCAAGGGAGTGTGACATACTTGCATGAAGTATATAAACCTATGACTGCCAGATGCACTGCAGCAGTAGAGAATTAGCTCCATGATCATCATAAAAACACAGACAATCAAGGGGTTAAATAATTGCTGAGCACCACATCTGGTGTTGTTTAAAACTTTTGATCACTTTACTGAATCCCAGATCCTCAGTGTATGCTAACATACATTTCTAGTATATTACTACAGAAAGTGAGGCAAGCACAGCAAATAGCTGCCTATTTAAATATACATTTCACCTTCCCTGCAATAACAATGTATTAGGGACATATCTTTAAGGGGGCAGTAAACCTACGCAATAATGTTATATAATTCTGCACATAGTATAGAATTATATACAGGGAGTGCAGAATTATTAGGCAAATGAGTATTTTGACCACATCATCCTCTTTATGCATGTTGTCTTACTCCAAGCTGTATAGGCTCGAAAGCCTACTACCAATTAAGCATATTAGGTGATGTGCATCTCTGTAATGAGAAGGGGTGTGGTCTAATGACATCAACACCCTATATCAGGTGTGCATAATTATTAGGCAACTTCCTTTCCTTTGGCAAAATGGGTCAAAAGAAGGACTTGACAGGCTCAGAAAAGTCAAAAATAGTGAGATATCTTGCAGAGGGATGCAGCACTCTTAAAATTGCAAAGCTTCTGAAGCGTGATCATCGAACAATCAAGCGTTTCATTCAAAATAGTCAACAGGGTCGCAAGAAGCGTGTGGAAAAACCAAGGCGCAAAATAACTGCCCATGAACTGAGAAAAGTCAAGCGTGCAGCTGCCAAGATGCCACTTGCCACCAGTTTGGCCATATTTCAGAGCTGCAACATCACTGGAGTGCCCAAAAGCACAAGGTGTGCAATACTCAGAGACATGGCCAAGGTAAGAAAGGCTGAAAGACGACCACCACTGAACAAGACAAACAAGCTGAAATGTCAAGACTGGGCCAAGAAATATCTCAAGACTGATTTTTCTAAGGTTTTATGGACTGATGAAATGAGAGTGAGTCTTGATGGGCCAGATGGATGGGCCCGTGGCTGGATTGGTAAAGGGCAGAGAGCTCCAGTCCGACTCAGACGCCAGCAAGGTGGAGGTAGAGTACTGGTTTGGGCTGGTATCATCAAAGATGAGCTTGTGGGGCCTTTTCGGGTTGAGGATGGAGTCAAGCTCAACTCCCAGTCCTACTGCCAGTTTCTGGAAGACACCTTCTTCAAGCAGTGGTACAGGAAGAAGTCTGCATCCTTCAAGAAAAAACATAATTTATGCTTACCTAATAAATTTATTTCTCTTGTAGTGTATCCAGTCCACGGATCATCCATTACTTGTGGGATATTCTCATTCCCAACAGGAAGTTGCAAGAGGACACCCACAGCAGAGCTGTAATATAGCTCCTCCCCTAACTGTCATAGCCAGTCATTCGACCGAAAACAAGCCGAGAAAGGAGAAACCATAGGGTGTAGTGGTTACTGTAGTTTAAATTTAAAAATTACCTGCCTTAAAATGACAGGGCGGGCCGTGGACTGGATACACTACAAGAGAAATAAATTTATCAGGTAAGCATAAATTATGTTTTCTCTTGTTAAGTGTATCCAGTCCACGGATCATCCATTACTTGTGGGATACCAATACCAAAGCTAAAGTACACGGATGAAGGGAGGGACAAGGTAGGAACTTAAATGGAAGGAACCACTGCCTGTAAAACCTTTCTCCCAAATATAGCCTCCGAAGAAGCAAAAGTATCAAATTTGTAAAATTTTGAAAAAGTATGAAGCGAAGACCAAGTCGCCGCCTTGCAAATCTGTTCAACAGAAGCCTCATTTTTAAAGGCCCAAGTGGAAGCCACAGCTCTAGTGGAATGAGCTGTAATCCTTTCAGGAGGCTGCTGTCCAGCAGTCTCATAGGCTAGGCGGATTAAGCTTCTTAGCCAAAAATAAAAAGAGGTTGCCAAAGCCTTTTGACCTCTCCTCTGTCCAGAGTAGACAACAAACAAAGCAGATGTTTGACGAAAATCTTTAGTAGCTTGTAAGTAAAACTTTAAAGCACAGACCACGTCCAGATTGTGTAACACAAGGATGGAACCACAATCTCTTGATTGATATTCTTGTTAGATACCACCTTAGGTCTACCTTATCCGTATGAAAAATCAGATAAGGAGAATCACATTATAAGGCAGATAGCTCAGAGACTCTACGAGCCGAGGAAATAGCTACCAAAAAAAAAAAAAAAAAAAGAACTTTCCAAGATAAAAGTTTATCTATGGAATGAAGAGGTTCAAACGGAACTCCTTGAAGAACCTTAAGAACCAAGTTTAAGCTCCATGGTGGAGCAACAGGTTTAAACACAGGCTTGATTCAAACTAAAGCCTGAAAAAATGCCTGAACGTCTGTAACATCTGCCAGACGCTAGTGCAAAAGAATAGACAGAGCAAAAATCTGTCCCTTTAAGAAACTAGCTGACAATCCTTTTTCCAAACCTTCTTGGAGAAAAGATAAAATCCTAGGAATCCTGACCTTACTCCATGAGTAACCCTTGGATTCACACCAATAAAGATATCTACGCCATACCTTATGGTAAATTTTCCTGGTGACAGGCTTTCGTGCCTGTATTAAGGTATCAATAACTGACTCGGAGAAGCCACGCTTTGATAAAATCAAGCATTCAATCTCCAGGTAGTCAGCCTCAGAGAAATTAGATTTGGATGGTTGAAAGGACCCTGAAGTAGAAGGTCCTGTCTCAGAGGCAGAGACCATGGTGGAAAGGATGACATGTCCACTAGATCTGCATACCAGGTCCTGCGTGGCCACGCAGGTGCTATCAGAATCACCGATGCTCTCTCCTGCTTGATCTTGGCAATCAGTCGAGGGAGCAGAGGAAACGGTGGAAACACATAAGCCAGGTTGAAAGACCAGGGCGCTGCTAGAGTATCTATCAGTGTCGCCTTGGGATCCCTGGACCTGGATCCGTAACACGGAAGCTTGGCGTTCTGGCGAGACGCCATGAGATCCAGTTCTGGTTTGCCCCAACGGAGAATCAGTTGTGCAAATACCTCCGGATGGAGTTCCCACTCTCCCGGATGAAAAGTCTGACGACTTAGAAAATCCGCCTCCCAGTGCTCTACACCTGGGATATGGATAGCTGATAGGTGGCAAGAGTGAATCTCTGCCCAGTGAATTATTTTTGAAACTTCTAACATCTCTAGGGAACTTCTTGTTCCCCCTCGATGGTTGATGTAAGCTACAGTCGTGATGTTGACCGACTGAAATCTGATGTACCTCAGAGTTGCTAACTGAGGCCAAACCTGAAGAGCCTTGAATATCGCTCTTAGTTCCAGAATATTTATTGGAAGGAGAGACTCCTCCTGAATCCACGATCCCTGAGCCTTCAGGGAGTTCCAGATTGCACCCCAACCTAGAAGGCTGGCATTTGTTGTTACAATAGTCCAATCTGGCCTGCGAAGGTCATACCTTTGGACAGATGGACCCGAGATAGCCACCAGGGAAGAGGATCCCTGGTCTCTTGGTCCAGATTCAGTTGAGGGGCCAAATCTGTGTAATCCCCGCTCCACTGACTGAGCCTTCATAGTTGCAGCGGTCTGAGATGTAAGCATGCAAACGGCACTATGTCCATTGCCGCTACCATTAAGCCGATTACTTCCATACACTGAGCCACCAAAGAGCGCGGAATGGAATGAAGAACCCGACAGGAATTTAGAAGCTTTGATAACTTGGACTCCGTCAAGGTAAATTTTCATTTCTACAGAATCTATCAGAGTCCCTAGAAAGGAAACTCTTGTGAGTGGGGATAGAGAACACTTTTCCTCGTTCACTTTCCACCCATGCAACCTCAGAAATGCCAGTACTACGTCCGTATGAGACTTGGCAATTTGGAAGTTTGACGCTTGTATCAGGATGTCGTCTAAATAAGGGGCTACTGCTATGCCCCGCGGCCTTAGGACCGCCAAAAGCGACCCTAGAACCTTTGTAAAGATTCTTGGGGCTGTAGCTAATCCAAAGGGAAGAGCTACAACTGGTAATGCCTGTCTTGAAAGGCAAACCTGAGAAACCGATGATGATCTTTGTGTATCGGAAAGTGAAGATAAGCATCCTTTAGATCCACTGTAGTCATTTATTGACCCTCCTGGATCAGGGGTAGGATGGTACGAATAGTTTCCATCTTGAACAACGGAACTTTGAGGAATTTGTTTAAGATCTTTAGATCCAAAATCGGTCTGAAGGTTCCCTCTTTTTTGGGAACCACAAACAGATTTGAGTAAAAACCCTGTTCCTGTTCCTCCTTTGGAACTGGATGGATCACTCCCATAACTAGGAGGTCTCGTACACAGTGTAAGAATGCCTCACTCTTTATCTGGTTTGCAGATAATTGTGAAAGGTGAAATCTCCCTTTTGGGGGGGAAGCTTTGAAGTCCAGAAGATATCCCTGGGATATAATTTCCAATGCCCAGGGATCCTGAACATCTCTTGCCCACGCCTGGGCGAAGCGTGAAATTCTGCCCCCTACTAGATCCGTTACCGGATAGGGGGTCGTTCCTTCATGCTGTCTTAGAGGCAGCAGCAGGCTTTTTGACCTGCTTACCTTTTTTCCAGGTCTGGTTTGGTCTCCAGACCGTCTTGGATTGAGCAAAAGTTCCCTCTTGTTTATTATTAGAGGAAATTGATGCCGCACCTGCCTTGAAGTTTCGAAAGGCACGAAAATTAGACTGTTTGGCCCTAGATTTGGACCTGTCCTGAGGAAGGGCACAACCTTTTCCTCCCGTGATATCAGCAATAATCTCCTTCAAACCAGGCTTGAATAGGGTCTGCCCCTTGAAGGGAATGTTAAGTAGCTTAGATTTTAAAGTCACGTCAGCTGACCATGATTTAAGCCATAGCGCTCTGCGCGCCTGTATAGCAAAACCAGAATTCTTAGCCGTTAGTTTATTCAAATGAACAATGGCATCAGAAATAAAATAATTGGCTAGCTTAAGTGCTCTAAGTTTGCCAAGTATGTCATCCAATGGAGTCTCTACCTGTAAAGCCTCTTCCAGAGACTCAAACCAGTACGCCGCAGCAGCAGTGACAGGGGCAATGCATGCAATGGGCTGTAGGATAAAACCTTGTTGAATAAATATTTTCTTAAGGTAACCTTCTAATTTTGTTATCCATTGGCTCTAAAAAACCACAACTGTCCTCGACAGGGATAGTAGTACGCTTTGCTAGAGTAGAAACTGCTCCCTCCACCTTAGGGACTGTCTGCCATAAGTCCCGTGTGGTGGCGTCTATTGGAAAACATTTTTCTAAAAATAGGAGGGGAAGAGAACGGCACACCTGGTCTATCCCATTCCTTATTAATAATTTCTGTAAACCTTTTAGGTATTGGAAAAGCATCAGTACACACCGGCACTGCAAAGCATTTATCCAGTCTACAAAATTTCTCTGGCACTGCAATGGTATCACAGTCATTCAGAGCAGCTAAAACCTCCCTAAGTAACACGCGGAGGTGTTCAAGCTTAAATTTAAATGTAGAAATATTAGAATCAGGTATCTTTCCTGAGTCATTAACATCACCCACTGACTGAAGCTCTCCTTCCTCAGCTTCTGCATATTGTGAGGCAGTATTAGACATGGTTCTTAAAGCGTCAGTATGCTCTGCATTTTGTCTCACCCCAGAGCTATCTCGCTAACCTCTAAGTTCAGGTAGTCTGGCTAATACCGCTGACAGTGTATTAGCCATGACTGCCGCCATGTCTTGTAAAGTAAACGCTATGGGCGCCCTAGATGTACTTGGCGCCATTTGAGCGTGAGTCCCTTGGGCGGGAGTCAAAGGGTCTGACACGTGGGGAGAGTTAGTCGGCATAACTTTCTCCTCGTCAGATTCCTCTGGTGATAATTTTTTTAAAAACAGAATATGATCTTTATTGCATAAAATGAAATCAGTACATTTGGTACACATTCTAAGAGGGGGTTCCACCATGGCTTTTAAACATAATGAACAAGGAGTTTCTTCTATGTCAGACATGTTTATACAGACTAGCAATGAGACTAGCACGCTTGGAAAACACCTTAAATCAAGTTAACAAGCAAATATAAAAAACGGTACTGTGCCTTTAAGAGAAACAAATTTTGTCAGAATTTGAAAAACAGTGAAAAAATGCAGTAAATCAAACGAAATTTTTACAGTGTATGTAATAGGCTAGCAGAGCATTGCATCCACTTGCAAATGGATGAATAACCCCTTAGTTCAAAAAACGGATCAAAAAAACGAAATAGACGTTTTTTTTTGTTTTTTGTTTTTTTTAACAGTCACAACCAACTGCCACAGCAAGCTGTGGTCCTACCTTCCCCAATAAACGACTTTGGAAAGCCTTTGAGCCCTTTAGAGATGTCCTATAGCATACAGGGGACTCCTGAGGGAAGCTGGATGTCACAGTTTGTAATTTTAACTGCACCAACTGTAACTTTTATACTATAACAGTGGAAAGCCTCAGTAAAACTGTTTCTAGTCAAAATTTAAGCCAGCCATGTGGAAAAAACTAGGCCCAATAAAGTTTTATCACCAATGCATATATAAAAACGATTAAACATGCCAGCAAATGTTTATATTGCAATATCATAAGGGTATTACCCCTGGGAGTAAGCATGATACCAGTCGTTATTAAATCACTGTATTCAGGCTTAACTTACATTAATCCGGTATCAGCAGCATTTTCTAGTGTTTTCCATCTCTAGAAAAAATTATAACTGCACATACCTGATAGCAGAATAAACTGCACGCCATTCTCTCGCTGAAGTTACCTCATCTGTGTAATCCCCTCAGACATATGTGAGAATAGCAATGGATCTTAGTTACAACCTGCTAAGATCATAGAAACCTCAGGCAGATTCTTCTTCTATTTACTGCCTGAGATAAAATAGCACAACTCCGGTACTATTTAAAAATAACAAACGTTTGATTGAAGAAAATAAACTAACTATATTTAACCACTCTCTCCTACAACATCCTAGCTTGTTGAGAGTTGCAAGAGAATGACTGGCTATGACAGTTAGGGGAGGAGCTATATTACAGCTCTGCTGTGGGTGTCCTCTTGCAACTTCCTGTTGGGAATGAGAATATCCCACAAGTAATGGATGATCCGTGGACTGGATACACTTAACAAGAGAAACATGATTTTCATGCAGGACAATGCTCCATCACACACGTCCAAGTACTCCACAGCGTGGCTGGCAAGAAAGGGTATAAAAGAAGAAAATCTAATGACATGGCCTCCTTGTTCACCTGATCTGAACCCCATTGAGAACCTGTGGTCCATCATCAAATGTGAGATTTACAAGGAGGGAAAACAGTACACCTCTCTGAACAGTGTCTGAGAGGCTGTGGTTGCTGCTGCACGCAATGTTGATGGTGAACAGATCAAAACACTGACAGAATCCATGGATGGCAGGCTTTTGAGTGTCCTTGCAAAGAAAGGTGGCTATATTGGTCACTGATTTGTTTTTGTTTTGTTTTTGAATGTCAGAAATGTATATTTGTGAATGTTGAGATGTTATATTGGTTTCACTGGTAAAAATAAATAATTGAAATGGGTATATATTTGTTTTTTGTTAAGTTGCCTAATAATTATGCACAGTAATAGTCACCTGCACACACAGATATCCCCCTGAAATAGCTATAACTAAAAACAAACTAAAAACTACTTCCAAAACTATTCAGCTTTGATATTAATTAGTTTTTTGGGTTCATTGAGAACATGGTTGTTGTTCAATAATAAAATTAATCCTCAAAAATACAACTTGCCTAATAATTCTGCACTCCCTGTACAATTATTTTAGCTCCAAATTTATACTTCAAAGTATTTCAAAGATTTTTTTTATCCCAAAGTAGAATTTTGTAGAACACCGCTCCTGGCTCTACTGAGCGGGTCTGTTATATTTAGTTAAACCTAAGTTATAGATAGAGAAGGTAGAAACTGAATAAGTGACTACACAAAAGACAGGGATTTCAGCACTTTATTTTTATTATAAATGGCTCAATGAGCCTCACCATTAAAATGGTTGACCACAGTGCATTTTAGATTGTGCATATACAGAACACGCAGTTGCTAATATCCCTTAATACTTTAACCAAACAACACCTCCACTAGAGGATGGCTTTATATATGTGCACAAATCGGCCATCATAGTGATCCATGAGGATCTATGTTTGTAAGTAACGCTACTCCTATAATAGGGTGTAACCACAAGCAAGTATATTGCAAATAAGGAAGGAATACATGCACACAAATCAAATGTACAATGGTAAGCAAATGCTCAATTGTGGTAAAATAGACTATGGGGTTCTGTACAACACCTATTTCAGAGGACACCACTATATTGGAATAGTTATTGGTGCCATGAAAATATAAATGTATAGAAGGATCTATGTACAGCCCCCAAGATGAGTCTAATTATTACCATGTCAAAAAACAATGTTGCTAGATAATACAATTTATAAAAACAACAGAATACTCCAATTGAATATAGTGTATGGAGCTGTAGGACGTCCTGTGTAATATAGGGACTTCTGGTGGAAGTAATGTCCTGGTTAAGTTAGTTCAAAGTAAAACTTTTTTCCTCCAATAGGTATTACCATAGGACAATCACAGTCCGTACATAGAGACTTTTAGCAGAGTTAATATGCCGTTACACGGACATTCAAGAGGCTTTTATTACTCCTCCGTGGTGCCGGCTCACAGCTCCAAGAGTTCGTCTTCTTAGACAGACACAGCCTTTGAAGTTAGCGTATCACCAGTTTGAAATCCTCCTTAGCTGCTGTAAATTTTGCAACACTGTTTCCAGCTGTTGGGTCTAGGCCAGAGCAACCCGCTCTGAGTACTTCACTGCCGACGCGCGTTTCAACCCCCCCACGCGTGAATACGGTTATTAGGTTGAAGACACATCTGATTATTTACAGGTCTTGATGCACGGTAATTGGATGACAATTTTAAACTTACAGCCAATTGACAATTCCGCCTTCATACGTGCCCCTCTTAAAGAAAAAGTGAAAAATTTACTGGACTAAAATTGATGCCTTATTTCTCAAAAAGTACAAATAACACAAATCATAACTTCTAAGTATATATACATTATAATATAACTAATAATAATAAAAAGAGGAACTAAATACCACTTTAAATTGTTCAGATGTCTTGTCAAAAACAATGACTTATGTATTATTATTTTTTTGCTTCTGTTTGTGTAGCTCGCTCTGGTCTGGTAGCGGGAGCGAGCTACATTGAGTTTAATATCGCGATCAGGCCGGCTGTGACTAGACAGCGTGCCGCGATACGCTTCTGAAAATAACAGACCCTCTCAGTAGAGCCAGGAGCGGAGTTCTACAAAATTCTACTTTGTGATAAAAAATCTTTGAAATACTTTGAAGTATAAAGTTGGCGCTAAAATAATGGTATATAATTCGGCACTATGTGCATAATTATATAACATTATTGTGTAGGTTTACTGCCCCTTTAAATGCCCCACTTTGCAACACAATAATTGCTCAATCTCTTTGGAATTATACTCAATTTACATTTTCTCCATCCCCCCCCAGTAATTATGACAGTAATTAAATTATTCAAGTAGTCAGTTCTTGTTTAACAGCACCTGTTGCCATAACAGCAACATTTATTCATCCTGAAAATTCTATAGAATTACAACTATTTGAGAAAATAAATTGGCAAGTAATCTTTTCTAGCATGATACATCTCTCATTTACGTGTTTGTCAGGGGACAATTAAACAGATTCCTTATTAGTTCTCTTTATCAGTTATATCCAGTTCTCAAAAATGTTCTATCATGTTTATGAAAGAGCCAAATGTATATATGTCAACTCTTTTTTTTCCTACAAAAAGATGTAACATAAAACTAATACTCCAGTATTTGTAAATTACAGCTCATCCGTACTGGCATTACTAGCAGAGAGGGACTAGGGTTGCTACCTTGGACATTAGTTATTAATGCTGCAGGGTAAGCAGGGTGTAATATGCATTGTGCCCTGAATATCATATGAATAGGGCTGATGAACAGCATAATACATGTGTCTCCCTGCACACAATGTAGCATGTGTAACTCATAAGTGTCCAGGAAAACATGGCTGTTGTGGCAACCCTAGGAGGGACACACCTCTGTAAGTAAAAATATTCAAGAGAGAAACAAGTTGTTTTTTTTTTGTTTGTTTTTTTAAAAAGTCAAATCTAAAATACATTTTTTAAATTGTCTCTTTTAATTCAAACAAAGACTGCAATGTCCCTTTAAGAGTATTAACCATTGCTGTTTTTGTATTTTTTCTAGATTTATATGTACCTGAAATATTCTTTATATACAGTACAGCAAAATCAGGTGCTCAGGACTTGTGATACTTGATGACTGGCAACTGGCTGTAAATGTTTTTTGAGGTCAATGCAACTTACTTAAAGTGAAAGTGTACCCTAAAATGTTTTGCTTGTTCGTATGGATACATTTTACCTGCTAGAGTGTATTGGCTATAGAAAAGCTGTGTAAACATAGCCAGCAAAAAAAAAAAAAAAACATTGCCAGTGGGAGGTATGAGAAATAAGTAATAAAATGTAAATTTTCAATTGTTTTCTCTTAGGCCCCGATGATTAAAAGTGCTGAGAGGCGGCTTTATAATCAAAAAGTATCTGATGCAATGTTGACAATGTTGGCAAAATATTCAAAAAAATATTCAAAATTACTATTTAAAGGCAGCATCGCTGAGAGGCGTTTTACTAAACATTGCAATGGATGTCGATGCTGGCAAAATATTCCAAGCAGCAGATTTGGCACCAACATTGGCGATGTAAAGTAAAGGATGCCTTTAAACTATATTGTACCAAGCCTATTAAATATACCTACAGTATGTACCCCTAAACCGACCTAACCCACCACAGCAAACTAGCCCTACACTTCTTTTTTTAAAAAAAATACTTTATTTATCAAGGTCTCAAGTAAAGGAAAATAAGAAAGACATCAATACTTCATATCAAAGTATGTACAAAATTTCAGGCATATAAATAATCTCTACTTGAGTATTTTATAAATATATTGTGAACTAAACTGAGGGGGGGGGGAAGGGAAAACGTAAAAGGGATAAGGAATATTTAAATCTTCAAAAACAGTAGGAGAGGGAAGTGTACTTGCTAAGAAAAAGGAAAAAAATAAATCAAGGTTATCCCTAATATACGGAATGACAAATTTATACTGAATATTCTCTATTTAAGATTGAGATTGAAATTTAGAATTTAAGGAGAAAAAATAAAAAAGATTTGCATATTCAATACTTATTAATGTTCATTTTGATGTTTGCGTCTGAAGGAAGTCTTAATAAGAAAATTTAGTCCAAACTTAATATACCGTGGACTCTCAGAATCTAAGGTTTCTACATGTCACTGCATCTGGTACCTGGTGTACCGTTTTTTAGAAGGTACCCCTTTTCTCCCTTTTTTTTCCATTCTCCCCTTCTTCCCCTTCCCCTCTTCTCTCCCTTCTTTTTTTATTATTCAATGATGCTCCTGGGGGATTCCAGACTCGGCATAAGGCTAATTTTCCTATGTTTTTCTTCTCTTTTCCCTTCCTCCCGTTAAAGGACCAGTCAACACATTAGATTTGAATAATCAACAAATGCAAGATAACAAGACAATGCAATAGCACTTAGTCTGAACTTCAAATAAGTAGTAGATTTTTTATAACAAATTTCAGTTATGTATATTTCCACTCCACTTGTACCATGTGATAGCAATCAGCCAATCACAAATGCATATTTGTATAGTCTGTGAATTCTTGCACATGCTCATTAGGATCTGGGGACTCAAAAAGTGTAAATATAAAAGACTGTGCACATTTTTTTTAATGGAAATAAATTGGAAAGTTGTTTAAAATTACATGCTGTATCTGAATCATGAACATTTAATTTAACCTGAGTGTCCCTTTAAGTCTATAACATACAGATGTTAATGTTTACAAGGTAATACCCTCCAAAGAGGAACACCATTTGCCTTGTAAGTTTCCATTAAGGATAAATGTTGAGTTACGAAAGGGATATATTACTTTATGTCTTACTCTAGCTGGTATAAATAGTAAAAAAGGTTCCCATTTTTAAATAAATGCTTTTATTCTCTTGTCTAGGTCACCCTGAACATCCGTCTGTTCAATAAACAGTTGAAGATACATAGCATTCACTAGTTTCTTAAAAGGGAGGGCTTTATGTGAAATCCAATATTGGAGGATTAATTTTCTAACCATGAGTATCACCAGGTTTAACCCCTTAAGGACCAAGGACGTACGCCACACGTCCTAAAAAAAAATACAGTTAATGACCGAGGACGTGTGGCGTACGTCCTTGGTCTGGAAAGCAGCTGGAAGCGATCCTGCTCGCTTCCAGCTGCTTTCCGGTTATTGCAGTGATGCCTCGATATGGAGGCATCCTGCAATAACCCCCCTTGGCCATCCGATGCAGAGAGAGCCACTCTGTGGCCCTCTCTGCACCGGACATCGGTGGCCGGTATCGTTGGTGGGTGGGAGCAAGTCTGGGAGGCGGGTGGGCGGCCATCGATGTTCCCAGTGGAGTGGAGGGGGGCGGGATCGGGGGCGGGAGGGGCGGGAGCGCGCACGGGAGCGCGCGCGTGCACGGGGGGCGGCGGGCGGATGCGTGCACGGGGCGGGAGCGGGAGGGAACCGCTACACTACAGAAAAATAAACTTTCAAAAGTACAAAAAAAATAAGTTTTTGAAAGCTGTAAATAAACAGCTAAGAGATGTGGAAGCGGTGGGGGTTGATCTTGGGGGGGGGGAAGCTACACTACAGAAAAGGGTTTTTTTTTTTAAAAAAAGGCACATTTTTTCACTAAACTGGGTACTGGCAGACAGCTGCCAGTACCCAAGATGGCGCCCATTAAGGCAGAGGGGGAGGGTTAGAGAGCTCTTTGGTGGGGGATCAGTAAGGCTGGGGGCTAAGGGGGGATCCTACACAGCAGCATATGTAAATATGCTAAAAAAAAAACAAAACAAAAAAGCCCAAATATAGCTTTTATTTTAGTACTGGCAGAGTTTCTGCCAGTAATTAAGATGGCGGGGACAATTGGGGGGTGGGGGAGGGAAGAGAGCTGTTTGGGAGGGATCAGGGGGTCTCATGTTTCAGGTGGGAGGCTGAGCTCTACACTAAAGCTAAAATTAACCCTGCAAGCTCCCTACAAGCTACATAATTAACCCCTTCACTGCTAGCCATAATACACGTGTGAAATGCAGCGGCATTTGGCGGCCTTCTAATTACCAAAAAGCAACGCCAAAGCCATATATGTCTGCTATTTCTGAACAAAGGGGATCCCAGAGAAGCATTTACAACCATTTGTGCCACAATTGCACAAGCTGTTTGTAAATGATTTCAGTGAGAAACCTAAAATTGTGAAAAATTTAACGTTTTTTTTAATTTGATCGCATTTGGCGGTGAAATGGTGGCAGGAAATATACCAAAATGGGCCTAGATCAATACTTGGGGTTGTCTACTACACTACACTAAAGCTAAAATTAACCCTAGAAGCTCCCTACATGCTCCATAATTAACCCCTTCACTGCTGGGCATAATACACGTGTAGTGCGCAGTGGCATTTAGCAGCCTTCTAATTACTAAAAAGCAACGCCAAAGCCATATATGTCTGCTATTTCTGAACAAAGGGGATCCCAGAGAAGAATTTACAACCATTTAAGCCATAATTGCACAAGCTGTTTGTAAATAATTTCAGTGAGAAACCAAAAGTTTGTGAAAAAATTTGTAAAAAAGTGAACGATTTTTTGTATTTAATCGCATTTGGCGGTGAAATGGTGGCATGAAATATACCAAAATGGGCCTAGATGAATACTTTGGGATGTCTACTAAAAAAAAATATATACATGTCAATGGATATTCAGAGATTCCTGAAAGATATTAGTGTTCTAATGTAACTAGCGCTAATTTTGAAAAATAATGGTTTGGAAATAGCAAAGTGCTACTTGTATTTATGGCCCTATAACTTACAAAAAAAGCAAAGAAGATGTAAACATTGGGTATTTCTAAACTCAGGACAAAATTTAGAAACTATTTAGCACGGGTGTTTTTTGGTGGTTGTAGATGTGTAACAGATTTTGGGGGTCAAAGTTAGAAAAACATAATTTATGCTTACCTGATAAATTTATTTCTCTTGTAGTGTATCCAGTCCACGGATCATCCATTACTTATGGAATATATTCTCCTTCCCAACAGGAAGCTGCAAGAGTCCACCCACAGCAAAGCTGCTATATAGCTCCTCCCCTAACTGCCATATTCAGTCATTCGACCGAAAACATGCAGAGAAAGGAAAAACCATAGGGTGCAGTGGTGACTGTAGTTCAAATGAAAAAATTACCTGCCTTAAAGTGACAGGGCGGGCCGTGGACTGGATACACTACAAGAGAAATAAATTTATCAGGTAAGCATAAATTATGTTTTCTCTTGTTAAGTGTATCCAGTCCACGGATCATCCATTACTTATGGAATACCAATACCAAAGCTAAAGTACACGGATGATGGGAGGGACAAGGCAGGTACTTAAACGGAAGTTACCACTGCCTGTAAAAAACCCTTTCTCCCAAAAATAGCCTCCGAAGAAGCAAGGTATCAAATTTGTTAAATTTGAAAAGTATGAAGCGCAGACCAAGACTCCGTCTTGTAAATCTGTTCAACAGAAGCCACATTTAAAAAAGGCCCAAGTGAAAACCACAGCTCTAGTAGAATGAGCTGTAATCCCTTCAGGAGGCTGCTGTCCAGCAGTCTCATAAGCTAAATGAATTATGCTTTTTAACCAAAAAGACAGAGAGGCTGCTGAAGTCTTTTGACCTCTCCTCTGTCCAGAATAGACAACAAACAAGGAGAACGTTTGATGAAAACTGTAGTAGCTTGTAAGTAAAACTTTAAAGCACAAACCACGTCCAATATTGTGTAATAGACGTTCCTTCTTTGAGGAAGGATTAGGATACAAGCATGGAACAACTATCTCTTGAGTGATGTACTTGTTAGATACCACCTTAGGAAAAAACCCAGGTTGGTACGCAGGACTACCTTATCCGTACGAAGGACCAGATAAGGAGAATCACATTGTAACACAGATAACTTGGAGACTCTACGAGTCGAGGAATTAGCTACCCAAAAGGAACTTTCCAAGATAAAGATTGATATCTATGGAACAAAAAAGGTTCAAACGGAACTTCTTGAAGAACCTTAAGAATCAGGTTTAAGCTCCATGGCGGAGCAACAGTTTTAAACACAGGCTTGGATCTAACCAAAGCCTGACCAAATGCCTGAATGTCTAGAATACCTGCCAGACGCTTGTGCAAAAAAATAGACAGAGTAAAAATCTGTCCCCTTTTAAGGAATTAGCTGACAACCCTTTTCTCAAAAACATCTTGGAGAAAAGATAATATCCTGGGAATCCAGACTTTACTCCATGAGTAACCCTTGGATTCATAACAATCAGATATTTACACCATATCTATGTTCAATTTTCCTAGAGACAGGCTTTCATGTCTGTATTAAGGTATCAATGACTGACTCGGAGAAGCCATGCTTTGATAACATCAAGCGTTCAGTCTCCAGGCAGTCCATCTCAGATTGATTCTATTTAGATGGTTGAAAGGACCCTGAGGTAGAGGGACCTGTCTCAGAAGCAGAGACTGTGATGGAAAGGATGACATGTCCACCAGATCTGCATACCAGGTCCTGCGTGGCTACGCAGGCGCTGTCAAAAACACCAAAGCCCTCTCCTGCTTGGTCTTGACCTCCGGAGGAAATCCCACTCCCCCGGAAGAAAAGTCTGACGACTTAGAAAATCCACCTCCCAGTTCTCAACACCTGGGATATGGATAGCTGATAGACAAGAGTGAGTCTCTGTCCAGTGAATTATTGTAAGACTTCTAACATCGCTAGGGAACTTCTGTTCCCCCTTGATGGCTGATGTAAGCCACAGTCGTGTATATTGTCCGACTGAGTATGATGTACCTCAGAGTTGCTAACTGAGGCCAAGTCTGAAGAGCATGGAATATCACTCCCAGTTCCAGAATATTTATTAGAAGGAGGGTCTCCTCCTACGTCCACTATCCCTGAGCCTTCAGGGAGTTCCAGACTGCATCCCAACCTAAAAGGCTGGCATCTATTGTAACAATTGTCCCATCTGACCTGCGGAAGGTCATACCCTTGGACAGATGGACCCGACATAGTCACCAGAGAAGAGAATCTCTGGTCTCTTGGTCCAGGTTTAACAGGGGGACAAATCTGTGTAATCCCCGTTCCTCTGACTGAGCATGCATAGTTGCAGCGGTCTGAAATGTAGACGTGCAAACGGTACTATGTCCCTTGCCGCTACCATTAAGCCGATTTCATTCATGTACTGAGCCACCGAAGGGCGCGGATGGGATGAAAAAAAAACACGGCAGAAATTTAGAAACTTTGACAACCTGGACTCCGTCAGGTAAATTTTCATTTCTACAGAATCTATCAGAGTCCCTAGGAGGGAAACCCTTGAGATTGGGGATAGAGAACTCTTTCCTTGTTCACTTTCCACCCATGTGATCTCAGAAATGCCAGTACTACGTCCGTATGAGACTGGGCAATTTGGATGTTTGACGCCTGTATCAGGATGTCGTCTAAATAAGGGGCCACTTCTATGCCCCGACCGCCAAAGCGACCCCAGAACCTCCATAAAGATTCTTGGGGCTGTAGATATCCCAAAGGAAAGAGCTACAAACTGGTAATGCCTGTCTAGAAAGGCAAACCTGAAAAACGATGGTGATCTTTATGCATCACAATGTGAGGATAAGCATCCTTCAAATCCATTGTAGTCCTCTATTGACTCTCCTGGATCATAGTTAAGATGGTACGAATAGTTTCCATCTTAAATGACGGAATTCTGAGGAATTTGTTTAAGATCTTTAGATCCAAAATAGGTCTGAAGGTTCCCTCTCCTTGGGAACCACAAACAGATTTGAGTAAAAACTCTGTCCCTGTTCCTCTCTTGGAACTGGATGGATCTCGTACACAATGTAAGAATGCCTCCTTCTTTATCTGGTTTGCAGATAATTGTGAAAGGCGAAATCTCCCCTTTTTTTGGGGGGGAATCTTTGAAATCCAGAAGATATCTCTGGGATATAAATTCCAATGCCTAGGGATCCTGGGCATCTCTTGCCCACGCCTGGGCGAAGAATGAAAGTCTGCCCCTTATAGGATCCGTTACCGGATAGGGGTCCGTTCCTTCATGCTGCCTTAGAGGCAGCAGCAGGCTCCTTGGCCTGCTTATCTTTGTTCCAGGTCCGATTGTCTCCAGACCGCCTTGGACTGAGCAAAAATTCCCTCTTGTTTTGCCTTAGAGGAAGAGGATGCCACACCTGCCCTGAAGTTTTTAAAAGGCACGAAAATTAGACCTTTTCTTTTTTTTTTTTTTTTTTGTTTGTTTTTTTTTTTTTGGCCCTTGATTTGGACCTATCCTGAGGAAGGGCATGACCTTTTCCTCCAGTGATATAAGCAATAATCTCCTTCAAACCAGGCCCGAATAGGGTCTGCCCCTTGAAGGGAAGTTAAGTAGCTTATTTATTAAAGTCACGACAGCTGACCATGATATAAGCCATAGCGCTCTGCGCGCCAGTATAGTAAAAAACAGAATTCTTACCCGTTAGTCTAGTCAAATGAACAAGGCATCAGAAAACAAAGGAATTGGCTAGCATAAGCTTGTCAAATATATTCATCCAATGGAGTCGCTTAACTGTAAAGCTTCATCAAGAGACTCAACCCAGAACGCCGCAGCAGCAGTGACAGAAGCAATGTATGCAAGGGGCTGCAGGATAAAACCCTGTTGAATAAACATTTTTTATCCATTGGATCTAAAAAGCACAACTGTCCTCGTCAGAGGTAGTGGTACGCTTAGCTAGAGTAGAAACTCTTCTCTCCACCTTAGGAACTGTCTGCCAGAAGTCCCGTGTGGTGGTAACTATTAGAAAACATTCTTCTAAAAAATAGGAGGGGAAGAGAACGGCACACCTGGTCTATCCCATTCCTTATTAAAAATTTTTTAGTAAACCTCTTTAGGTATTGGAAAAACATCAGTACACACCGGCACTGCATATTATTTATCCAGTCTACACAATTTCTCTGGCCCTGCGATTGTACACATTCATTCAGAGCAGCCAAAGCCTC
This sequence comes from Bombina bombina, assembly GCF_027579735.1. Taxonomy (NCBI): domain Eukaryota; kingdom Metazoa; phylum Chordata; class Amphibia; order Anura; family Bombinatoridae; genus Bombina; species Bombina bombina. The sequence goes on from NC_069500.1 coordinate 185,358,633, forward strand.
CCTGAGCAACAAGTGGAGGTTCTCAAGCATACATTTTAAATGTAGAAATATCAGAATCAGATTAAATCATCTTCCCTGAGTCAAAAAAAAAAAAAAAAAAAAAAAAATCACCCACAGACTAAGCATATTGTGAGGTAGTATCATACATGGTTCTAAAAGCGTCTGTATGCTCTGTATCTACCCCCAGAGCTAACTGCTTTCCTTTAATTTCAGGTAGTCTGACTAATACTGCTGCCAGAATATTATTCACCACCTTTGCCATGTCTTGTAAAATAAACGCTATGGGCGCCTTTGATGTACTTGGCGCCATTTGAGCGTGAGTCCCTGAAGCGGGAGTCGAAGGGTCTGACACGTGGGGAAAGTTAGTCGGCATAACTTTCCCCTCGACAGAATCCCCTGGTAAAAGAAACGCTATGGGTGCCCTTGATGTACTTGGCGCCATTTGAGCGTGAGTCCCTAAAGCGGGAGTCAAAAGGTCTGACACGTGGGGAGAGTTAGTCGGCATAACTACCCCCACGACAGAATCCTCTGCTGATAATGTTTTTAAAGACAAAAAATGATCTTTATTGTTTAACATGAAATCAGTACATCTGGTACACATTCTAAGATGGGGTTCCACCATGGCTTTAAAACATAATGAACACAGAGCTTCCTCTATGTCAGACATGTTAGAACAGACTAATAATGAGACTAGTAAGCTTGGAAAACACTTTAAATCAAGTTAACAAGCAAATATATAAAACGTTACTGTGCCTTTAAGAGAAACAAATTTTGAAAAACAGTGAAAAAAAGGCAGTAAAACAAACGAAATTTTTACAGTACATGTAATAAGGTAACAGAGCATTGCACCCACTTGCAAATGGATGATTAACCCCTTAATGCAAAAAACAGATAAAAAAAAAAAAACGACATAGACTTTTTAAAAACAGACACAACAAACTGCCACAGCCAACAGTGGGAAGCTTCAGTTTACTGTTTCTATGCAAAATTTAAGCCAGCCATGTGGAAAAAACTTAGGCCCCAATAAGTTTTATCACCAAACATATGTTAAAAAACTATTAAACATGCCAGCAAACGTTTTAAAACACATTTTTACAAGAGTATGTATCTCTATTAATAAGCCTGATACCAGTCGCTATCGCTGCATTTAAGGCTTTACTTACATTACTTCGGTATCAGCAGTATTTTCTTAGTCAATTCCATTCCTAGAAAAATATTTTACTGCACATACCTTATCTGCAGGAAAACCTGCACGCCATTCCCCCTCACTCCTCAGAATGTGTGAGAACAGCAAATGGATCTTAGTTACGTCTGCTAAGATCATAGAAAAACGCAGGCAGATTCTTCTTCCAAATACTGCCTGAGATAAACAGCACACTCCGGTGCCATTTAAAAATAACAAACTTTTGATTGAAGAATAAACTAAGTAGAAAGCACCACAGACTCTCACGACCTCCTATCTATGTTGAGGCTTGCAAGAGAATGACTGAATATGGCAGTTAGGGGAGGAGCTATATAGCAGCTTTGCTGTGGGTGGACTCTTGCAGCTTCCTGTTGGGAAGGAGAATATATTCCATAAGTAATGGATGATCCGTGGACTGGATACACTTAACAAGAGAAAAGTGTGTTTTTTTCAATTTTTTCCTCATATTTTATAATTTTTTTTATAGTAAATTATAAGATATGATGAAAATAATGGTATCTTTAGAAAGTCCATTTAATGGCGAGAAAAACGGTATATAATATGTGTGGGTACAGTAAATGAGTAAGATAAAAATTAAAGCTAAACACAAACACCGCAAAAATGTAAAATTAGCCTTGGTCCCAAACGGACAGAAAATGGAAAAGTGCTGTGGTCATTAAGGGGTTAAAAAACTCCAAAAATGGGTACTGTTTTCCGTATCATGAAGAAAGAAAATATATTTTCCTGATAAGTGGATGTTAAATTTTAATATTTTTGAGAGCCAAAATTTGACTTTCCCAAAAAGTCTTTGTAACTTTGGGCAATCCCATAGTAGATGTATGAGATCTGGTTAGGGAGCTGAACATTTATTACATTATTGCTTCATGAACCCATTTAGCACGCACTTTGGGACTCGAGTGATGTAAGCCTGGAGAATTTAGTGTGTGATTCTCTAAGGTATGCTGAGAGTGTTGCTTTACTTACTAATGTGAAACTAGTGGTTAATTCTCTTAAATCTAGTGTAATGTTTCTCTTTCCATGCCATTTATCTTGTATTTTCTGTATTGATTGTTGCTGATAGTGAGCTACTATCATATTATAGATGTGAGTTACAGAGTGAGATTTTTGTTTGGTTATAAGGTATAACTTGTCAATGTTAGAAGCCATTGATTACAGTGATTTTCCCTGTAGAAAGAAGTGACCGGACATAATGACAACTTTGAAAATATGCAAATTTTGTGGTAGCTGGAATATTACATTTTTCTTGAAGATTTTTAAAGGGAAGAATTTCAAGTGAAATAGGGTCTAGTAATTATGTTACCGTACTGAGATTATATGTTTTCCAAGTCTGGAAAGCTTTTGTAGTATAACCTGGCAGAAAATTGGGGTGCCCTACACTTCTTAAAGGGACAGTCAAGTCCAAAACAAACTTTCACTTTTCAAATAGGGCATATAATTTTAAATAACTTTCCAATTTACTTTTATCACCAATTTTGATTTGTTCTCTTGGTATTCTAAGTTGAAAGGTAAACCTAGGACTGCTCATATGATAATTTCTAAGCCCTTGAAGGCCGCCTCTAATTACATGCTTTTTTATTCGCTTTTCACAACTGGGGAGAGCTAGTTCATGTCAGCCATATAGATAACATTGTGATAATGCACGTAGCTTGTGGCAGGCACTGCACTAATTGGCTAAAATGAAAGTCAATAGATAATAAATAAAATGTCATGTGATCAGGGGGCTGTCAGAAGATGCTTAGTTACAAGTTAAAAGTTAAAAAGTGTATTAATATAACTGTGTTGGTTATGCAAAACTGGGGAATGGGTAATAAAGTGATTATCTATCTTTTTAAACAACAAAAATTCTTGTGTTGACTGTCCCTTTAACCCCTATACCGCCAATAGCCCACTGCAATAAACGTCCTAACCTATTAACCCCTATACCACCAATAGCCCACCACGATAAACTTATTAAGCTATTACCCCTATATCGCCAATAGCCCATTGCAATGAATTTCCAAACCTATTAACCCCTATACCGCTAATAGCCCACCGCAATAAACCTCCTAACCTATTAACCCCTATACCGCCAATAGCCCACCACAATAAACGTAATGAGCTATTACCCCCTATATTGCCAATAGCCCACCACAATAAACTTCCTAACCTATTAACCCCTATGCCACCAGTAGCCCACCACAATAAACTTCCTAACCTATTAACCCCTATACCACCAATAGCCCACCACAATGAACTTCCTTACCTATTTATCTCTATATTTCCATAATACAGTATATACTTAACTGCTATACTGCCAGGACCCACATCGTAAATACCTTCTAATCTATTAACCCTTAAACCACCACAACCCCCAACAGAAACACCCCCTAACCTATTACTGCCACAACCCCCCCAACACAAACTAGCCTTACGCTACTTAAGTACCTAAAAGCTAACCCCCAGGATCCCTAACCTTTCATTCTATTTGCTGATTTGAATTTAAACATGCAAATCAACTAATAGGAATGCAAGGTTACCCTATATAAAAGGGGTTCCATGCATTCTAAATTCAATGTGTGGCTGGGGACCGCATGAAGAGGACCTCTGTGTTCAAAATCTGAAGATGGCTGAAGACTGCCGCCACCATTGAGATGAAGAGAAGAAGATGCACCGCTGCTGGGATGAAGATGAGCACCGTCGCCATCTTGGAGGTTAGAGTTGTTGGTTGTTTTTTTTTTTTGGGGGGGGGGGGGGGTTATTTTAATCTGGGCAGCAAAAGAGCTAAATGTCCTGTTAAGGGCAATGGTCAGCGGAATGCTCTTTTCAGGGCACAATTTAGAGTACGTTTTTTTAGTTATTTTTTTTTGTTTTGTGAGTGAGGGGTTAATGTTAAAGGGTTGTAGTTTTATTTTTTCCCACAAAAAGAGCTTGATCACTTTAGGGAAATGCCCTACAAGGGCTATTTGTAGTTTAATTTTAAAATAGTTTTTTTTTTTTATTTTGGGGTGGGTTTTTTATTTTGGGGAATTAGAATAGGCATAATTTAAAAAAAAAAATATGGTAATTTGTTTGTTATTTTTTCTAATGTTAGTGTTTGTTATTTCTTGTAATGTTAATTTTTTTTTATTTTTTTTTAGTTTTAGGGTTTTTTTTGTAATGGTAGGGTTTTTTTTTTAATGGTAGTTTTTTTTTAAGTAATGTAATTTGTTTTATAGTAAAGGTAGGTTTCGTTATTTTTTTTAACAGTAATAGTTTTTTCATTTTATAGTAATCAGGTTTTTTTTTTTTTTTTTAAAGGTAAGTTTTTATTTTTTTATAGCTAGTTAAGTGTTTTTTGTAAAGCTAAGGTTAGTCTATTTTGGTTTAACTTAGAGGGTGTTAGGTTAGGGGGTTAAGATGTTAGTGGGTTACTTTGCATTGGGGGGCTGGCGGTTTAGGGGCATTTTAGGGGTTAATAGTGTAAAGAGGTAGTTTACGATGTGGGGGGCTGGCAGTTTAGGGGTAAATAGCTTAGTGCTTTACTTTGCGGTGGGGTTGTGGCGATTTAGGGGTAAGTATTGTAAAGAGGTAGTTTGTGATATGGGTGGCTAGCGGTTTAAGGGTTAATAGTGCAGTGCATACTTTGCAATGTGGAGGGCTAGCGGTTTAGGAGTTAATAGTGTAGTGCTTTACTTTGCAGTGGGGTGTGGTGGTCTAGGGGTTAGTATTGTACAGAGGTAGTTTGTGATATGGATGACTAGCGGTTTAGAGGTTAATAGTGCAGTGCAGACTTTGCAATGTGGAGGGCTAGAGGTTTAGGGGTTAATAGTGTAGTGCTTTACTTTGCAGTGGGGGTGTGGCAGTTTAGGAGTTAATAGTGTAAAGAGGTCATTTGTGATGTGGGGAGTTAATGGGGCAGTAAAAATGAACTGTCTTAATTCTTTGTGGCATAGATTCAACTAGATGTTAGAAACATTCCTCAGACATTTTGGTCCATATTGACATGATAGCATAATGCAGTTGCTGCACATCCATGATCCAAATCTCACTAACGAGGCCAAAACGTTCGTCTGGGGTTGCCATTTCCCTTGTTCAGAGGAGAATTGCCTGGTATTTCGGGGCTGGACTGACCTTACTTGGCGGGATGAGACTGATATACTTCAGGAAAGTTTTCTTCTGTGAAAAGCACACTGGTCTAAAAGAGGCTGCCTCCGGGTGGTAAATCGCCATAGAACAAGCCACTGAGCTGTTGTTCGTTCCTGGTAGAGCGCTTCTCTCTTTGTATGCAAATTATTATGACCCTGGGGAAGTCTCCCTATGGGTGATGGGGGAAACCAGACGTGGACTCCTTGCCCAGTGTGCTTAGAGGAATGTGGCTGCACCTCACTGACGAGGCCCAAAGGAGGCCAAAACTATCGTCTGGGGTTGTCATGTTCCTTGTTCAGAGGAGAATTGCCTGGTATTTCGGGGCTGGACTGACCTTACTTGGCGGGATCAGACTGATATACTTCAGGAAAGTTTTCTTCTGTGAAAAGCACACTGGTCTAAAAGAGGCTGCCTCCGGGTGGTAAATCGCCATAGAACAAGCCACTGAGCTGTTGTTCGTTCCTGGTAGAGCGCTTCTCTCTTTGTATGTAAATAATGAAAGTATTTTGCAGAGTTTTTATTATATATAAGATTTATCATTTTATATTACCATCTCAAAGTGTTTAATGCCCCATTAAAACTGTGTGCTCTTTCTCATTCATGGAAGTTTGATGTCAACTTTAGTGTCCTTTTAATAAAATAACTTTATGTAGTTTTAATATTTTTATGCTTATATTTTTAAGTCCTACTCTTTCTGCATAAAACACAAAATGGTACAAATACAAAGTGACAAAATATCTATTTTAATTTTTAATTTTTTTTTTTTTAATGGAAACGTTTGAATCTGGCTACTTAAAGGGACACGCAAGTCAAAATAAACTTTTATGATTCAGAAAGAGCATGCTGTTTTTAGGCACTTTCCAATTTACTTCCATTAAAACATTTTGCTCAGTCTTGTTTTATATAAACACTTTCTGTGGATCAAGATCCTACTGAGCATGTGCACAAGCTCACAGGGTATACGTCTGTGATTGGCTGATGTCTGTCACATGATACAAGGTGCGGAAAATGGGAGAAAAAATAAATTTGGCAGAAAAAAATCTACTGCTTTTTTGAAATTCAGAGTAGGTGTTAAATCGTATTTTTATTATGAACTTGTTAATTACGTAATTGTACTGCATTGAGTGGTCCTTTAAGCTTCAAAGGTATGTATACACACACATATATATATACACACGAACATACACATACACGCGCACACACACATACACAAGAGCACACACATGAGCACACACACACATGCACACATACATACATACACACACAAGCACAAACATGCACACATAAACACTTACACACACAGACACATACACACGAGCACACACACACATGCACACATACATACATACGCACACATAAACACTTACACACACACATGCACACATACATACATACGCACACATAAACACTTACACACACACATACACACATACACACGAGCACACACACACACACATGCACACATACATACATACACACACAAGCACAAACACGCACACATAAACACTTACACACACATACACACACGGACACACACACATGCACACGAGCACACATGCACACATACATACACAAGCACAAACACGCACACATAAACACTTACACACACGGACACACATACACACACACACATACACAAGAGCACACACACGAGCACACACACACATGCACACATACATACATACACACACAAGCACAAACACGCACACATAAACACTTACACACATACACACACAGACACATACACACGAGCACACACACACACACATGCACACATACATACATACGCACACATAAACACTTACACACACACATACACACATACACACAAGCACACACACACACACATGCACACATACATACATACACACACAAGCACAAACACGCACACATAAACACTTACACACACATACACACATGGACACACACACAAACACACACACACATACATACATACACACACAAGCACAAACACGCACACATAAACACTTACACACACGGACACACACATACACACACACACATGCACACACAGTCACACATACAAACAAACACACACACACACATGCGCAAACACACAGAGACATACACACACATATACATACACACGAACATACACATACACGCGCACACACACATACACGCGGGCACACAAACGAGCACACACACACATGCACAAATACATACATACACACACAAGCACAAACACGCACACATAAACACTTATACACACATACACACACAGACACACACACATACACACAAGCACACACACACACATGCACACATACATACATACACATACATAAACACTTACACACACACATACACACGAGCACACACACACACATGCACACATACATACATACACACACAAGCACAAACACGCACACATAAACACTTACACACACATACACACACGGACACACACACATGCACACGAGCACACACACACACATACATACATACACACACAAGCACAAACACGCACACATAAACACTTACACACACATACACACATGGACACACACACATACACACAAGCACACACACACATACATACATACACACACAAGCACAAACACGCACACATAAACACTTACACACATGGACACACATGCACACACAGTCACACATACATACAAACACACACATATAAACACACACACATGCGCAAACACACAGAGACATACACACACACACATGCTCATCATCTCCAGTGAGCCTACCTAGGTTTATTCATCAACAATGGATACCAAGAGAATGAAGCAAATTCAATAATAACAGTAAATTGGAAAGCTGTTTAACATTGCATGCTCTATCTAAACCATAAAAAAGTTTGACTATTCTCTTTCTTTAAGCTTCATAAACATTTTAACATAGATCAGCACCTCCATATTCAATTTAAATCAGAAAATATTATTGAAGATTATTATTTACAGGAAAGTTTTTTCATTTTAAATGGAAGATCACACTTTTAAAATGTCAGAGTTGTTCAAAATAGCTCATCTGAAATAGTGTGAAATATTTTTAATGATGGTGTTGAAACAGCACCAATCAAAATAGCTCTCAGGGTGGGGTTTAGATTAGTGATAGGATAACCTTAAAATTATTCATTATTTTAATAAGCTCTATTTTGGTACCTAATCATATGATATTTTTATAGGTGACTTTTTTAGCTTTAATATTTTAGGAATAAATCAAATGAAAGGTCACCACTTCACCTGTCTTTGTAAATGCAATGCATTAAAGGGGCATTAAACACTGTTTAATTATACGTAGCAAAAAAAAACAACAACTTTGCAAATTATGTTCATTATTTATATGTCCTGTAGTTTAATTCTGAAAATGATGGGCTTTCCAAGTCATGTTAAAAAGGGAAGTATAGACTACAAACAACACCAGGACCGGATTTATAATAAGGCAAAGTAGTCACTTGCCTACCGGTGCCCCCCATAGAGGCGCATCTGTCTCTGCCTATAATAAATACCGGTTAGCCGGCGACCTTATCTAAAATGGCCTCTGGCAGCTAAATAACAGCGCTGTGCATGTGTGGTGGCCATCTTTGTTAAGGTTGCTGTGAGTATTACATGTGCATGGTATCTGGCTTCTCCCCGCATGCGCAATGCTTGTGACAGCCTTAACAACGATGGCCACGCATTGGGGCATGGTGGTACGCTTCAGATTTTGTTGTCTACAGGCACCTGGGCTGTAAATTTGGCCCTGCTATATTTGACACATTCATTGGTTTAAAACTCTATTTACCAAGTTATAACTTTCCTTACTGGCCTCAACAGGAAGAGGAAACCTAGGTTACAACATTGCTTCATGGGCACTAAGGGGCCGAATTATCATTGTGTGGACGGGCATGATCCGATGTAGCGGATCATGTCCGCCGCACATTGATAAATGCCGACAGCATGTGCTGTCAGCATTTATCATTGCACAAGCATTTCTCGTGAAATGCATGTGCAATACCGCCCCTGTAGATTCACGGCAAATCGTCCGCTAGCAGGGGGTGTCAATCAACCCGATCGTATGTGATCGGTCAGATTGCTCTCCGCCGCCTCAGAGGTAGCGGACGAGTTAAGGAGCAGCGGTCCTAAGACTGCTGCTTCTTAAGTCCTGTTTCTGGCGTGGAAACAGCTGCATTGGGGCCAATACTGGGCATGATAAATCGGCCCCTAAGACTTTACAGTTATGTTTTCGAAATATAACAAAAACTAATATAATTTTACAAATATAAGAACATGTTATTCTCAAGCTGATTTTTGCATTTATTTTCTGTTTAATGTCACATTCATTTTAAGGCTAAACTAAGAGAGTTTAGGTCACTTTTAAACTGCACAGTGAACTTTACATTTTACACTTTCTTTCATCCTTGTTTCCTTGTAGGAGGTATCTAGGACATTTTTTTTAGAATAGCTTAGCTAAATATACAGGAAGTTTTGCTTTAAATAAACATATAGTGCTAGATTACAAGTAGAGCGCTAATTTATCGCGCACCCACAAACAGGGAAATTTTCTCCCGTTTACAGGCACACGATATATAACCAACTATTATAAGTGGCTGGTTATTGCTACCAGCAATAAGACCTCTGGTCAGACCTCTGGTTAATGTAAAAAATGTTCCTCAATTGCCACCCAAAAATTAGTGTAGTGTGCATTATTAAAAAAATAAATAAAATGTAGCATCTTTTTTTTTCATTAATAACTGCAAGAGGTTGTAAGGGGTTAAAAGTGTCAGGTGTGGGGTGTTAGACAAAAAACATCACTGAAGAATGCCTTTACATTGCGATCTATGGGAACTGTGTGTTTATGTATATGCTAATATATATATATATATATGTGTTAATATGTGTATATACCCAAATAGATAAATCTATCAAAACACATTTTTAAAAGGGCAATGCAACAAAGACCATTTAATCTTATATATCCATACAACCTCTGTCTTATTCACATTCATTTCATAACACGAAAAGCTTCCGTAGGTTGATATTATCTTTATCAGTTTAGGAAAACTAACTTTAGAATTTTGAATTAAAATCACTAAATTATCTGCATAAAGGGCTATCTTTAATTCCTCATTTAATTTCCTGATTGTATTCCATTTTTTTCTTGTCTTATAGCTATAGTAAGGGGCTCAAATACCAAATTAAAAAGCAACAGTGAGAGTGGACACCCTTGCTTTGTACATATATTTAATGTAAAAAAATCTGTTTGTTGGTTATTTAAAGTGCAGGCCTGGGCTGTTTTCTAATAATCTTAATTAGATTGCAGATATTACCTTGAATCCCAAATGTTTCTAATAGTATCCATGTGATCCCAATTTATAGACTCAAATGCTTTCCCTAGCATCTACCAAAATAACTGTCTAGTCTAGTCCCTTTTTCTCCTTTCCAATTATTTCTCCACTGTAAGAATACAAAATAATTTATGAATATTGATGGACCTACCATTCATAAATCCAGTTTCATCTTTATTTATCAAATACGACAATATTCCTTTTACATCTTTTTGCCAAGATACTAGCTAATAATTTGTAATCCGCATTCAACAAACAAAATTGGATGATATGAGGCCACATCTCTTTGATCTTTATGAGGCTTTACAATTATGTAAATAAACTCGACATATCACCTTTCAAGAAATAAAACTGATATAATCTTTAAAAAACTGTTGTTATTTCATCCATCAAAATATTATTTAATCATGATGAAATATCATCAGGGTCTGATGCTTTATTTAAATGCGCTTTCTTTATTGCTTCTTTGACTTCTCCCTGGGTTATATGAGAATTCAGGTTTTGCAATTAAATTGGATCAATTTCAGGGAGGTTAATTTTACTCCAGAACTCTATTTTTAGCCTACTTATTAATTTCTCTGCAGAATATAAATCTTTACAATAGTTAAAAAAAATCTTATATGTGTTCTCTATCTGTTATGAATTTACCATTCTCTTTTATAGATCCAGTTAAAGATATACGGCTAGATTACGAGTCTTGCGTTATGAGGGGTGCGTTGCTAACTTGAAGTTTTTTCTCACCGCTCACTTCCCTGCAGCGCTGGTATTATGGGTTTTTATCAACCCAGCGTTAACAGGCAAGAAGTGAGCGTAGAGCAAAATTGCACTCCACACTGCACTCCAATACCAGAGTGGTGAGCTGGTTGTACGTGCTCATGCACGATTTCCCCATAGACATCAATGGGGAGAGCCGGCTGAGAAAAAGTCTAACACCTGCAAAAAAGGAGCGTAAAACTCAGTAATGCAGCCCCATTGATTCCTATGGGGAAACTGTTAGGGGTAATATGAACCTGATGGCAGCCATCTTGTTCTTCGCAGCCATCTTGTTCCTCGCAGCCATTTTGTAATGAATAGACTTTATTATACTGGGTTATCATGTAGTGAGAACTATATGCATGTTATGATAGTTTCCTTAGCTGTTCGGCCTTGCCAATGTACTCTGGCCCTACGCCCAGAAATAAGATAGAATAAGATAATGTAAACAAGATGGTTCAGAAACCTTGCTGTCTCCGCAGATGGTAGTTCGTTATGACCATGTAATTATTGTTATGAGAAACTCATGTTCCAGTTTTTCCTTGTATTTTGCTCTGTATAACTGTGTAAGATGACGTGGTCCTAACGTGTCATCCCCTTAACCCTGTATGTTACTATAAGAAAGGCTTGCACTGTGCAATAAACAGAATTGGCTTTCGATCATAATGCTGCGTGGTCTGAGTCATTCTAAGGGGCCCTTATCAGATAATCTACATATGCCTCAGGTGGTACACTGGCCCCGTGGCTTCAGCCTGACCTGACACTTACCCCCTGGGGGGGACACCTAACAATTTTGGTGTCAGAAGTGGGATTCGCAGTGAGTAAGTATGAGTGCTTTTACCATGCTTTCCTTCTGTGAATCTGAACCTAAATTTAGTCTGTTAATAGGTGTTGATAATATATGATAAAGGGTTAAAGGGGTTCCTGTGGTTGAAGCACAGGTTTGCGGAGGTTATAGTCCTGCCGGCAGTTGTGATACCCCTCCAGACAGGTAATCAGTCCTGTGCTGGAATACGACAGGTATTGTGAGTCCTGTCTGTGATAAGCGCGCAAGAAATATATGAATGCCAGTTGACGGAGAGCTTTTAAGATAAGCTCCTCCGGGCAAAGGTGGCAGTGAGTGAGTCTCACGGATGTTAAAGTTTCCCATATTCATTCCCATAATAGAGTTTTGTTACCCACCTGAAGCTCATGTTGATATCTGATGCTTGCTTTGCTTTGTTTTGTTTGTGTTTTTTTTATGCTGTGCGTAGAAAATATTAAGTGGCTGTACATGTTATTATTGTGGCTATTACTGTGTTGAGAAATGGGAACTGCTTATAGATAAGAATGCACAGAGAAAATTACATGTATAAGGTAAAAGAAAAGGAGAGTTAATAGTTTCTGCAAAAGACAGAAATATTTTTTAAAACACTGTCAGTGAGTACTGCTGTGTGATAAATAGAGAAATCTCTGTGTTAAAGAATGTAGCAGGCAAAGAAGGGGGGCCACCACTGAGCACGCACATAGATCAGAAGAAAAAAAAGAGAGAAGAAACGGTTACAGCAGCTCTGTTTGTAAGACTTTTGTTTGCTTGCAGTAATGAAAAGGAAATTTAGGAAATTGTGTATATTGAGATGCATAATGTGTGATGGTCTGTAGGTTCTCACTGTGGTATGAGTGTAACAGATTTGCTTTGAACCAAAAACAGAATGTATTATTTGAAAATGATTGTCTCAAGCCGTACAAAAGTGGCCATTTTGCGGGGTTTCGGAAAAAAAAAGAATACATTTTGGACTTGGTGACAGGTTAATCTGGTAAATTTTATATGTATGTCGTACGCTATGAAATAGATGCTTTTCTGAGAAAGGAAAAAAGGGAGTGAATCTCTGGTATGCGAGATGGAATGAGCGTGTGTGTTTGTATCGCTGTAAAAAACTGTTTCTTTCTGTTTCCCTGCTGGGAAATCAGACGTTTTAAGGAGATATTTGGTAATGTTATTTTATATACCTGTATTTTACAGGTATATAAAATAAAACATGAGCTTGCATTCTACTGGCTGATCGGAACAGCCAATAGAATGCGAGCTCAATCTGATTGGCTGATTGGATCAGCCAATCGGATTGAACTTGATTCTGATTGGCTGATTCCATCAGCCAATCAGAATATTCCTACCTTAATTCCGATTGGCTGATAGAATCCTATCAGCCAATCGGAATTCGAGGGACGCCATCTTGGATGACGTCCCTTAAAGGAACCGTCATTCTTCAGTTGGACGTTGCCGGAAGAAGATGGGTCCGCGGTGGAGGTCTTCAGGATGGAGCCGGTCGTCATCGGATGAAGATAGAAGATGCCGCTTGGATCAAGATGGTTGCCGGTCCGGTTCGCCTCTTCTTCCCGGATAGGATGAAGACTTTGGAGCCTCTTTTGGACCTCTTCAGCCACCGGATGATGGATCGCCAACCCCCGCTTGGGTTGGATGAAGATTTTGGAGCCAGGACGGATCGGTGATACCTGGTGAGGTGAAGACAAGGTAGGATGATCTTCAGGGGCTTAGTGTTAGGTTTATTTAAGGGGGGTTTGGGTTAGATTAGGGGTATGTGGGTGGTGGGTTGTAATGTTGGGGGGGGTATTGTATGTTTTTTTTTACAGGCAAAAGAGCTGAACTTCTTGGGGCATGCCCCGCAAAGGGCCCTGTTCAGGGCTGGTAAGGTAAAAGAGCTTTTAACTTTAGTAATTTAGAATAGGGTAGGGCATTTTTTATTTTGGGGGGCTTTGTTGTTTTATTAGGGGGCTTAGAGTAGGTGTAATTAGTTTAAAATTGTTGTAATATTTTTCTTATGTTTGTAGATATTTTTTTATTTTTTGTAACTTAGTTCTTTTTTATTTTTTGTACTTTAGTTAGTTTATTTCATTGTAGTTATTTGTAGATATTGTATTTAATTAATGTATTGATAGTGTAGTGTTAGGTTTAATTGTAGGTAATTGTAGGTAGTTTAGTTAATTAATTTAATGATAGTATAGTGTTAGGTTTAATTGTAACTTAGGTTAGGATTTATTTTACAGGTAATTTTGTAATTATTTTAACTAGGTAACTATTAAATAGTTCTTAACTATTTAATAGCTATTGTACCTGGTTAAAATAATTATAAAGTTGCCTGTAAAATAAATATTAATCCTAAAATAGCTACAATGTAATTATAATTTATATTGTAGCTATATTAGGGTTTATTTTACAGGTAAGTATTTAGCTTTAAATAGGAATAATTTATTTAATAAGAGTTAATTAATTTTGTTAGATTAAAATTATATTTAATTTAGGGGGGTGTTAGTGTTAGGGTTAGACTTAGCTTTAGGGGTTAATCCATTTATTAGAATAGCGGTGAGCTCCGGTCAGCAGATTAGGGGTTAATAATTGAAGTTAGGTGTCGGCGATGTTAGGGAGGGCAGATTAGGGGTTAATACTATTTATTATAGGGTTAGTGAGGCGGATTAGGGGTTAATAACTTTATTATAGTAGCGCTCAGGTCCGCTCGGCAGATTAGGGGTTAATAAGTGTAAGCAGGTGGAGGCGACGTTGTGGGGGGCAGATTAGGGGTTAACAAATATAATATAGGGGTCGGCGGTGTTAGGGGCAGCAGATTAGGGGTACATAAGGATAACGTAGGTGGCGGCGCTTTGCGGTCGGCAGATTAGGGGTTAATAAGTGTAGGCAGATGGAGGCGACGTTGAGGGGGGCAGATTAGGGGTTAATAAATATAATACAGGGGTCGGCGGTGTTAGGGGGAGCAGATTAGGGGTACATAAGGATAACGTAGGTGGCGGTCGGCAGATTAGGGGTTAAAAAAATGTATTCGAGTGTCGGCGATGTGGGGGGACCTCGGTTTAGGGGTATATAGGTAGTTTATGGGTGTTAGTGTACTTTAGAGTACAGTAGTTAAGAGCTTTAGAAACCGGCGTTAGCCCAGAAAGCTCTTAACTACTGACTTTTTTCCTGCGGCTGGAGTTTTGTCGTTAGATGTCTAACGCTCACTTCAGAAACGACTCTAAATACCGGAGTTAGAACGATCCCATTGAAAAGATAGGATACGCAATTGACGTAAGGGGATCTGCGGTATGGAAAAGTCGCGGCTGAAAAGTGAGCGTTAGACCCTATTTTGAGTGACTCCAACCTCTAATGCTGTTTTTTTTATTTTTTGTAACTTAGTTCTTTTTTATTTTTTGTACTTTAGCTAGTTTATTTAATTGTATTTATTTGTAGCAATTGTATTTAATTAATTTATTGATAGTGTAGTGTTAGGTTAATTGTAGGTAATTGTAGGTAGTTTATTTAATTAATTTATTGATAGTCTAGTGTTAGGTTTAATTGTAACTTAGGTTAGGATTTCTTTTACAGGTAAATTTGTAATTATTTTAACTATTTTAGCTATTAAATAGTTCTTAACTATTTAATAGCTATTGTACCTGGTTAAAATAAATACAAAGTTACCTGTAAAATAAATATTAATCCTAAAATAGCTATAATATAATTATAATTTATATTGTAGCTATATTAGGATTTATTTTACAGGTAAGTATTTAGCTTTAAATAGGAATAATTTATTTAATAAGAGTTAATTAATTTCATTAGATTTAAATTATATTTAATTTAGGGGGGTGTTAGTGTTAGGGTTAGACATAGCTTTAGGGGTTAATACATTTATTAGAGTAGCGGTGAGCTCCAGTCGGCAGATTAGGGGTTAATAATTGAAGTTAGGTGTCGGCGATGTTAGGGAGGGCAGATTAGGGGTTAATACTATTTATTATAGGGTTAGTGAGGCGGATTAGGGGTTAATAACTTTATTATAGTAGCGCTCAGGTCCGCTCGGCAGATTAGGGGTTAATAAGTGTAGGCAGGTGGAGGCGACGTTGAGGGGGGCAGATTAGGGGTTAATAAATATAATATAGGGGTCGGCGGTGTTAGGGGCAGCAGATTAGGGGTACATAAGGATAAAGTAGGTGGCGGCGCTTTGCGGTCGGCAGATTAGGGGTTAATAAGTGTAGGCAGATGGAGGCGACGTTGAGGGGGGCAGATTAGGGGTTAATAAATATAATATAGGGGTCAGCGGTGTTAGGGGCAGCAGATTAGGGGTACATAGGGATAATGTAAGTAGCGGCGGTTTACGGAGCGGCAGATTAGGGGTTAAAAATAAAATGCAGGTGTCAGCGATAGCGGGGGCGGCAGATTAGGGGTTAATAAGTGTAAGGTTAGGGGTGTTTAGACTCGGGGTACATGTTAGGGTGTTAGGTGCAGACGTAGGAAGTGTTTCCCCATAGCAAACAATGGGGCTGCGTTAAGAGCTGAACGCGGCTCTTTTGCAGGTGTTAGGTTTTTTTTCAGCTCAAACAGCCCCATTGTTTCCTATGGGGGAATCGTGCACGAGCACGTTTTTGAGGCTGGCCGCTTGCGTAAGCAACTCTGGTATTGAGAGTTGAAGCTGCGTTAAAAATGCTCTACGCTCCTTTTTTGGAGCCTAACGCAGCCTTTATGTGGACTCTCAATACCAGAGTTATTTTTATGGTGCGGCCAGAAAAAAGCCGGCGTTAGTTTTTCGGGTCGTTACCGACAAAACTCCAAATCTAGCCGTATGTTAATTGTGGTTGTTTGAAATTTGTGTCAGCAGCTAATGTTTTGTTTTGTGAAAGACAAGAACGATTGGTTTTCACTGTTTGTTTGTTATGTTTTTCTCTTTTGTGACCACGTGTGGAAGCGTGCTGTATGGACAGCATATTGAATTGTGAAGTGTATTTCATTTTTGCTTGCTATTGAGAATTGTCTCTGCATGAGTGGAGTGCATGATTTGTCGTTCAGTTTCTTGTTATCTTGTGTTTGCGTGTCACATGAGATGTTTCACGCAAACATGGGGGAAGTATTGATGAGTATTGATGAATATTTTTATGTAATGGGGGTGATTGTTTTTAGGAGGTGAACCTACAACGTTTTGAATCTCCTCGTACAATGTTATTGTCTAACCACCAGCTGTGCCCTAAATTTTCCTTGTCTTACCCCTATGCAGGATGCACTACGTCCCTAGGATTGTCTAGAACTTTCCTTCATTGGGAATCTGGCCACGGAAAAGCATCTACCTTGCTGGCCACCCCGGTCGTAGCCTGTGCACCCACACCCCACTCCTTTTTTTTCCCTCCCTGGTGGATTAGATCTTTTTATTGTCTTTCTGTGTTTTATTTTGCTCTCATATTTCAGATGCCTAAAATGTTTTATTTTTCTATTTGGTTCTTAACATATTTGTATTTGCAGGATGAGAGTATGCTGTCTTCAGAGATTGAAACACACTAACTGAATTTTTTTGAGTTTCCATATTTAGGTAAAATCTGTACAGGCAAAATTCCATAAGTGCACTCTTCAAAAGATTAAAGATTGAAAGCAAGTAAACCTTTAAAGAAAGAAAAGATGAAGATGAAAGACCTTTTGTCAAGCTTGTTTTAACCACCATACTGCAGTAAAAAAAGTTGCTGAACTATCTTTGGATCCATTCTTTGCTTTGCATGCTGGTACCAGCCCCAGAACTGGACTCTGGGTAATCCATGACTGTTTCCTCTGATGTGTGTCTTCAGGACATAAAGACTATCCTTCTCTGGACTGTGCCTTACCGCTCTATATGGAGGTCCTGTTATGCTGTTACAGGGTCAACCAATTAAATTAGGGGAGTATTGTTTTAACTCAATTCCTTATATTGCTTGTTTTGTATTCTCTTGTATTTGTTTTATTTTTATTGATCATATTGGGTATAAGACATCATATGCTTCATTGGTATTAGTGCACATTGTAGTTTATGTGCTTAACAAAGTAACCCTTTAGATAAAGGTAACTGTGAACTTCGCAGTATTGTACCCTATTGAATGGCCCACTGAGTATAAAAATATGTTTAAGGAAAATGTTACAATATATCATAATATTTTAGACCCTTCACCCTTTAGAACATAAGGAGGACACGTCTAAGCTAGAAGTTTATAGTAAATATACAGAGAAATGTTTGTTCAGGGAATAGCATAATTATAGTTTATGAAAGCAAATGTATTTTTCCCTTTTATTAATTAGTATGGTATCTGCAAAGTGAATTTGGTCATTCCTGATGTTTGTCAAAGAGAGTAATTGTTACCATAAAGATGTGTTTACCTTCAAAAGAACTTGTAGTTTTAAATGATGTTCTGTTTGTATGCTTTCCTCATACAGGAGTGTGAGAGAATTTAGGTTGGAGAATTATAAACATTATAGATAGCAGCCATCCAGAATAAAGCAACACGAGGTTCTTTTATTTTTAGAAGTTCAAAGTGACATTGTAAAGAAATTCATTTATTTTCATTGACTGTTTTCTTGTTTTCATTCTTACTACAGGGTAGGCCTTAGCATAAGTTTTAGCATAAACATTCAGGCCCTTGATGAAGTCTGACAGGTTTTCACTTGCGTAGTATTTATGAAGTATCATTTAAAAGTGTATAGAGAAGTTGTAAATTATTCTCTGAGAAATATAAATGTATTTAGTTTGTATTATATATCAACAATGTTTTGTTTGATTTTAAATGACATAGGATGAAAGTGACGTTTTATTTGGACATAATTGTGATTGTATTGCGGTGTGTACTCATCCTGTACTGTTTCTGTTTGCTTCCTAGACTCCCTGTGACTCGAGTGTTTGCTTGCCATGGGTATCCACTGGTTGCCTTGTCTACCCCATGAACAAACCATCAGATTTCCAGTATCTCCCTGCGGAAGAACCGTGGATAAGCACCCCTACTGCAAATGAACTGTTGGAGAACTGTATTATAGCAAAGTGTCAAGGTGCAGCGCTCTCAAATGGACAAAGACTGTTCTTAAAGTGATCAGAGGCCACCTAGAGACAGTTGTGCTGTTGCTATGTCATGCTTTACTGTGGAAAAGGAACTGTTGGACATATTGGGGGGTGCTAGCAATGCAGGTGGAGAGATAGAAGATGCAGCGTTGTTTGGGGGTAGATGGGGGGCTGGTTGGGTCTCTGTGCCGGTAGACCGGTAGTTTTGGGAAGGCTGGAAGATAGATGGAAGGTATTGGAGGGACTGTAGCTATATGCAGTGACAATTAGCCTATAAAAGTATATCACGACATGCGAATATTTTTCTCTTTAGTATTCTCACAGAGTTCTGTTACCATAATATAAGGCTTTACTAATTTTCTATGCCTGTCTATTTTTATGTTATTCTGTTAGAATAAAAGGATGGTATGTTAGGGGTAATATGAACCTGATGGCAGCCATCTTGTTCTTCGCAGCCATCTTGTTCCTCGCAGCCATTTTGTAATGAATAGACTTTATTATACTGGGTTATCATGTAGTGTGAACTATATGCATGTTATGATAGTTTCCTTAGCTGTTCGGCTTTGCCAATGTACTCTGGCCCTATGCCCAGAAATAAGATAGAATAAGATAATGTAAACAAGATGGTTCAGAAACCTTGCTGTCTCCGCAGATGGAAGTTCGTTATGACCATGTAATTATTGTTATGAGAAACTCATGTTCCAGTTTTTCCTTGTATTTTGCTCTGTATAACTGTGTAAGATGACGCGGTCCTAACGTGTCATCCACTTAACCGTGTATGTTACTATAAGAAAGGCTTGCACTGTGCAATAAACAGAATTGGCTTTCGATCATAATGCTGCGTGGTCTGAGTCATTCTAAGGGGCCCTTATCAGATAATCTACATATGCCTCAGGTGGTACACTGGCCCCGTGGCTTCGGCCTGACCTGACACTTACCCCCTGGGGAGGATACCTAACAGAAACTAAAGTTATGTTTACACCTAACACCCTAACATGAACCCCAAGTCTAAACACCCCTAACCTTACCTACCTAATCTGCCGCCCCAGACATCGCCGACACCTGCATTATACTTATTAACCCCTAATCTGCCGCTCCGGACATCGCTGCCACCTACATTATATTTATTAACCCCTAATCTGCTGCCCCCAACATCGCCGATACCTACATTATATTTATTAACCCCTAATCTGCTGCCCCTAACATCGCCGCAACCTACCTACATTTATTAACCCCAATCTGCTGCCCCCAACATTACCGCCACTATTCTAAATTTATTAACCCCTAAACCTAAGTCTAACCCTAACACCCCCTAACTTAAATATAATTTAAATTTAAATAAATCTAAATAAAATTAATATCATTAACTAAATTATTCCTATTTAAAACTAAATACTTAACTATAAAATAAACCCTAAGCTAGCTACTATATAACTAATAGTTACATTATAGCTAGCTTAGGGTTTATTTTTATTTTACAGGCAAGTTTGGATTTATTTTAACTAGGTAGAATAGTTACTAAATAGTTATTAACTATTTAATAACTACCTAGCTAAAATAAATACAAATTGACCTGTAAAATAAAACCTAACCTAAGTTACACTAACTAAGTAACACTACACTACAATTAAATAATTTACCTAAATTAAATACAATTAGCTAAATTACAAAAACAAACAATCAAACAAACACTAAATTACAGGAAATAAAAAACAAATTACAAGATATTTAAACTAATTACACCTAATTTAAGAGCCCTATCAAAATAAAAAAAAAACCCTAGCCTAAACGAAGCTATCAATAGCCCTTAAAAGGGCCTTTTGCGGGGCATTGCCCCAAAGAAATCAGCTCTTTTACCTGTAAATAAAAATACAAACACCCCCCAACAGTAATACCCACCACCCACACAACCAACCCCCCAAATAAAACCCTAACTAAAAAAACCTAAGCTCCCCATTGCCCTGAAAAGGGCATTTGGATGGGCATTGCCCTTAAAAGGGCATTTAGCTCTATTGCTGCCCAAAGCCCTAACCTAAAACTAAAACCCACCCAATTGCCAATGTACTCTGGCCCTACGCCCAGAAATAAGATAGAATAAGATAAAGTAAACAAGATGGTTCAGAAACCTTGCTGTCTCCGCAGATGGTAGTTCGTTATGACCATTTAATTATTGTTATGAGAAACTCATGTTCCAGTTTTTCCTTGTATTTTGCTCTGTATAACTGTGTAAGATGACGCGGTCCTAACGTGTCATCCACTTAACCGTGTATGTTACTATAAGAAAGGCTTGCACTGTGCAATAAACAGAATTGGCTTTCGATCATAATGCTGCGTGGTCTGAGTCATTCTAAGGGGCCCTTATCAGATAATCTACATATGCCTCAGATGGTACACTGGCCCCGTGGCTTCGGCCTGACCTGACACTTACCCCCTGGGGAGGACACCTAACAGAAACTAAAGTTATGTTTACACCTAACACCCTAACATGAACCCCAAGTCTAAACACCCCTAACCTTACCTACCTAATCTGCCACCCCCGACATCGCCGACACCTGCATTATACTTATTAACCCCTAATCTGCCGCTCCGGACATCGCTGCCACCTACATTATATTTATTAACCCCTAATCTGCTGCCCCCAACATCGCCGATACCTACATTATATTTATTAACCCCTAATCTGCTGCCCCTAACATCGCCGCAACCTACCTACATTTATTAACCCCAATCTGCTGCCCCCAACATTACCGCCACTATTCTAAATTTATTAACCCCTAAACCTAAGTCTAACCCTAACACCCCCTAACTTAAATATAATTTAAATTTAAATAAATCTAAATAAAATTAATATCATTAACTAAATTATTCCTATTTAAAACTAAATACTTAACTATAAAATAAACCCTAAGCTAGCTACTATATAACTAATAGTTACATTATAGCTAGCTTAGGGTTTATTTTTATTTTACAGGCAAGTTTGGATTTATTTTAACTAGGTAGAATAGTTACTAAATAGTTATTAACTATTTAATAACTACCTAGCTAAAATAAATACAAATTGACCTGTAAAATAAAACCTAACCTAAGTTACACTAACTAAGTAACACTACACTACAATTAAATAATTTACCTAAATTAAATACAATTAGCTAAATTACAAAAACAAACAATCAAACAAACACTAAATTACAGGAAATAAAAAACAAATTACAAGATATTTAAACTAATTACACCTAATTTAAGAGCCCTATCAAAATAAAAAAAAAAACCCTAGCCTAAACAAAGCTATCAATAGCCCTTAAAAGGGCCTTTTGCGGGGCATTGCCCCAAAGAAATCAGCTCTTTTACCTGTAAATAAAAATACAAACACCCCCCAACAGTAATACCCACCACCCACACAACCAACCCCCCAAATAAAACCCTAACTAAAAAAACCTAAGCTCCCCATTGCCCTGAAAAGGGCATTTGGATGGGCATTGCCCTTAAAAGGGCATTTAGCTCTATTGCTGCCCAAAGCCCTAACCTAAAACTAAAACCCACCCAATTGCCAATGTACACTGGCCCTACGCCCAGAAATAAGATAGAATAAGATAATGTAAACAAGATGGTTCAGAAACCTTGCTGTCTCCGCAGATGGTAGTTCGTTATGACCATTTAATTATTGTTATGAGAAACTCATGTTCCAGTTTTTCCTTGTATTTTGCTCTGTATAACTGTGTAAGATGACGCGGTCCTAACGTGTCAACCCCTTAACCCTGTATGTTACTATAAGAAAGGCTTGCACTGTGCAATAAACAGAATTGGCTTTCGATCATAATGCTGCGTGGTCTGAGTCATTCTAAGGGGCCCTTATCAGATAATCTACATATGCCTCAGGTGGTACACTGGCCCCGTGGCTTCAGCCTGACCTGACACTTACCCCCTGGGGGGGACACCTAACAGAAACTAAAGTTATGTTTACACCTAACACCCTAACATGAACCCCAAGTCTAAACACCCCTAACCTTACACTTATTAACCCCTAATCTGCCGCCCCCGACATCGCCGACACCTGCATTATACTTATTAACCCCTAATCTGCCGCTCCGGACATCGCTGCCACCTACATTATATTTATTAACCCCTAATCTGCTGCCCCCAACATCGCCGATACCTACATTATATTTATTAACCCCTAATCTGCTGCCCCTAACATCGCCGCAACCTACCTACATTTATTAACCCCAATCTGCTGCCCCCAACATTACCGCCACTATTCTAAATTTATTAACCCCTAAACCTAAGTCTAACCCTAACACCCCCTAACTTAAATATAATTTAAATTTAAATAAATCTAAATAAAATTAATATCATTAACTAAATTATTCCTATTTAAAACTAAATACTTACCTATAAAATAAACCCTAAGCTAGCTACTATATAACTAATAGTTACATTATAGCTAGCTTAGGGTTTATTTTTATTTTACAGGCAATTTTGGATTTATTTTAACTAGGTAGAATAGTTACTAAATAGTTATTAACTATTTAATAACTACCTAGCTAAAATAAATACAAATTGACCTGTAAAATAAAACCTAACCTAAGTTACACTAACTAAGTAACACTACACTACAATTAAATAATTTACCTAAATTAAATACAATTAGCTAAATTACAAAAACAAACAATCAAACAAACACTAAATTACAGGAAATAAAAAACAAATTACAAGATATTTAAACTAATTACACCTAATTTAAGAGCCCTATCAAAATAAAAAAAGCCCCCCCCAAAATAAAAAAAAAACCCTAGCCTAAACGAAACTATCAATAGCCCTTAAAAGGGCCTTTTGCGGGGCATTGCCCCAAAGAAATCAGCTCTTTTACCTGAAAAAAAATATAAACAACCCCCCAACAGTAATACCCACCACCCACACAACTAACCCCCCAAATAAAACCCTAACTAAAAAAACCTAAGCTCCCCATTGCCCTGAAAAGGGCATTTGGATGGGCATTGCCCTTAAAAGGGCATTTAGCACTATTGCTGCCCAAAGCCCTAACCTAAAACTAAAACCCACCCAATACACCCTTAAAAAATCCTAACACTAACCCCCGAAGATTCACTTACCGGGAGAAGTCTTCATCCAAGCGGCAAGATGTCCTCAACGAAGCCGTCAGAAGTGGTCCTCCAGATGGGCAGAAGTGGTCCTCCAGATGGGCAGAAGTCTTCATCCAGACGGCATCTTCTATCTTCATTCTTCCGACGCGGAGCGGCTCCATCTTCAAGACATCCGGCGCGGAGCATCCTCTTCAATCGACGGCTTTTTCGGAATTAATGCACCTTTAAGTGATGTCGTCCCTTAGATTCCGATTGGCTGATAGAATTCTATCAGCCAATCGGAATTAAGGTAGAAAAAATTCTATTGGCTGATGCAATCAGCCAATAGTATTGAACTTTAATCCTATTGGCTGATCAATCAGCCAATAGGATTGAGCTTGCATTCTATTGGCTGATTGGAACAGCCAATAGAATGCCAGCTAAATCCTATTGACTGATTGCATCAGCCAATAGGATTTTTTCTACCTATGTGTGTCTGTCTGTGTATGAATGTTTGTGTGTGTACATGTGTGTCTGAGTGTTTGTGTATGCATGTTTGTGTGTGTACATGTGTGTCTGAGTGTCTGTGTATATAAGTTTGTGTGTGCACATGTGTGTCTGAGTGTCTGTATGTTTGTGAACATGTGTGTCTGAATGCCTGTGTATGTATGTTTGTGTGTGTGTATATGTGTGTCTGAGTGTCTGTGTATGTATATTTGTGTGCCTGAATGTCTGTGTATATAAGTTGGTGTGAGTGTACGTGTGTGTCAGTTTGTGGATGTATGTTTGTGTGTGTGTTTACATGTGTGTCTATGTATGTATATTTGTGTGTACATGTGTGTTTCAAGTGTCTGTATGTTTGTGTGTGTACATGTGTGTCTGAATGTCTGTGTATGAAAGTTTGTGTGTGCACATGTGTGTCTGAGTGTCTATATGTTTGTGTTTGTGTACATGTGTGTCTGAATGCCTGTGTATGTATGTTTGTGTGTGTATATGTGTGTCGGAGTGTCTGTGTATGTATATTTGTGTGTGTGTGTGTACACGTGTGTCTGAGTGTATGTGTAAATAAGTTGGTGTGAGTGTACGTGTGTGTTGGTTTGTGGATGTATGTTTGTCTGTGTATTTACATGTGTGTCTATGTATGTATATTTGTGTGTACATGTGTGTCTCAAGTGTCTGCATGTTTGTGTGTACATGTGTGTCTGAGTGTCTGTGTAAGTATGTATGTATGAGTGTACTATATAATAAGTGTGTGTGTTTGCACACATGTTAAAGTACAGCGTTATCCTTTTGAGGACACCAGGAGCTGCATATGCAACATACTAAATGATACTGTCAGCACATCACTGGTGTTGGACCTCACAATGTGGGCGATTCTATAAAATTTGCCAGTCCATGGGGCCAATTTATTATTGGCCGAATTGGGCCAATTCATCCTGTTTCCGCACGAGCATGCAGGCTCGCCAGAAACAGGAGTTAAGAAGCATCAGTCTATAGACCGCTGATACTTAACTCATACGCCATCTCTGAGGCGACGTACAGCAATCCGCCCAATCCTATACGATTGCGCTGATTGACACCCCCTGCTAGCGACCGATTGGCCGTGAATCTGCAGGGGGCAGTATTGCACAAGCAGTTCACTAGAACTGCTTGTGCAATGCTGAATACGGACAGCGTATGCTGTCCGCATTCAGCGATGTCTGGCGGACATGACACTCTGCAGCGTATCATGTCCGCCAGACTTTAATAAATTGACCCCTATAGGTGGTTTTCCACAAATAGTGAACAATTCAGAGGCATAACTAGAAACCAGAGGGCCCAGGTGCAAGAATCTAAGATTATAGTGTAAATCAGCATTTAAGCACTGTATTTCAAAAAGAAAAATAAATTGTAAAATTTGTATTGACTGGCAGTCCAGGGATTGTTTATGTTATCTTCTTTGCTTTGGTCAATTAGGGAAAAATATAAATTAGCTCCTGCACTGATCAATCCATCAACGTGTAGCATGTTACAGGGTATCCTGTATGAGGGAGTTTTTAGATTTTAATTTACTAGAAAAGACAGAAAAATAAATAATGAGGATTCACTGTTTGCAAAGTTTTTTTTTCTACTACTCATAATAATTTTATGGGGAATTATGTTTAGATTTTAATATCCCTTTAACATGAGTACATTTTTTTTTTACATATAAACTACTGTATAAGGTCTATCCTTAAAAATGTACCAAAAATAAATGGGATATTGGCCTAGATTCCTTTAAATTGGTGAACACAGAGCGATGAGACAATCTGCATCTTGTGGATTTCTCCATGTTCTCTGTATTTACTAACCCTCGGCTAGATTGCGAGTTTTGCGTTATGAGGGGTGACGTGCTAACTTGCACGGTATTGTCACCGCTCACTTCCAATCATCCAATAGAATGCGAGCTCAATCCTATTGGCTAATTGGATCAGCCAATAGGATTGAAGCTCAATTCTATTGGCTGAGCTGATTGCATCAGCCAATAGGATTTTTTCACCTTTAATTCCGATTGGCTGAGAGAATTCTATCAGCCAATCGGAATTCAAGGGACGCCATCTTGGATAACATCATTTAAAGGAACCTTCATTCAGCAAGAAGACGTCGATTGAAGAGGATGCTCCACGCCGGATGTATGAAGATAGAAGATGCCGTCTGGATGAAGACTTCTGCAGACTTGGATGAAGACTTTGGCCTCTTGGATGAAGACTTCTGCCGCTTCGTTGAGGATGGATGTCAGGTCTTCAAAACTGTAAGTGGATCTTTGGGGGTTAGTGTTAGACGTTTTTAAGGGTTTATTGGGTGGGTTTTATTTTTAGATTAGGGGTTTGGGCAATTGAAAAAGAGCTAAATGCCCTTTTAATGGCAATGCCCATCCAAATGCCCTTTTCAGGGCAATGGGGAGCTTAGTTTTTTTTAGTTAGTATTTCTTGGGGGGGTTGGTTGTGTGGGTGGTGGGTTTTACTGTTGGGGGGTGTTTGTATTTTTTTACAGGTAAAAGAGCTGATTTCTTTGGGGCAATGCCCCACAAAAGGCCCTTTTAAAGGCTATTGGTAGTTTAGTTTAGGTTAGGGGTTTTGATAGGGCTATTAGATTAGATGTAATTAGTTTAAATATCTGATAATTTCTTTTTTTATTTTGTGTAATTTAGTGTTTGATTGTTTTTTGTAATTTAGGTAATTGTATTTAATTTATGTAATTTATTAAATTGTAGTGTAAGGTTAGGTTTTATTGTAAGGCAGGTTAGGCTTTATTTTACAGGTAAATTTGTATTTATTTTAGATAGGTAGTTAGTAAATAGTTAATAACTATTTAGTAACTATTCTACCTAGTTAAAATAAATACAAACTTGCCTGTAAAATAAAAATAAACCCTAAGATAGATACAATGTAACTATTAGTTATATTGTAGCTAGCTTAGGGTTTATTTTACAGGTAAGTATTTAGTTTTAAATAGGAATAATTTAGGTAATAATAGGAATTTTATTTAGATTTATTTAAATTATATTTAAGTTAGGGGGTGTTAGGGTTAGACTTAGGTTTAGGGGTTAATAAATTTAGTATAGTGGCGGCGACGTTGGGGGCGGCAGATTAGGGGTTAATAAATGTAGGTAGGTTGCGGCGATGTTAGGGACAGCAGATTAGGGGTTAATAATATTTAACTAGTGTTTGCGATGCAGGAGTGCGGCGGTTTAGGGGTTAATATGTTTATTCTAGTGGCGGCGATGTCCGGAGCGGCAGATTAGGGGTTAATAATTTTATTTTAGTGTTTGCGTTGTGGGAGGGCCTCGGTTTAGGGGTTAATAGGTAGTTTATGGGTGTTAGTGTACTTTTTAACACTTTAGTTATGAGTTTTATGCTACAGCTTTGTAGTGTAAAACTCATAACTACTGACTTTATAATGCGTTACGAATCTTGCGGGATAGGCTGTACCGCTCACTTTTTGGCCTCCCAGAAAAAGCTTGTAATATCGGCGCTATGGAAGTCCCATTGAAAAAAGACTTTACGCAAATTGCGTAAGTTAATTTGCGTTAAGGCCAAAAAAGTGTGAGGTGCTCCTAAACCTGCAAGGCTCGTAATACCAGCGGTAGTGAAAAAGCAGCGTTATGAGCCTTAACGCTGCTTTTTTACTTATACCACAAAACTCGTAATCTAGCTGTCTGTTAATTAAATATGCAAATTTAAAAGTTGTTTAAAATTGTATTCTCTATCTGAATCATGAAAGAAAAATGTTGAGTTTCATTTCCTTTTAAAGGCTCCTGTAGTAGTTGACGTCCATTTAAGAAATCACTGGACTGGTAAAATATAATCAAGAAGATTAGAAAAGAAAATCCTGGTCTATCAGCTCAGGAAAATTTTTAGCTTTCAGTGTTGTAGTAATTCAAATGCTATTCAAGCACAAAGCTTGCCAGAATATTCTACTCTCAAAATAGATTTTAAAAAAAATGACTGAATAGGTTATAATTTAAATAGTACAATCAAGTGCTAAGGATGAACAGCACTCTGGTGACAGAATTAAATGGATGTATCTGTAAAGCAGCAACATACAATAGCACAGTACTTTTGACATAACCAGCGTTTGAAAAGTCTGTTTAGCCTTTTTACCACCAAGTGTTCTCAGTGCTGATCTCTGATTGAAGTCTATGCACGAGTTGGCTTGTCAATCAAACTAGTGCACAAGCACACACTAAACAGTCATCAGCTAAACACACTATAAGATTTGGGATTTTTGATGTGTTGCTCTACTGTAAAAGAAAGCACAGACTTTTTTTTTATAAACACATTTTGTTTTGCACAAGCCTTGAACTAATATGGTAGAGCTATAACACCCCAGTACGCAATACATTTTTACGTCTCTTAAACTTATCACTTACACATTCAAAATAGAACATTCAGCTACTTTGTAAAAAAAAAAATATTGCCCCAGAACAGTTCTATATAGAATGAAAGACTGTATGACATAGGGGCAAACATTTTAATTTAAAGGGACTGTAAACAGTTAAGAAACCTCTCCTCAATAGATGTCTTCATAAAAACACCCTTTAGAAACCCTTATAAGGAAAATGTGTTTTTTAACAAATATGATTGGATGATAAAGCCAGTCACAGCTGCACCACTTGCACCAATGAGCCCACTGAGTGCGTGCTCCATTATCCCCACAGAGTGCTTTGTAAAGGGAACACCATTGTGCTTCACTACTGTAAAATAAATGCATACCTCCTCTTCTTAGCGATAGGCTGGGATACTAAAGTGTGTATTTTCTTTCCTCATTGGATACCTAGAAATAGGCTGTTTCTATGTATCTTGAAAAATAAATTTTTCTTATGAATTATTTAAATAAAAATGGAGGATTTCTTAAGGTGTATCTTTTTAATTGGAGTATCTTGGGGGGTACTTAATGGTTATGTTTACTGTCCCTCTATAATGAAGAAGGAATTTGTGCAATCTGCTACTACATACGGAGACTTGGTACATTATCAAAAGCATGACGGCCCTCACTGTCAGTCAAGGATTTAATATAGTATTATAAGTCAGAAACAGCACCCACCAATTTAGGGCAAGGAGTCCAGGAGTTCCCAGTTCCCAAATACAGATAATATAACAATTACAGCCTCTACTTTGATTAAAACAAACTTTTATTATCACTGCATCAGGGTAAAAAAAGACAACATTTCAGGCCTGCTATTGGCCCTTAGTCATGTCTGTGTGCTAATAACAGGCCTAAAATATTGTCTTGTTTGACCCTGATGCAGTGACAACAAAAGTTTGCTTTAAACAAAGTAGAGGCTGGAATCCACAGTCAAGGATTTAATATCATCAGTTGTTCCTTAAAGGCACAGTATACTGAAAAATAGTTTTTCGCTTAATGTGTTTACAATTGCTTTTTTTACCAACTGCAGAGAAAAAAATGTATGAAAAATAACTTTTAATGTTTTTTTTGTGTATATTAAAGCTCTGATTTTGTGTTTTGAAGCCACAACCTAATAAAATGGGTTGAGGTTGTAGGTACAATCAGATCTCATTACTTTATCACATTGTGCAAATATATCTGCTTCTTTATCTTATATCTGTCCATAAAACAATCACCAGTACTTGGAGAGAACAATGGAAAATCAACATTGTATTACCTTATCTCTGCTATATCCCACTGGGAGTATAATTTCTTCTGCTGGCTGTGTTTACAAAGCTTATCAATAGCTGGGACCTGCGGCCACAAACTTTCAGAATAGGTGGGGATACCACATGCTAAATCAACTATTTCAAATGCCAATATAAGGGTAAAGGAGCTACTTGTAAACAATTTAATACACTCCAGCAGGTAAAGTGGATCATTGGGAACAAATTAAAGGGGAGACATTTTTTGAGTAAACTGTCCCTTTAATATGAGTTGACAAATGATTCAATACATGTATTTCAAACAATGAAGATAAGCTGTATTTGTCAATTCTAAATAAATGTCAGAGTGTAATGAACAACTTGCAGCTCCCCAAAGGCTTAGGTTGATTAGACACTTCACCTCATTAAAGATCAATATTGTCAGTGTACAAGGATACGTATATATGCCTAAAAAGAACCTATTCATTTCTAAATAAAGTTTCTATTGGGTGCAACCGCCAGCTGTACAAGACATGAAATTAAAGAGGCATTCTAGTGTTATAATACATTCTCTAATTCGTTTCACTCATTTTTCTAATTCATATTTACTGATGTTTTATTACCAAAACAAAGCAGAGATGTTAATTTCATCAAATTAGAAAATACACTGAACAAAAATTTCTGCTTGATGAAAATGCATAATACGCAAAAGAGAATTATGAGATAAACACAAAAAATAGACACTGAACATAAAGTTTTGTTGATAAAGTTTTTTAAATCTCTCCTTCATAACGCTCTTTCAGCTCTAGATACTATTGCGCAATCTCGATCATCCAGTCATCCATGAAAGCAGTTAAAGAGTTAACACTTTGCTGCAATTGTTTTTTTAATGGTCAAACTCCACCAACTATTTATTTAGATGAGCCAATCTTGACTTGAGTCTACAGGCAACTGGGCTTTCCGCTGTCACTGTGTTAACAAAATCTTCATTGTTTGGCTTCAGCAGAAGATAACCCCCCCACCCCCCCACCCCTGCAAATTAGGGAGATATATGTGGCAAATTTAGCCTTGTGAAGCCTGCCATGGGATCTCTCATTTTTCAGGACTAGAAAATCCAGACTTAAAGTGACATTAAACACTAAGTACATTGTATAAGCATAGCACTGAGGATATTCCCCACCTCCCTCTAGTCATGGGTGCCACCATTTTGAGAATTGCCTTTCATTGCATTCCAGTGCTGACCTGTTTGCACACATGCAGCAAATCTTCTTCAAATACATGCAATGTAACCGAAGTTCCAAAATGGTGGCACCCATGATTAAAGGAAGGTGCATGAAATGTATTTAGTATTTAGGGCAGGATTACGAGTGGTGCGCTGTTTTGCGCAAAATATATTGGGTTTATTACAGCTGTTTGCGCGCGTCAGAAGGAGTGCTCGTATTACAAGCTGAAAGCGCAATTGCGATTTACTATAGAATGATTACCACAACCTCAGAGCTCTGGTTAACTATTACGCTAAACAAAAAGTGTCACAAAACACATAAAAAATACACTTTTCGCGTGCCATTGACTTCTTTGGGGCAATACGTTAACGTGATCGCAATATTCTAACTTTGCCTTTTTGCACGTATCGGGTTAGCACGTGAGCAAAAACTTTTTACTTTCAATGTGTAATACGAGCATTTCCCAATGCGCACAAAAAGCTTACTTCTAGCAGAGTTATTGCGCGAGCGAAAGTGATAAATAGAGCGCCACTGGTAATCTGGCTCTTAGTGTAATATCTGGAAAAGGTGGCAAAATAAATAACAAAATATATTGCAAAGTATTTTTACTATGCATAGTTTAGCATTTTTTATTACAATCTCAAAGTGGTTACTGTCCTTCCACTTCTATCATACTAGTCATTTGAATCCAAAAAGCTAAATTTTAGACATTCTATCTTGTAACACAAATGTATATGCATAAAATATAGCATATTATCATTATTCAAACTCAATTTTCACATCTCCTTTTTTTTATGTTATTTTGTCCTCAATATCCCATATAAGCTTATTCAGTACCTAAATTCCAGCCAATTTGTCCCAATTTATATTAGAGAAGAATAGAACAAGGAAATATTAAAAATAAGTAAAACTATAAAAAACTGTAAAAAAAAACTGTATAGGCTATATAAAAGGATCATCTACAAAACATTTATGCAAAAAAAATCTACGCCTAGATTACGAGTTTTGCGGTAACAGGGGTGTGGTGCTAACGAGCAGTTTTCTCTCACCGCTCACTTTCCTACAGCGCTGGTATTACGTGTTTTTACAAACCAGGCGTTAAAAGACAAAAAGTGAGCGTAGAGCAAAATTTTGCTCCAAATCTCACTTCAATACCAGCGCTGCTTAAGCGAGCGGTGAGCTGGTCGTACATGCTCGTGCACGATTTTCCCATAGGAATCAGCGGGGAGAGACGGCTGAGAAAAAGTCTAACACCTGCAAAAAAGCAGCGTATAACTCAGTAACGAAGCCCCATTGATTCCTATGGGGAAAGACATTTTATGCTTACACCTAACACCCTAACATGAACCCCGAGTCTAAACACCCCTAATCTTACACTTATTAACCCCTAATCTGCCGCCCCCGACATCGCCGACACTACATTATTCTTATTAACCCCTAATCTGCCGCTCCGGACATCGCAGCCACCTACATTATACTTATGAACCCCTAATATGCTGCCCCCAACATTGCCGCTACCTACATTATATTTATTAACCCCTAATCTGCCGCCCCCAATGTTGCTGCCACCTACCTACACTTATTAACCCATAATCTGCCGCCCCCAACATCGCCGCCAGTATAATAAACATATTAACCCCTAAACCGCCGCACTCCTGGCTTGCAAACATTAGTTAAATATTATCAACCCCTAATCTGCCGTCCCTAACATCGCTGCCACCTACCTACATTTATTAACCCCTAATCTGCTGCCCCCAATGTCACTGCCACTATATTAAAGTTATTAACCCCTAAACCTAAGTCTAACCCTAACACCCCCTAACTTAAATATAATTAAAAGAAATCGAACTAAATATTCCTATCATTAACTAAATAATTCCTATTTAAAACTAAATACTTACCTATAAAATAAACCCTAAGCTAGCTACAATATAACTAATATTTACATTGTATCTATCTTAGGATTTATTTTTATTTTACAGTTTATTTTACAGTTTGTATTTATTTTAACTAGGTAGAATAGTTACTAAATAGTTATTAACTATTTAATAACTACCTAGCTAAAATAAATACAAAAGTACCTGTAAAATAAAACCTAACCTAAGTTACACTAACACTAAATTAGCTAAAGTACAAAAACAAACAAACACTAAATTACAGAAAATAAAAAACAAATTACAGATATTTAAACTAATTACACCTAATCTAATAGCCCTATCAAAATAAAAAAAGTCCCCCCAAAATAACAAAAACCCCTAGCCTAAACTAAACTACCAATAGCCCTTAAAAGGGCCTTTTGCGGGGCATTGCCCCAAAGTAGTCAGCTCTTTTACCTGGAAAAAAAAATACAAACAACACCACCAACAGGCAACAGTAAAACCCACCACCCACACAACCAACCTCCCAAATAAAATACTATCTAAAAAAACCTAAGCTCCCCATTACCCTGAAAAGGGCATTTGGATGGGCACTGCCCTTAAAAGGGCAGTTAGCTCTTTTGCAGGCCCAAAGTCCCTAACCTAAAAATAAAACCCACCCAATACACTATTAAAAAACCTAACACTAACCCCCTGAAGATCGACTTACTGGGAGAAGTCTTCATCCAAGCCGGGCCGAAGTCCTCAACAAAGCTGGGAGAAGTCTTCATCCAAGCCGCTAATCTAGGCCCTAGTGTATAATGTCCCTTTAAGCAGATGCTGTTTTTTATTTTTTTTTACAAACATTACTATGGTTTCAGCAAAATACATGTTATGGCCAAAAATATATGGATAACTTACTATCATACACCCCCCATACACACACTTTGTAGCTATAAAAGCTGCAACTCTTCTGGGAAAAAAAAAACAAGATTTTTGAGTGTGTCTGTGGTAATTTGTGCCCATTCAGCCAAAAGAGCATTTGTGAGGACAGGCACATTAGCCATTCAAATTCATCCCAAAGGTGTTCAAAGGGGTTGAGGTTAGGGCTCTGTACAGGCTACTCAAGTTCCTCCACACCAAGCTCACCAAACCATGTCTTCATGGACCTCATGGAACACAGCCATGCTGGAACAGGAAAGGGCCATCCCAAACTGTTCCCATAAAGTTGGAAGCAACAGGTTTTTACAATGTCTTTGTATCTTGTGGCATGAAGATGACCCTTCACTGGAACTAAGGGAACCAGCCCAAACCCTGAAAAACAGCTCCAGATCATCATGCATCCTCCAACAAACTTTACAGCAAGCACTATGCATTCTGATAGGTACACGTCTCCTGGCATCCATCACACCTGCTCGGCCATTTCTTGTGCTCTTGTTGCTTCCAGAAGGTTATGGTTAGGGTTAGACTTAGGTTTAGTGGTTAATAAATTTAATATAGTGGCAGCGAAGTTGGGGGCGGAAGATTAGGGGTTAATAAATGTAGGTAGGTGGCGGCGGTGTAGGGGGGGGCAGATTAGGGGTTAATAAATATAATGTCAGTGGCGGCGGTGTAGGGGGCGGCAGATTAGGGGTTAATAAGCATAATGTAGGTGGTGGTGGGCTCCGGGAGTGGTGGTTTAGGGGTTAAACATTTTATTTAGTTGCGGCGGGGTCCATGAGCGGCGGTTTAGAGGTTAATACATTTATTAGAGTTGCGACGGGGTCCGGGAACGGTAGTATAGGGGGTAAACAGTATAGTATAGTGTGGGTGTTTTGTGACAGGGTACCAAGAAAGCTGTAAAAAAGCTGAAGAGCAGCGAGATCGATGACTGTTAACAACAGTCCGCTGCTCATTGCCTCGTACTTGGTGTGAGCCTTTTTGACAGCTTTTTTGATAATTTTGGAGAACGTATTCAGGTCCATGGCAGCAATGTTAGGCGATCTTAGGCGAGCGTATTGGTGCCGTCGAATGCAGGTAAGTTGACGGCTTGATAAATATTTGCCTAAGTTGCAAAAAATAAAAAACACTAAGTTACACAAAATAAAAAACACTAAGTTACAAAAAAATAAACACTAAAATACACAAAATAAAAAATAAATTATCAAATATTTAAACTAATTACACCCAATCTAATAGCCCTATGAAAATAAAAAAGCCCCCCCAAAATAAAAAACCCTAGCCTACAATAAACTACCAAAGGCCCTTAAAAGGGCCTTTTGCTGGGCATTGCCCCAAAGAAATCAGCTCTTTTACCTGTAAATAAAAATACAAACACCCCCCAACAGTAAAACCCACCACCCACACAACCAACCCCCCCAAATAAAAACCTATCTAAAAAAACTAAGCTCCCAATTGCCCTGAAAAGGGCATTTGGATGGGCATTGCCCTTAAAAGGGCATTTAGCGCTTTTTCAGCCCAAACCCCTAATCTAAAATTGTAACCCACCCAATAAACCCTTAAAAAACCTAACACTAACCCCCAAAGATCCACTTACAGTTTTCGAAGACCGGACATCCATCCTCAATGAAGCTGCAGAAGTCCTCAGCGAAGCCTGCAGAAGTCTTCATCCAAGCGGGGGCCGAAGTCTTCATCCAAGCGGGCAGAAGTCTTCATCCAGACGGCATCTTCTATCTTCATCCATCCGGCGTGGAGCGGCTCCATCTTCAAGACATCCGGCGAGAAGCGGCTCCATCATCAAGACATCAGGCGCGGAGCATCCTCTTCTTCCGCCGCCTTCTGAACAATGAAGTTTCCCTTTAAATGACATCATCCAAGATGGCGTCCCTTACATTCCGATTGGCTGATAGAATTCTATCAGCTAATCGGAATTAAGGGGGAAAAATCCTATTGGCTGTTGCAATCAGCCAATAGGATTGAGCTTTCATCCTATTGGCTGATCCAATCAGCCAATAGGATTGAGCTTGCATTTTTTGAATAACAGTGTTCTGAGTGATTATGTGGAAGAATAAAGTTTCTGAAGTTTTATCCCATGAGGAATATAGATATATTGGGGACGATTTAGATATATTGGGGACGATTTATCAAGCTCCGCATGGAGCTTGATGCCCCTGTTTCCGCATGAGCCTTCAGGCCGCCTGCTCTGAGGCCGCGGACGATTGAATAAGATCAGGTTGATTGACACCCCCTGCTAGCGGCCGATTGGCCACGAATCTGCAGGGGGCAGCATTGCATCAGCAGTTCACAAGAACTGCTGGTGCAATGATAAATGCTGACAGCGTATGCTGTCGGCATTTATCGATGTGCAGCGTACAGGATACATTAAATTGTCTTATGTCCGCTCGCACTATGATAAATCTACCCCATTGTCTGAGTCTATGGACAAATATGCATTGATAGCAGAAATGTAAGAAGTTTATCTTATGTTCTTCTGGCATTTTAATACATCACTGCTATAAATGTCATATTAGTATGAATTTAACACTTTTTTTTTCTTTTGCACATGCAGAGTAATTTTACTAAATTTCTATTATGCATTATGTGTATGTCATTTCAATACAAATTTAGATTTTTCCATAAAATACAATTTTTGCATACCAATTTTGTTACGATTTTTAATGTGATTTCATTTTTTAATTGTTTTATAATTTGTGTTTTTAATTTGTTTCATACAATTTTTTGTTGTTGTGAATCCTATTGTAATGCATGCATCTTCCTTATATACTTGAAGGGTTGGTAATGTTGAAGTGCAATATACCCTTGTAAACTATAGCCTATGTACACCTTAACCACTATATTATTATGATATTCTTCCTTAGGAATTATAAGACTATCATTGTCCCACCCGATCTCTACACAGACTGTAATGTGCTCCTGATATTGGAAAAACCGTCAGCATAAAGAAGAAAAGTTGCCAGCACTGCTCCATTAAAACATCCACTTTTATTAGCACATGATTAAAAGGTTCACATAAACCGAAGGGATTCGCCTTACATGTTTTGGCAAAAACGCCTTAATCATAGAAATTTTGGAAACACAGCCTCTACCCAAGCTCCAAGAAATTCTACTATCAAGAATAAGGGCTAAAGAGCCTATGCATTCTTCTCTGTCACCCATAGAAGACTGTGAACAATGCAACAAGAACCAAGATTGGATGAGTGGTGAACACGTCACCGCACAAACAAAATAGAGAATCAAGGGGGGCAGGCAGGGGAAATTAAAATGCAGTATATAGGTAAATTATTTTTTATACTTAGTCGCATGTTAAAAGACAGAATATTTATTAATATTAATGGAAATTAATGTAAACTTTAAGAATACACAAAACAAAGTGTCATAGAGCTGGTGAGATTTTTTAGAGAATCTAGCAAGCAAAGAGAACTTTAGAGAATAGGACCCAGAGTCTGGTTATAGAAGTAGTGAGATTTGTTAGAGAATCTAGCAATCCCAGAGACCTCTAAAGAATGTGACCCAGAGCCTGGTCATAGAACTGGTGAGATTTTTTTAAATAATCTAGCAAGCCCAGAGACCTTTAGAGAATGGGACCCAGAGTCTGGTCATAGAACTGGTTAGATTTCTAAAAGAACCTAGCAAGTCTAGAGACCTTTAGAGAAGAGGACCCAGAGTTCAATCATAGAACAGGTGAGATTTCTTAGAGAATCTAGAAAGCCCAGAGACCTTAAGAGAATAGGACCCAGAGTTCGATCATAGAACTGGTCAGATTACTTAGAGAATCTAGAAAGCCCAGAGACCTTTAAAAATATGACCCAGAGTCTGGTCATAGAACTGGTGAGATTTCTTAAAGAGTCTAGCAAGCCCAGAGACCTTTAGAGAATGGGAGCAAGAGTCTGGTCAAAGAACTGGTTAGATTTCTTCAAGTATCTAGAAAAATCTAGAGACTTCTATAGCAAGCCCAGACACCTTTAGAGAATAGGACCCGGAGTTTAATCATAGAACTGGTGAGATTTCTTAGAGAATTTGGGTTCTATTCTCTAAAGGTTTCTGGGCTTGCTAGAGTCTGGTCATAGAACTGGTGAGATTTCTTAGGGAATCTAGCAAGCCCAGAAACCTTTAGAGCATAGGACCCAGATTTTGGTCATACAACTGGTGAAATTTCTTAGAGAATCTAGAAAAGCCCAGAGACCTTTAAAGAACAGGACTCAGAGTTCGATCATTGAACTGGTGAGATTTCTTAGAGAATCTAGCAAGCCCAGAGACTTTTAGCAAAAAGGACCCAGAGTCTGGCTGTTGATGGAGAAGAATTGCCCAGGCAGTAAAACTTTTGGATTAAGATCCTAAACATGCATCTCTCTGCATACATTATGGATGCATGTCACCGTTATAGAAAGATCTAAATCAAACTGGGAAACTTTCGGAAGCATTTTATTAACTTTTATGTCCTTTATTCAAAGAAATATTTGTAACAATGTCCTGGTTTTATTACGGTGAAAATATGCATTAGAATGTTCTGATAATTTTTATTACGTGTACTTTTCAAATGATAGATAACTAAAGGGATATTCACGTTGTAATTCCATCTGCTTTTCAAATACCATTTGAAACATTTTACAATACGCTTCTCTTTTCAAAAATATATCTATAAAATATGTATTTATTAAATCTATTAAAGTTATCAGTGCTAGAGCGATCGTTTTCATATACATGCGGGTAACTGCTGATAGGGCCTACATTGGTCCTTAATGAATGCTTACAGCCTACAGCTACGTCAATTTCAACAATTTGAAAAAAAATAAAAAAAATTAATGTGCACTCTATCTGAATCATGAATGTTTGAAGGTATATGAAACAGTGCTCCTTTACTAAAAAAAATATGTTAAAATAAAGTAAATATAAAAAGAAACAAATTGTTTTTTTTTTTTAAAGCTGCAAACAACTTACTTGTTTTCTTGCAACATGAGCACTTAGGAATTCTATGTGTAGCCACTGCCTCTACTGAGAGCTGCTATGCTGAAAACTTAAGTTGCATTCTGTCCTCTTCTGAGCATGGGCAAGAAACTGATTTCCTGTTACTGTTCAGTGAAGGCTAATTCATGCATCTGCTAGAAGACAATTTATGGCATCAAGCAGAACATAAATGAGCTGCTTATACAATTTTTCAAGCTCAATAACCCTTTAATCAAACTTTTGAGCTTACATTTTTGTACCTGGACCATATGAAGCAATAAAGGATATTGTTTACTACATGTGGGTGAGCTTATATCATTTATGTGAATAAGGTTTTGGCCAATACTATCTGTGCCCTATAAGTAGAGTGCTGTCTTGTTATCACTTGTGCAAAATCATTTTAACTTGTAATATGCTCACAAAAAGCTTACTTCTAGCAGAGTTAATGCACGAGCAGTAAGCGATAAATAGCACTCCACTCGTGACCTAGCCCAAAATTGGAATGGCAGATCACTTGTTATATTCATTGATTGCTCTTGTGACCCATTATTGATCTCAGCATAGAAGAAAACCTAGGTAATAACATGGTGACGCCCATAGCTTTACAAAGACTAGGGGGTAGATTTATTAATGGTTTAGCGGACATGATTTGCTATAGAGAATCATGTACGCTCAACCTCGCTAAATGCCAACAGCCTACACTGTCAGCATTTATTATGCTGCTCACTGGAGGCCAATCAATCCCCAGCGAGGTCCACTCAGCCTTTCATCCTTCCAAGGTCGATAAAATGAGCAGCGCCTTGAGACCCTTACGGGTGATTAGCCGCTTTACAAGTACCAATACATACATACATACATACAATCTGCTGCTAGCAAGGGCTGTCAATCATCCCGATCGTATTGGATTGGGTTGCTTTCAATCTGCCAAGGTGGCGGACAAGCTAAGGAGCAGCAGTTTTGGGGCTCCGAAGCGGTATCCACTGCTTAATAAATGGAGCCCTAGAACCAGGGGTCAAGTCCTACAAAAAAAAGTGTGGGAACTCGCTAAGACGTCCACCCCCTCACAATGGATATTGTTTTATACACACACACACACACACACACACTGTATTTATATGTATATAATCTATACACTTTGGTTAATGAAAGCAAATTAAATCCAATTAAGGGTTGAATGGTAGCCTTTGGGCCTGAGACTCCTCCTCTGTCACAGAGTCTCACCCACTTAAGGTACAATAGTCCTATTTCTGCTGAGGGGAGCTAAATAACCCCAGAACCCCACAGAAATGTAAGCACCATGTGTTACAAACATTGCGGGGTGATCATACAGCAGGACTGCTGACAGGCTTGAATTTAGTGTATTGTAGGAAGTGTTACTGCCCATTACTAGAGGATCTCACTGTCCCTATAACCAGACTGTGCTCCAGATGCTTCTAACAAAAGCAGCAGTGTTTACTGAAGTGTTTCTGTTCCCTTTCCAGGGGGAACTTAGTTCCTCCTGCAAAAATAGTGTAGGAACTCCCTTCCCATGTGTTCCCACTGGACTTGACCCCTGCCTAGAACTTTACACTTATTTATCAATATTTAAACAACTAATATAATTTAAAAATAACATCTGTATTTTATTCACAGCTTTGCTGGGAATATGTACTACCTAGCATATATTCAGTGTTTAATGTCCCTTTAAACACCTTTTCATTTTTTAAATGAGCACATAGTAGTATTATGCATGATATATATATATATAGTCCATGTGTAGAAAGTAACAGCACCACAGCACACCGGTATTCTTAAAGGTGAATTATTTCTTTATTTGGGATATCACAACCATAAAATAGCGACGTTTCGGACCTACATGGTCCTTAATCATGCTGATACTCCATTGTGATGAGCACACAGCGAGGAAAAAGGTTTGGATATAGTGCTGGACTCTATTTGTTTACTTTGTATATATATATATATATATATATATATATATACTGTATATATATATATATATATATATATATATATATATATATATATATATATATGGATATAAACCCCCCAATTTCAATATTTTTTTCCAGACAGAGCATACAATTTTAAAAAAGTTTCCAATTTGCTTCTATGATCAAATTTGCGTCGTCCCTATGGTATTCATTGTTGAATAGATACCCAGGTAGGTTATTGAAGCACTACATGGCAGGAATTATTGCTGCTATTTAGTGCTCTTGCAAATGGATAAAATTGTAGCAAAACTGCTGCCATATAGTGTTCCAGATAAGTGCATGCGCCTGAGCTTATGTCCCTGCTTTTCAACAAAAGATACCAAGAGAATAAATAAAATTTGATAATAGAAGTCAATAAGAAAGTTGTTTAAGAGCTCATGCTTTATATGAATCATCAAGCAGAGAACTAAACGATAGGAGAGACAGAGGCGCCTGATAGTGTAATAACGAAAACACAATCAAAAAATAAAAGTAAGTGCAAATGAATACTCACAAACCAAGTTGCACATCCAGTGCAATAATAAGCAGACTGAGGCTTCAGAGCTGCACGGCTAACTCAATCCACTCAAAGCAGCAGCTGGGCCAGGTGCAACAGGCGTTCTCAGTTTGTCACCAGCACCAATACACCATCTGATCGACTTATAGGAAGCACCTATAGATGCGCAGTGGTGGCTGGAACGTTACTTTGCAATATTCAAAAGCCAAAAGCAGGAGCAAGGTGGGAGTAAAATATATTTTTATTTGTTTAAAAACAATTAAAATCAAAAGGAGCACAGCAACGCTGATGAAACGGCACATTCGCTGAGAAACGCGTTGCTGTGCTTCTGTTGATTTTAATTGTTTTTAAACAAATAAAAATATATTTTACTCCCACCTTGCTCCTGCTTTTGGATATTGGCTTATTTCAAGAGAGCTGCCTACACAGATACGATTGGATATCTCCTTTTGAGTCACCAAGCAAGAATATTCTACACACAATGAATTTATTTTATTTTGCTCATGATTATGATTATTATCATTTTCTAACTCATTTTTTTTTCATTCTATCACTAATTATCACATATTATGTGTTTTTTGCTATTGAGATCTACGATCTATTCACATTATTAACATTCTTGATTCATATAATATAATAATTTGTTACATTGCACAATAAGAATTTTGATATAGCACAATTTTTATATTGCACCATTTCTATTATTACTTTCACTTTTTGACGTACGCTCTATTTTTCAAACCTTAGGTTAGATTTGAATCATTTATTTGAATGATGAAAGAAAATTTTTTGGTTTCATATCCATTTAAAAGGACAGTCAACACTATAAAATGTTATTGTTTAAAAAGTTAAATAACGCCTTTACTACCCATTCCCCAGCTTTGCACAACCAACATTGATATATTATATACTAATTATAACATCCAAACCTCTAAATGTCTGCCTGCTTCTAACCCACTATAGACAGCCTTTTTAATCACATGCTTTTTTATTTGATGTTCACAACAGGAGACTGCTAGTTCATGTGAGCTATATAGATAACATTGTGCTCACGTCCATGGGCTCTGTACAACACAGCTAAAATGCAAGTCAATAGATAATAAATAAAAAGTCATGTGATCGGGGAGCTGTTAAAAGAGGCTTAGATACAAGGTAATCATAGAGGTTAAAAGTATATTAATACTGTATAACCACGTTGGCTGTGTAAAACTGGGGAATGGGTAATAAAGGGATTATCTATCTTTTTAAACAATAAACATTTTTTAGTTGACTGTCCCTTTAAGAGTTTTCTGTGCCTTTAAATTGAAAACTAAAAGAGGAAACTTATGAATATAACTTATTTTAACTTTCACAGGACAGATGACAAC
Source organism: Bombina bombina (assembly GCF_027579735.1). Lineage (NCBI taxonomy): Eukaryota > Metazoa > Chordata > Amphibia > Anura > Bombinatoridae > Bombina > Bombina bombina. Next base: position 185,401,859 of record NC_069500.1, read on the forward strand.
TACGTGCTAACTGTGGTTCTGACCCAGACAGAAAATTGTAAATGTTTTCCTTAGAATAGCTGTTGTGCAGCTGGCTTTTAGTCTTCCCATATGTGGGAACTAACATGTTTAAAAACAGTCGCTACTTAACTTCGTGTAAGCAATACTTGGAAAGACACCAACATTTTCAATGTTATTCGGGACATGGGAAACAGGAAATGAAAATGTTGTAGATTACTTAGGAATGACACATTTCATTTTATCTTTTCTTTTTGTTGTAATCTCAATTAATAGATTACAAAGGAGATCTTGTTACATTATGACAATAGGCCTGTTGCATAGGTACTGTGTGGACAAGCTGTGGCCTGTCCAAATTCATCACTTGTGTCACTTTGTCATTCTGCAAAAGTGATGGTAAATCATATAATTTGTGAAACGCTAGGATTTACCATTGGAACAAATAAAGGGGACTTTCATTCATGAAGTATAAAATACTTCATGCTGAAAGCTCCTTTATTTGTTTGCAGCATTCGCAGCGCTGAGCTAAGGCAGCCCACTGCAGAATGCTATTTGGCTGAGAGGTAACATTTCCACCTCTTAAAGGGACACTCAATCAAAATTAAACTTTCATTATTCAGATAGAGCATGCTATTTTAAACAACTTTCCAATTTACTTCCATTAAAGGGACAGTACACTGTAAGATTGTTTTTCCATTAATGTATTTTAAATGACTTGTTATACCAACTGCAGAGTATAAAATATTTGAGAAATTCCATTTTCATGCTTATTTGTGTATATGAAGTAGCTGATTTTGTGCTTTGAAACCACAGCCTATTACAATGGGTTGAACTTAAAGGTGATATCAGATCTCATTATGTTCTAAGTTTGTGTAAACATACTTGCTTCATTATCTTTTATTTGGCTGGAACACCAAAGCTCAATAGATAGAGAGAACAATGGAAAATGATCATTTTATTACTTAACTATCCTGCATCCCACACAGAGTGTAATCTCTTCTGCTGGCTGTGTATACTTAGGCTATTCAATAGCCTATACTCTAGTATTAATTTGTTCAGTTTAGGTGGCGATACCACAGGCTAAATCAGCTATTTCAAATGCTGAAATAGGAGTAAAGGAGCTACTTGTAACCAATTTAATACACTCTAGCAGGTTAAAAGGATCATTGGGAATAATTTAAAGGGGAGACATTTTTGGGGTGAACTGTCCCTTTAACTAAATGTGCACAGTCTTTATATATTTAAACTTTTTGAGTCACCAGCTCCTACTGAGCATGTGCAAGAATAAGTGTGTATGCATTTGTGAATGGCTGATGGCTGTCACATGGCACGTGTATGCATTTGTGATTGGCTGATGGCTGTCACATGGTACAGGGGAATGGAAAAAGACATAACTTTTAAAATTGTCAGAAAAAAAATCTACTACTCATTTGAAGTTCAGACTAAGTGCTATTGCATTGTCTTGTTATCTTGCATTTGTTGATTATGCAAATCTACTGTGTTGACTGGTCTTTTAACCAATAGCCGTGCGGGAAATCCGGCGTATATTACAGCACCAAGCTGGATTTCCTGCACGGCTATTGGCTAAGAGGTGGAAACGTCACCTCTCAGCTAAATAGTGTTCTGCAGTGAGCTGCCTTAGCAGCTTAGTGCGGCGAACGCTGCAAACAAATAAAGGAGCTTTCAGCATGAAGAATTTTATACTTCATGAATCAAAGTCCCCTTTATTTGTTCCAATGGTAAATCCTAGCGTTTCACAAATTATATGATTTACCATCACTTTAATAGAAATCATTGCAATATGTTAGCCATCACTTACTATATATATATATATATATATATATATATATATATATATATATATATATATATATATATATATATATATATATATATATATATAAATATATATTATATATATATATATATATTCATCGAAAACTGTATTTTATCAGAGTCTATGGGGTAGATTTATAAAATGTTGGGCAGACAGCTTTTGGCATTTATGATTGCACAAGCATTTCTGGTGAAATGCTTGTGCAATGCCGCCCCCTGCATATATGCAGCCGCTAGCAGGTGGTGTCAATAAACCTGATCGCATCCGATCAGGATGATTGCTGTCCACCACCTCAGAGGTGGCAGATGAGTTAAGGAACAGCGGTCTTATGACCGCTGCTTCTTAACTTAAGTTTCAGACGGACCTGAAATTTTTTGGGTAGATTGCAGCATCCCCTGCTTGATAAATCTACCCCATATGAGTATATATTTAGATAATTTTGGTGTCAGGGGGAGTAAAGAGAAGAGATATGCATACTAGTATGTATAAGTTTAGCCCATTCTCTGAAGAATTAAGTCAGTAAAGGCTATTAAGAGAGTCCTGTAGGTCTATGCTTCACCATAACCCATGACAATGAACCCACATTGCCCTGCAGTAGAATATCAGCATCTAGATGTACCCTTTTGGTGAGAGTTGTGGCTCCACTCAAAAAGCCTTTGAAGCAGTATAGCCTGTCTGTATAAGTGTATAAGTGAAGGTTAGGTATACCCAAACTTCCTCTCTCTTCCTGTCAGTAAAGTGTTTGTTTGCAGACTCTAGGTTTTATTCCCTTCCAAATATAACTCTCCAATATGTTTTGCAGGTGTGTACAATAGTTATTGGAGAGAGGGAACATAGCAGTCTGTAAAACATATAATATTCTTGGGAGTACATTTATCTTGATTACTCATATTCAGCCTAACCAATATATAGGTTTATTTTTTCACATGGATAAGTCATGAGTTATTTCATGTCTGTGTTTTTTTAAGTTTGTAGTTTTAATAGTAAATGACAATTAACCAAGCCTGGATATCTTGTGTCAATGAGATACTCAGCTCAGCAGCTCAGATTTTGAGAGATTAAGATGAAAATTGGACACATGATCAAATCTCTCAAATTCTGCTAAGACTAACGTAATGAAAGACTCTACTTGCGTAATAGCCAATCATCTGCTTACACGGCCAATGTATTTTCTCTATCCCATATTGATATTCCCACTATGTGCGGATACTTTCATATGTTACTGGCTAATGCCTCAATGGAAAGAGCAAATAGGAGCAGGGATAGGGGTCAGCCTTGCCTATTATCGTTCGAAATAGTGAAGGATACTGATAACATGTTATTTAGCTTGACTTTTGCATTAGGGGCAGAATAAATGGAAAAAACAATATTCAGAAATTTCTTTCCAAAACGCATTTTATCTATTTAAGGAAAATAGGGATTTGCAGGTTTAAAACCCCATATGTTGAATTAGACATTAATTATATCAATTTAAATTTTATTAAAGAAAAACAACACTTTATTTAACATATATGCAAAAGAACGAACAATACAAAACTTATAGTGGATCTGTTAGTGAGTGGATATGTCACTACCACTTCACATATTGTTCATTTACAGATCCGTCACAAAATTAAAAAAAAACATTAAAAATAGGGCTATGGTACTAATAGGAAAAACCCACTATATAACGTAAGCAATAGCTAGTTACTATAATCAGAAAAACCTGTACACTCAATAGCGTTTTTTTAAAAAGTTGAGAAATCACAAGCAATTTAGAGTCTAGCTAGAATCCCTATACTTGAATGTATACAATGTCTGGTGTGATCTCATATAGTGAATGTTCATCAAATTATATTGATAGTGCACTCTTGAGTAAGAAGGTTAATTTCAAAGTTTCCTATTGTGTCTACACATATTGCTTGACACGTGTAATCTCTTATTTGTATTGACCCTTTTCTGCACTCCTGATACAAACATTCATTCCATAAACAGACAGACTAAATAACCATATCATTCATTCACAGTTGTCCGCACTTTCCGCATGACACAGAATCTGCTTATGTCCATATGTCTATATTCAAACACACCATCTCTTCTTATGTATATTTTAGTGTGTATCACCTTAAATCAGCAAAGTTATATCATAAATTTCTACCGTGGGGGCGGAGCCAGCCACAGCTAAAATGGCTGCTTGAGACCTGAGCTCCTTAACAGGGACCGATTAAGCACTAGCTATAAGCCATCTACACGGGCCACCCAACATGCCAAACAGCCACAATGAACTCCGGAGACACTTACACACGCAGCGGTATCATGTAAACTACAGCTACCATAGGAGGAGAGAATCTACAGCGTCACTCTGCTGTGGGAGATACCAGCGGCCATATTACAGAGCCATGAGGTCACAACCGCTCCATCATAGTGCGGCCCGGGAACCTCACAAGAAGCAGGTATCACTGACGACTCCCAACACTGGGGCAAACTCATATTCACCACAAAATAACCACTATAATAGGCCACGAACTGTAAAAGTAATTGCTCTGAACTGTCGTACCTCAATTTAGAATGCAGCAGCTGCGTTATTACAACAGATTAATTCAGAGACGCTGCTACTATATCAAAAATATCCTAAGGTGGAAATAACAAGAAAAACAACACCCTGTTAATAACCCACTTAATGTAATATATTCCCACAAAGAAAAGGAACATTACCCAACACCAGAGACTTTATCTTCTCCTTAAAAGAGTGGGGAAACACTACCGTAAAGGTAATACTGGACATTAAAAACATAATCTAAAAACAAAAAAACAACTAGCCAGAGGTGTAATAGCTGAGAAGCCTTAAGCCAGTATCATAAATTATGGCCACAAAAAAAGGGCGTTAAGTCAACAAAAGGCACACAAACTCCCTCAACTAAAAGCCAAATGGTGAGTTCTTTTTTTCACTCAGTGGAACAGAAACCACAAAGCAACACTCATACAAGCATATCCAGCACTCCTCCTATGAGAAACCCTTCTTCTCCAAATACAGATCAAAACGATTATAGAGGACCAGACAAAAATACCCACACATATCCTGCCCTCATTGGCATCTACACAAGACCTTGCCAAAATCGTTAGAACCTGCATAAGGGAAGAACTTCAGGAACTAAAACAAGACATGCACACCCTGGGATTTAGGGTTGAAGCCCTGGAAGATCAATGGGACATAATACACAAAGATATCACAACTGTACAGGGAACTCTAGAACAACAAGAAGATTTAATCACCTCTCTGCGAGATAAATTGGAGGATCTTGAGAACAGGGGTAGAAGGAAAAATATAATAATCCGTGGAGCCCCGAAATCTGTATTACCAAAAGATCTCCCAGTATATTTGTCTACCCTCTTTGCACATCTATTAGATAACCCCAATGCAAATAACATACAATGGGTCTGAGCACATAGACCCCTAAGGCCAAAACCTCCAGATACAGCACCCTGAGGGACATTATAATCAAAATCAAAAACTTTCTGGAAAAAAGAAGCTATTATGGTGGCTTCCAGGAAGAAGCAACCAATACGATTCAGCGGAGTCGTACTGCAATTTTACGCTGACCTCTCAACAAGGACACTACAGAGAAGAAAATAATTATCCCCTTTAACCACGCTTCTCAGGAATAAGAAAATTCCTTATAGATGGGGATTTGCATTTCAACTTCTTGTTATCCAAAATAACAGGAGAATATTTCGCTCTGGACCGGCAGAAGTGGAGCGGTTTTGTAAGATTTTAGACATTCACTCTCCAACCATATCAATTACAACTCCTACAACCAAACGTGATCAACCAGAGACCCCTAGAGGGAAAATGACAAGTTCATGGGAAACTGTTCCTCCGCAGAGAAAGGGAAAGGTACGGCCTAATCCTATCGCCAAGCCTAAAGAAAGAAGGAAGACTACCATTCCAGATCAGGAAACCTCCAGAGAAGATTCAGACTTAGAAAATTCCAGAATATAGATAATCTCCATCTGACCCAGCAAAGAACAGACTTATAGAAGTACCTCGACCAAATCCACAATGACTCTCTTTATGGACCCTACTCCCTAAACAGAAACCTACAACCGTAAGGGTAAGAAATGAGTACCCCTATGGCACTTGAGATATTATTTCATAACTCTGACAATAAGACAGCCCCTAGACCAAATCTTATACCTATAAAGGTCACCCAAACTGTCACTTATCCCCTTTTCTCCCCATTCCTATTCCCCTCTCAAATTAAGGAGAGACTGCTTGCACATTGTGCACCTAAGTTTATGTTTTTTGTTATACTAGCTATTTGTTACTTAAGTTTAACGTTTAATAAATGCTACAAGATGTTTCAGATATCTAAGGAAAAATCTCTATAGCATACTCAAATATATTGTGTTAATAGTTATGATGATATTACTAGGTTACCTATATCTCATTGCATTTCCTTCCAGGATTATACACAAACCTTGGACAATATAATGGACAAATGTTATAAGATGTTTCAGATATCTAATGGTGAATGTTTATGGCTTATTCAAAGATGTTGTGTTATTGATTATGATAATATTATCCTGTTACATGTGTTTTACATTATTCCCTCCCAGTTCTGTATTTGCACCTTAGACATCACTAGGCGACACACAACCCTGTTAAATTTTACAAGCATCCTCTACACACATAATATTACTCATGACAAATAATCTACTAATTATTTCCCAAAACGTTAAGGGCTTTAATTCTCCCCATAAACGCTCAATGGCACTGTTAGATCTGCATAAGAGAAAGGCAGATATTCTATTCTTACAGGAAACCCACTTCCAAAAACAAAAAGAACCTAAATACCTTGGCCCTAACTTCACGCAACATTTTCATAACTCTTTTACACAAAAAAAAAAAGGAGTGAGTATACTTCTAAACAAAAACATAGCATTTCAACATATCCAGGGTTCTAAAGATAAAGAAGGAGTTTTGGGAGTTTTGGGGTTATTATATAGTACACCCGTAACTCTAGTTAACGTGTATGCCCTAAATATTAAACATATATCCTGTTTTCAAATGTTATTCCGAAAGCTTTTGGATTTCTCTAAGGGAATTATAATTCTTAGAGGAGACTTTAAACTACCCTAAACTACAAGTATCCAAAAAAACAAGACATTATATTTGGAAAGCTCTACGAGACCATAACTTATATGACACCTGGCGATACTTTCATGAAGACAACAGAGACTACACATTTTTCTTGACCCCTTTCAAAACATATAGTTGACTGGACTACTTTTTCACCCATCAAGCTGGACTTTCATATATAACAAACTCCCAAATTAAACCTACTACATGGTCAGACCATTCTGCTATGCTACTAATATTAAAATGGCCAAACACTAGAAGTTGAATTCCATTGGAAACTAAATGACTCTCTCCTAAACACTGAGGAACTGAGAGAGAAATTAACTCGGCCACTCAGAGAATTTTTTTAAAATTAACAACACACCAGATATCAGTAACAGATATCAGTAACTACACTTTATGGGAAACAGATACATGCTACATGAGAGGGGAATTTATAGAATACAAGGCCCAAAAACAATCCCGACAATATTATACAGATCTTACTAAACAACTCACAAACCTTTGCATAAACAAAAACCCTTCGATTTAGATGCCTTGATATCGCTACAAGCATGCAGGCATAAATTAAAAGAACTATTAGCCTAAGAACAACAGACAATCACATAGAAATACAAATAGAAATTCTTCTATGAAGCAAATAAAGCAGGGAAAATGATGGCCAGATACTTAAAATCAAAAAAACTAAAATCTTTTGTACATGAGATGAACACCCTGCACAAACAAAAGTTACTTACCACCCCCGCAATTATAAACCATTTTAGAAATTATTACTCCAAACTTTATAATCTCACCACAGCAAAGGATCAACCAGACCTAGAAACAGACACCTTAGAATACTTAACAAATTCTAATCTACCCACCATAACTATGGAGCAAAGGAAAGAACTTGAGGCCCAATTCACCATGATAGAAATAACACATGCTATAAAAGACCTTAATGCAGTAAAAAACCCAGGCCCTGACAGATTCTCCCTCTACGCTACTATCAGACCTTTAAAAAAATACTGTCCCCCTTCCTTCAGTCACTCTTTAATCAAGTAGACAACAACAATCCCTTCCTCCAAAACATGGTTGAAGCACACATAATGGTTATACCTAAACCTGGTAAACCTCCCAACAACCCAGTTAACTTTAGGCCCATATCCCTACTCAATGTAGATATCAAATTATACGCAAAGATAATTGCTGCCCGCATCAATAGAATGCTTCCAACACTAATCCACACCAATCAGGCTGGATTTATATCAAACCGCAAGGCTAGGGATAACACCATAAAAATAGTTGATCTTATAGATTATGCTGCTCATAAAACCATACCAACAATATTTTTGTCAATAGACTCAAATGGGGCTTCCTGCAAGAAGCATTGGCTAAATATGGATTAGGATAAAGCAAAATACCAATGTCACTACTTATATATAAACAAACTTTCCCATATAAGTGGTTACTAAATAGTAATTGTCTCACAAGGGGATGGTGCTTGTACTGACATACTGACATACTGATAAATATGGATTCGGACCATCTCTGATAGGGAAAATATTTGCACTATACCACTGACCCATGCCTTCTCATCCCCCATAAAAATATCAAACGGCACACAACAAGGATGTCCCCTATCACCAATCCTGTTCGTATTAGCTATGGAAGCACTAGCCGCAAACATTCACCAAAGATATCACAGATATCACAGGAATTACTATTAATAACACAAATTATAAAAAGGCATTATATGCTGACAATAATATGCTTACCCTCACAAACCCACTCCAGTCCCTGAATGCCCTTACCAAAGAATTTTCAAACTAGTAAATACTCATTTTTTAAAGTCAACAAATCCAAATCAGAATTTCTTAGCTTAAATAACCCATATGCTCTTACACAACAAATACAACAAACCTTCCACTATCAATTCAGATCCACATCCATAAAATATCTTGGGATTCAAATCACTGCAGATAAGGATAGACTGTTTACATCAAACTACCTAACACAACAATAAAATATCAGACAAGAACTCCAAACATGGGAACATAAAACTATCTCTTGGCTAGGTCATACTGACTCTGTCAAGATGATGTTTCTAAAAATAATCTTATACATAATGCAGGCTTTACCAATACATGTCCCTGAACACTTCATACAAACTTTACAAAAGTACATAAACACTTATATATGGTCTAAACATATGGCCATAGTTTCGATAAGAACTGTGTATATGCCCAAGAGTAAAGGGGGATTGGGGGTACCTAATCTTGCATATTACCATCTTGCGTTACATCTAGTTTGTATTGTGAATTGGAGTAAAAATTAAAGTTATAAGGAATGGATAACAGTAGAAAACTCACTAGCCAACTCGATTAACCTAGGCAGTGTCTGCTGGTCTCCAATAACACACCAGAAAGTGATAAATACTGCATCTACACTAACTACATAAACACTTAGAGTATGGGAATGACTTATTAAATAAAAGTCAACTATCTCTTTGAATCCTTCACCACTAACCCCTATCACGGTAAACCCAATATTTGACAACAAACACAGTATAGCTCCAAAACAACCAAGTTCGATACACACTTTAATCCCATACCACAAAGTTTTAGACAATGGTAAATTGCACCATAGGACAGATTTACTAAACCTCAATGAACCGCACTTTACTCAATAGTATAAATATCACCAACTAAACCATCTAATTTCTACACATCCAGAAAAAACTCAAATCAATAGAACCCTAACAGCATTTAAGAATATATGTTATAGACCAGAAATTACTAAAAGTTACTTGTCAATATCTTACAAACTAATTCTACAGGACCACTCCTATACGTTACCCACATACACACATAAATGGGAGAAAGAGCTAGATATTAAATTATCTGAAAAAGAGTGGCTTAGTATCATTACACAGATGAGTTCCTCGTCCTCATCTATGAGATTCTGAGAAATCAACATGAAACTCCTTATTAGGCGGTACTATACACCCCAAAGGTTGGCGCAGATATACCCTAAATCCTCCGCTAACTGTTGGAGAAACTGCGGACAAATAGGTTCACTAACTCATATATAGTACGCCTGTCCAAAGATAAACAAATATTGGTCCCTCATACTCCATTAAATAAATAAAGTACTCCAAACAGACATAACCTCTAACCCACTAACTTGTCTCTTTCACAAAACCACAAAACTGAAATGCAAGAACTACTAAACCTACTGTTAAATTGTGCAAAACAATTAATTCCCATGTTATGGAAACAGGAAACACTACCCTCAGTAGAAGACTGGACATGTTACCTGTACACTACCACTTGAGAAATATAATTATTTCCAAATACATAAACTAGAGACGACTATTACTCTATTACATTTATCTGGGAGGAATACGTTTACTCCAATAAAGGTTGATAATGTCTAGCAAAAATATTATGAAATGATGTAGTTCTCTAAAAATGTTTGTTCTAATGATTATCACTGTTAACCAAAAGCATAACTGTACAGTCAATCATACATATGTATTGTATATTTGTCTAATATCCTCAACATTTAAACCACATTGAAATGGTATTTATTGTAATGAGGAAACTACTAAATATTGCCTGGCACGTTGATATCTTAGTCTTCTGAAATTACAATAGTGGTATACACATTCATTCTGTATCAGACATGCTAGATAGTTATATCGTTTAAGTTAAACTTACCGTGTCAACACAATTCGCATGACCGGTATAAAATATTACTGGCACTCGTCTAGATACAATGTTATATTCACAAGCGTTCAGAGTGGTTTCCTATTAGCCCCGCCACCGACGCGTTTCGTCACTGTTATGTGACTTTGTCAGGGCATAGGGGCAGCTCAGTCGGATTCACTCCTTTTATTGGTATTGGTCGTTATGGTAATCAATTTTGATTACAGAAGTGTTAACCATCTTGGAGTATATACGGCACATACTATGTAGGTAACAAATGCTTCCTATTTTAGAAATCTACAGCATGTCAAAACCAAATATATATATATATAGATTTATTTCCATTCTTTTAAATCCTCTGTTAGCTCATAGTTTTGGGATCTAATGAGCTTTATTCCATATTATCGGTTTATTTCCATTACTAATTACATCATTAATGAGCACATAAAGTTGTCACATGATCCAAAGTTTTCTTTTATACAGGTATCCACAATGTGAGCAATCGATCATCACAATTCACCATTGGGAACCTTTAGGTTGACCTCCGACTATTTATCACATTACCTTAGTAAAGACTGTTTATTAACATTCACCTAGATTACAAGTTGTGCGTTTGTGTTTTAACACTGAAAAAATGGTAATTTCAGCGTTAAAAGAGCACCACAGCCATTACAAGCCTTTTAGCCTGTAACGCAATGTCAGTCCTGCACTCGTAAAAATTACGTTTTTTCATGAGACTTCTATAGCTCAGCCATTAAGAGTTTTGCAGTGAGGCTAAAAAGCTTGCGTTACAGCCTATACTGACAAGATCCATTTAGCAATCTGAGAGCAGTAGTTATACACTGTGTGCAGAATTATTAGGCAAATGAGTATTTTGACCACATCATCCTCTTTATGCATGTTGTCTTACTCCAAGCTGTATAGGCTCGAAAGCCTACTACCAATTAAGCATATTAGGTGATGTGCATCTCTGTAATGAGAAGGGGTGTGGTCTAATGACATCAACACCCTATATCAGGTGTGCATAATTATTAGGCAACTTCCTTTCCTTTGGCAAAATGGGTCAAAAGAAGGACTTGACAGGCTCAGAAAAGTCAAAAATAGTGAGATATCTTGCAGAGGGATGCAGCACTCTTAAAATTGCAAAGCTTCTGAAGCGTGATCATCGAACAATCAAGCGTTTCATTCAAAATAGTCAACAGGGTCGCAAGAAGCGTGTGGAAAAACCAAGGCTCAAAATAACTGCCCATGAACTGAGAAAAGTCAAGCGTGCAGCTGCCAAGATGCCACTTGCCACCAGTTTGGCCATATTTCAGAGCTGCAACATCACTGGAGTGCCCAAAAGCACAAGGTGTGCAATACTCAGAGACATGGCCAAGGTAAGAAAGGCTGAAAGACGACCACCACTGAACAAGACACACAAGCTGAAACATGAAGACTGGGCCAAGAAATATCTCAAGACTGATTTTTCTAAGGTTTTATGGACTGATGAAATGAGAGTGAGTCTTGATGGGCCAGATGGATGGGCCCGTGGCTGGATTGGTAAAGGGCAGAGAGCTCCAGTCCGACTCAGACGCCAGCAAGGTGGAGGTGGAGTACTGGTATCATCAAAGATGAGCTTGTGGGGCCTTTTCAGGTTGAGGATGGAGTCAAGCTCAACTCCCAGTCCTACTGCCAGTTTCTGGAAGACACCTTCTTCAAGCAGTGGTACAGGAAGAAGTCTGCATCCTTCAAGAAAAACATGATTTTCATGCAGGACAATGCTCCATCACACGCGTCCAAGTACTCCACAGCGTGGCTGGCAAGAAAGGGTATAAAAGAAGAAAATCTAATGACATGGCCTCCTTGTTCACCTGATCTGAACCCCATTGAGAACCTGTGGTCCATCATCAAATGTGAGATTTACAAGGAGGGAAAACAGTACACCTCTCTGAACAGTGTCTGGGAGGCTGTGGTTGCTGCTGCACGCAATGTTGATGGTGAACAGATCAAAACACTGACAGAATCCATGGATGGCAGGCTTTTGAGTGTCCTTGCAAAGAAAGGTAGCTATATTGGTCACTGATTTGTTTTTGTTTTGTTTTTGAATGTCAGAAATGTATATTTGTGAATGTTGAGATGTTATATTGGTTTCACTGGTAAAAATAAATAATTGAAATGGGTATATATTTGTTTTTTGTTAAGTTGCCTAATAATTATGCACAGTAATAGTTACCTGCACACACAGATATCCCCCTAAAATAGCTATAACTAAAAACAAACTAAAAACTACTTCCAAAACTATTCAGCTTTGATATTAATGAGTTTTTTGGGTTCATTGAGAACATGGTTGTTGTTCAATAATAAAATTAATCTTCAAAAATACAACTTGCCTAATAATTCTGCACTCCCTGTAAGTTTTACTCTACAAAACTGTTACATAAAACTCATAACTAAACTGTCACAAAGTAAACTAACACCCATAAACTACCTATTAACCCCTAAACCAAGGCCCTCCCACATCGCAAACACTATATTAAAGTTATTAACCCCCTAATCTGCCGCTTCTGACATCGCTGTCACTAATAAAATTTATTAACCCCTATTCTGCCGCTCCTCGACATTGTCGCCACAATAATACAGTTATTAACCCCTAAACCGCCGCCCTCCCGCATCGCGAACACTATTTAAATATTTTTAACCCCTAATCTGCGGTCCGCCCACATCGCCCCCACTATACTAAAGTTATTAAGCCCTACACCGCCGCCACTATAATAAACCGATTAACCCCTAAACCGCAAGCCCCCCACATCGCAATAAACTAATTTAAACTAGTAACCCTTAAACCTAACACCCCCCTAACTTTATATTAAAATTACAGTTTCCCTATCTTAAATTAAATTAAAATTTACCTGTGAAATTAAAAAAACTAACGGCTAGATTACGAGTTGTGCATTAGGGTTAAAAAGCAGCGTTAAGAGGTCCTAATGCTGCTTTTTAACGCCCACTGGTATTACGAGTGTTGAAATGACAGGTGTACAGCTCACTTTTTTGGTCAGACTCGAAAATACCGCAAATCTACTTACGTCAATTGCGTATCTTATATTTTCTATGGGACTTGCATAGCGTCGGTATTACGAGTCTAACCAAAAGTGAGCGGTACAGCCTCTCCTGTCAAGACTGATACCGCATTTAAAAGTCAGTAGTTAAGAGTTTTATGGGCTAACGCCGTAGTATAAAACTCTTGACTAAAGTGCTAAAAAGTACACTAACACCCATAAACTACCTATTAACCCCTAAACCGAGCCCCCCCCACATCGCAAACACTAAATAAAAATGTTTAACCCCTAATCTGCCGAACCGGACATCACCGCCGCTATAAAAAATATATTAACCCCTAAACCGCCGCCCTCCCACATCGCAAACACTAGTTTAATTTTATTAACCCCTAATCTGCCGTCCCTAACATCGCCGACACCTACCTACATTTATTAACCCCTAATCTGCTGCCCCCAACGTCGTCGCAACTATATTAAATGTATTAACCCCTAAATCTAAGTTTAACCCTAACCCTAACCCCACCTAACTTAAATATCATTTAAATAAATCTAAATAAAATTACTACAATTCACTAAATTATTCCTATATAAAACTAAATACTTACCTATAAAATAAACCCTAAGATAGCTACAATATAACTAATAGTTACATTGTAGCTAGCTTAGGATTTATTTTTATTTTACAGGCAACTTTGTATTTATTTTAACAAGGTACAATAGTTATTAAATAGTTATTAACTATGTAATAACTACCTAGTTAAAATAAAGAAAAATTTACCTGTAAAATAAATCCTAACCTAAGTTACAATTACACCTAACACTACACTATTATTAAATTAATTACCTAAATTAACTACAATTAAATACAATTTAAAAAAATTATCTAAAGTACGAAAAACCCCAACACTAAATTACAGAAAACAATACAATAATTACAAGTTTTTTAAACTAATTACACCTAATCTAAACCCCTAATAAAATAAAAAAACACACAAAATAATAAAAAGCCCTACCCTATACTAAATTACAAAAAGCCCTTAAAAGGGCCTTTTGCGGGGCATTGCCCCAAAGTAATCAGCTCTATTACCTGTAAAAAAAAGTACAATACCCCCCCAACATTAAAACCCACCACCCACACACCCAACCCTACTCTAAAACCCACCCAATCCCCCCTTAATAAAACCTTACACTAACCCCTTGAATATCACCCTACCTTGAGAAGTCTTCACCCAGCCGGGCCGAAGTCATCAACGAAGCCGGGCGAAGTGGTCCTCCAGACGGGCAGAAGTCTTCATCCAAGCCGGCCAGAAGAGGTCCTCCAGATGGGCAGAAGTCTTCATCCAGACGGCATCTTCTATCTTCATCCATCCGGCGCGGAGTGGCTCCATCTTCAAGACATCCGACGCGGAGCATCCTCTTCCAATGAAGTCCAACTGAAGAATGAAGGTTCCTTTAAATGACGTCACCCAAGATGGCATCCCTTGAATTTCGATTGGCTGATAGAATTCTATCAGCCAATCGGAATTAAGGTAGAAAAAATCCTATTGGCTGATACAATCAGCCAATAGCATTGAATTTCAATCCTATTGGCTGATACAATCAGCCAATAGGATTGAGCTGGCATTCTATTGCCTGATTGGATTGTGATATAAGGTGGCGCAACTTTGCTTGCTATTCCCAACATATATGTATACATTTAAATATTGCAGGTCATTATACACACCTGAATCTATGTACTCCTTTGGAAAATATATATGAACACACAATGGTAAATTAAAAAATACAATTTTATTGTTTTTCTAAAACCTTATGATCTATAATAAGTGAGTTTTCATATATAGTACAGTATATGTTTTTATATAAAAAAAAACTGGACACCGGTGTCTGTTTAAAATTCAATACATTAAATGATATAAAAAATATCTATTGTTTGCAAATGTATCCAATATAGTATTACTTGAGCCTTACAATGTTGCTAACAAAAACATGTCCACAATTCTAAATAACCTGTCTGCTTTCAGATGTCTGAATTATAGTATACTTCACAGTTATACAATCTTATACATACAAGTTCATATGAAGTTTGTGGGGTTAATATCACAGTCAGCCCAATGGCTGTAGGCACAGTTAATGAAAGTGTTATTCGTTTTGAGGCAAAATAGCCCAATAGTACCTTATAGTGTTTCTGATTGAATACACTATTTGCGGTGAATCCGTGTTGAAAATAATATAAATATGTATCCCCAAAAAAGCCTCCGTTGAGAGCTGTGCTTCTATTCTCTGTAGGAGGTGAATTGCATTCAGTGTTAGTAAATCCTTATGGGTCTTTGGTTTCTCTGATGGTCATTTGTTTGTTGGGACCCTCCTTACTTTATGTTGGCTCTTTTTTGTTGCGGTCTTTTATTCACCGTTCCTGCAGGTCTTTACTCCAAGACTTTGAATGTGTTTATAGCGTTTCCTTAGCGGTAATCTACTTGCTAAGTGAACCCCTCGATGTTGGGGTGGCTCCTTGCTCCTCAATGCGGTCAAGTTGTATACCGCTAGTTGAATGAGGGTGGCGGTTTTCCTTACCGGACTTTAGGTGGATTCTGAATTTTGGATTTTACAGGGTTGGCAAATTGTTCCATTTGTTCTCTGTTCACCTACTGAGCTAATATATAAAGCAGTTGTCAGACAGCACACAATGATCTCAGCTCATTCTATTGGCTGATTGGATGCCTTCTTTTTCAAATAAAGATAGCAAGAGAATGAAGACAAATTGATAATAGGAGTAAATTAGAAAGTTGCTTAAAATTGAATGCTCTATCTTAATCACGAAAGAAAAAATTAGGGTTCAGTGTCTCTTTAATAGCATATGTAAGGAAATATGCATTGAGAATTAAGGGTCATTCCTCCTATGTTCTTAATATAGAAGCAGAACGTATGCTCACACTTAATGCAGCTAATATTTGGCCAAAAGCCTCAAATATTGAGGAAGCATTTAAAAGCATTGCAAAAATTATGAAAAAACAAGTTAAGTCCTTCTAATAGATTTTCAGTTTGGAAAATTATGTTAAAAACAAACTAATACTGAGAGGTCTACGCATACAGCTAGCACCCTCTTTTCACATCAACGAAGAAACATTTATACAAAAATGGTAGGGAATACTAACTAGATGCTCATTAGATCTAATGCAGCTGACATTAGAATATCAAAAGAGACAATATGAACAACTTACTAAGCTTGTGGAGGATGCAAAAGTCCAAACAAACAAATTAATTTCACATAAAGAATTTGAAACACTTGATCCAAAATCAGACACATCAGATAAGGAACAAACACAAACTGTAATGGTACGGACACCTATACCAACTAATGAACCATCCATTACTAGAGGTTTTTTTTAAAAGGATCTGTTCCCTCCAAGGAGAACTATAAGAACAAGGCAACAAAACAGAGGCAGATCGCCAAACAAGCAAAAATAATACAAGACAATCTGCAAGTAATTAATCTATCAGGCATAGAATTGAGGAAAAAACATCACACTTTATTATCAAAAGGACTATCATGCATACCAACACCAAGATTTGATCATTTTGAGTGGGTAAAAGATACACATCTATTCCCTAGAAAATTAGCTTTGCACAAATTTCACAAAACAACAAATAAGAATGTGTTGATTAATATTGGCATTGAAGAACATGATCATGATGTAATCAATTCAATGCTGAGCCTCTTAACTGACAATAAATATTTGGTAGATGAAACTACAAAGAGTGTGGTTAAAAACAAAAGGGCATTCATGCCTAATATTTCTACATATCCATCAATATATACATTTGTTTCATTGTTAACCACTGAATTAAAATCGATAAATCCACACAATAAAACTTGAAAAAAGCTAAGCTTTAGGCAAAGAACAGCCCTGAGTTAATTGAGAAATAACCAGGATATTACCATTAAAAATGCTGATAAAGGTGGAAATACAGCAATTATGAAAAACGATCATTACGTAAACATGTGTCTAAACAAATTGAATGCCACAAATAACTACTGTATAATCCCATATGACCCGACAGAGAAATTCACAAAGTAATTAATATCACTATTGGATCAGGGCTTCAATGAGAGACTTATTACAAAAGATGAGTATTACTTTATTTGTAATAAATTGGCAAGAGTGGCAATTTTCTATAGCCTACCCAAGGTACACAAGGACAAGAATAACCGACAGGGAGGCCAATTGTGTCGTGTAATGGATGCCTCACTGAGAAAGTGAGCATCTTTATCGACAAAAAAACTGAGGAAATTTGTACATACACTTACTTCTTATTTACAAGATACAAAAGATGTACTCAAAAGCTTAGAAATATTGTAACATAGTAACATAGTAACATAGTAGATGAGGTTGAAAAAAGACCGAAATTCATCGAGTTCAACCTATACAAATCTAAAATATATACAAAAAGCCCCAGTTAAACTTAAATAATCCCACTAAAAGTTGACCCATTTAATACTAGCAATCATATCCAGGAATTTTGTTTATAGACAAAAATGTATCCAAATAATTTTTAAATGTATCTAGGGTATTGGCATTCATTACCTCCTTTGGTAATGAGTTCCACAATTTTATTGCTCTTACAGTGAAAAAAACTTTTCCGTTGCAGGAGATTAAATCTCCTTTCCTCCAACCTTAAATTGTGACCTCTGGTCACAAACAATTTTCTTGGAATAAACAGAGCTTCTGCCATCTTTGTATATGGGCCTTGAATATATTTATATAGAGTAATCATGTTACCTCTTAAGCGCCTTTTTTCTAAAGAAAACAGACCCAGTTTGGCTAGCCTCTGCTCATAGGTTGTGGTTGAAAAGGAAACACTTCTAGTGAGTATTGATGTGGAGAGTCCAGCATAGTATGGGTACTGAAGCGGTCAAATATTTCCAGAAATCAGTAAACCCAAAGGGAAATGCACAAGATGCCTTTATATTGGAACTTTTAGAATATGTGCTACAACACAACTATTTTCTCTTTAACAACAAGATGTATTTACAAAAAAGAGGCACAGCAATGGGCACATGCTGTGCACCAACCTATGCTAATCTATTTTTAGGATGGATAGAAAAAACAAGCATCCTTAACCCTGATGAAATTCGATATATGGAGTACATAGATTTTTACATTCGGTACATTGATGATGTACTAATTCTATAGTCAGGCACAAAAAAGGCCTTTAGTGAGTTTATGATTTGGCTTAATAATAACCAACATGGAATGAGGTATACACATTCCATAGAAGAAAATAGTATTTTCTTCCTTGACCTAGTGATAAACAAGGGAAATGACGGTTCTCTAAATATTTAACTCTTCAGGAAAAGCATGTCCACAAACAGTCTGCTGCAATGGAAAATTTTTATCCCCAAAAAAAAAAAAAATTGGGAATACTGACTGGATAATACCTAAGGACGAGAAGAAATTGTAGCACCGATGATGATTTTGAAAAGGAAGCCCAGGAACTTAGGAACAGGTTCAGAGAAAGGGGCTAACCGAACAGATGCCTAAAAAAAAGCTTACCATAAGGTCAAATAAATTAACAGATCAACACTACTAAATGAAAATAGAGTGGTTAATGGAAAAGAGGATACAAACACAAAAAGAGATATAGGGGCCTATTTATCAAGCTCCATATGGAGCTTGAAGCCCCGTGTTCCTGGCGAGCCTTCAGGCCGCTGCTCCATAACCTGTCTGCCTGCTCTGAGGAGGCGGACAGCAACCGCCAGAAATCAACCCGATCCAATACGATCGGGTTGATTGACACCCCCTGCTAGTGGCCAATTGGCCGTGAATCTGCAGGGGGCGGCATTGCACCAGCAGTTCACAAGAAATGCTGGTGCAATGCTGAATGTGGAGAGTGTAATGCTGTCCGCATTCAGCGATGTCTGTCGGACATGATCCGCTGATCGGATCATGTGGGACAGATATTTGATAAATAGGCCCCATAGTCAGAATCATTGGTGCATTCGATGAAAAACATACTGAGATTCCAAAAATATTCCAGAAACACTGGCATATCTTAAGAGGTGATCCTGATTTAAGCAAAGTGATTACTAGTACTCCAACATTAACAAATAGGAGATCTAGAAATCTGAAAGATATCCTGATTAATAGTCACTTCAAGGCCCCAGAACCAATAACCTGCTTAAAGAAGACTAAAGGATTCTTCAAATGTGCACACTGCAAAGCCTGTAAAAACATGATTCCAGTACTTCAGCACCCTCACACAGGGAAAACATATCACATTACGACCTTTCTAAATTGTAGATCAAAAAGAGTGATCTATGTTGCAATGTGTAATTGTCCTCAAGAGAGCTCAGGACAACAGTGCTCGAACATATAGGAGATATCAAATGGAACCGTTCGGTTCCGGTTGCCAAACATATGAATATACACCATAGACACAATAAGTATGATATTACATTTTTTTGCAATCGAACAGTTGAATCTGAAAGGACGTAAAGGAGATGTGAATAAAATGCTTTTACAAAAAGAGTGTAGATGGATACATGAACTTAAATCAGAAACCCCAAATGGACTGAATGAGGCAATATCATACAAATGTTTCCTATGAATAATATATGAAGATGTATACTATATATCTACAATATTATGTAACATTGCTTATTCCTAAAGAAATAAGAATTCTATTACATGAACTGGACATCCTTTTTTAGAATTACTGACTAATACATGTGTGTATATATATATATATAAAGAACATAGGAGGAATGACTCTTAATTCTAAATGCATATTTCCTTACATATGCTATTAACACAGCAAATCAGTATGGATTTATTAAGAGTTAATAACAGATCTGTAGAAATAGATTACAATGTAAAGGAATAATTATAAAGAACAGTAGGGCATCCCTTTGGTGAAATGTGATGAAGGATTGCTCACCTTATAAATACCGTACAAGAGATTTTTTTGATCATGATGCAACCTTATGTATCCACGGATGACAAGAATTCTAAAAAAATGATAGGTATGAACATAGCTAAATTTTACCATTAGACTTTAAAGACTATTGGATGTAATGAGGCAACATCATACAAATGCTTCATATTAATTAACACATTAATGTGTATACTATATATGTAATATTAGCTAACACCTCCTGCTTCTTTTTCAAAAGAAATAAGAACTCTAATACATAAACTGAATATACTCTATTAGGAGTATTGTACTGATATATTTTATATATATATAATCAAGAACATAGGAGAAATGACCTCTAACATTGAAATTCATGTTCCTTCATATACACTATCAATACAGCATATCAGTGTGGATAAAGTAAGGGCTAATAATAAACTCGTATAAATTAGTAATAATGTTAATAAGCAATCTTAACTAAGGTAATGTAATGAATAGTAGGAGGTCAACCTAAAGGATCACAATGGTGAAGTGTGACGATTGATTGCTCACATTGTGGATACCTTTATAAAGGAAAACTTTGAATCATGTGCTCATTAATTATAGTAATTGAAATAAAGTGATAATATGGAATAAAGCTCATTAGATCCCAAAACTATGAGCTAACAGAGGATTTAAAAGAATGCAAAACAAATCTATATATATTTCTGGTTTTGAGATGCTGGAGATTTCTAAAATAGGAAGCATTTGTTACCTACATAGTTTGAGCCGTATACGCCAAGACGGTAAACACTTCTGTAATCAAGATTAGTTACCATAACGATCAATACCAATAAAAGGAGTGAATCTGGCTGAGCCGCCCCTATGCCCTGACGAAGTCAAGTAGCAGTGACGAAGCGCGTCAGTGGGCGAAGCTAATAGGAAACCACTCTGAACGCTTGTGAATATAACATTGTATCTAGACGAGTGCCAGTAATATTTTATACCAGTCATGCGAATTGTGCTGACATGGTTAGTTTAACTTAACCGATATAACTATCTAGCATGTCTGATACAGACTGAATGTGTATACCCCTATTGTAATTTCAGAAAGAAATCACACTTACGATATCAACGTGTCAGGAAATATGTGTGGACAGTGGCATCACTAGGGGGTGTGGGGGGTACGGGCCGCACCCGGGTGACACCCTCCAGGGGGTGACACCACCAAAAAAAAAAAAAGTTTAATTTTATTGAAATTCAAAGAAATACAATGTAGAAATGCATAGATTTTTTTTATTAGAGGGGCCAACATTTGTGAACATTAGTGGGACTGGGGAAAATGTAGACACATTTAATTTTTTTGCCCCTTGAGCCAGTGCTGCAATTTCCACAAATAGTTTTCCAGACTGCTTTTGCTTGTTTGTACTTTGCACTTAGTGGGTGCGGGTCTTTCTATGTTTGGAACACAAACTTTTCAACCGCTGGGATCTTGTCGGTACTCCTTACGCAAAGTAGCCGCAAGTAGTGGTAATCATCACATTGAGACGCCGACTTGACAGATCTGTGATCCGGTAAGATTGAAAGTTTAAATACACGCAAGCATGCTGCTTTGTTTGTCAAGTGGGGTGAGTGCCGTCATTCTGACTTCCCGAGCTTTCATTATAGGGTCCCGGCGGGCTGCTTAATATTCTGTACCAAGACTGTTTTACTCATTTAAAGCAACAAAGCTTAAGAGGATTTGATACTTGCTACAATTTGTTTCTCTCAGTCTTCAGCCGTTACTCTGTTACATGTGGCCACAGTAACTTTTGGAGTTGTTGCTTTTATTTGTCTACACGGACTTGATGTTTTATCCTTCTCTCTAGTTGGAAAAGTACATTTGTTCATTATATATATTAACGTTACCCACTTCAAGTGGTCTTCATTTATTAAGGTGGTATTTTGGCTATTTTTTTATTTTTTTTTATTTTTACTCTTCATTTTATTTAACTATATGAAATTATATCATTATATACTATATTACCAGGGAGACGTCCCTTGCTTATAAAATTTGCCTACCTTTTTCATTTTTAATATTTTCGATATTTGACTAGATGTCTAGAATAAATTTGTTGGTTACCTCAAGCTATTTAGCGCCCTCTCTTTATTTGTACTTTTATAATAAGTCCTTATTCCTAATGTCAATTTTAAATTCCATATAAGATTTTTTTTTTTTTTAAAGGGACATGAAACCCAAATTTTTTCTGTCATGATTCAGATAGAGAATACAATTTTAAACAACTTTCTAATTTACTTCTATTATCTAATCTGTTTCATTCTCTTGGTATCATTTGTTGAAGGAGCAGCAATACAATACTAGTTTCTAAATGAACACATGGGTGATCACATTCAATATATATATGCAGTCACCAATCAACAGCTAGAACCTAGTTTCTCTGCTGCTCATGAACTTGTCTAGATGAACCTTTCAGCAAATTATAACAAGAGAAGGAAACAAATTAAATAATAGAAGTTAATTAGAAAGGTGTTTAAAATTGTATTCTCTATCTGAATCATGAAATAACATTTTTGGGTTTCATGTCCCTTTAAGGATTAGAATAGTCCAAATTTGTTTAGATATATATTTTTTTACTCAGTGGATATATCTGACAAGTAAATAAATTATATTCTGTAGAAGGTAAAATTGAG
Source organism: Bombina bombina (assembly GCF_027579735.1). Lineage (NCBI taxonomy): Eukaryota > Metazoa > Chordata > Amphibia > Anura > Bombinatoridae > Bombina > Bombina bombina. The sequence goes on from NC_069500.1 coordinate 185,425,121, forward strand.
TTTAGATTTAAAAGCTGGACACTTACTGTCAAGTTCACTATCTCTTTGAAATATATGGATTTGAAATTCTATAGAAAATAAACCTCTGACAGTTATTGGTTATAATAATATATTAAAACCTTATCTTTAGAGGATATTGCATAGTTCTGTTACTGTCTCCTAGATAATAAATCATTATGAGATATACGAGAGATCACAGATGATGAAAATAGATAGAGGAAGTTAAAAGAACATATGGTGTCTGCTTCTCATGATTACAACCTAGGAGTAAAACTGGAGAAAGATGGATTAAATTCAGTTTGCTGGGCTTCTCTCTATAGAATTATAATGTACAACAGGCATTCTCCTGCCTTATGTTACACTCATACACTCACTGCTGAAACAGCACACTCCACCTTACATTATACTCACACACGTTGACACACTACACTACACTATAGACAAACTCCTGCCCATTCTTGTATACACTAATAATTAGGCTCACTGAAGACAGGACACACTCCCGTCCTTCCTCCCACACATAAATCCACACACTTATGCCTTGTCTCCATTGCTGCCATAAACTGATTAAACTAGTGATAACATAAAACATCTCCATAGACTTTAAAAGACAGTGAATACCTTGGAAGTGACAGGTCAAGTTATGCATAGTTTGCGGTATACTTTCATTATTTATTTTGCTCCATTTAAAGTAATATAGTTCTCAAAAGAACTGATTTGAAAATGCACTGCTTTATATATTTCCCTAATTGGCTTTACCAGATAAGAACTGCAGAACAATGCACTTTATACTTACAATATGACTCTGGCTAGCTTTGTGAGCCACAGAATCAAGCCCAGATTAGCCCTTCTAAATGAGGCAAGTGGTATGTGGAGTTTGGCTATTGAAAAACAATTGCAGTAAACAAAATGTTAATATGTTTTTGAATTCTACAGTAAGACAACAGAAATTTCTTGATTCAAATTACAAGGTGATTACTGTCCCTTTAACTGTCTATAGCAGCAGTGTTGGTAGTAAAAACAGAGAAACTGATCATTTTCAGTGATCTCTTATTTTTTTCTAGAGCTGTATACAGGGAGTGCAGAATTATTAGGCAAATGAGTATTTTGACCACATCATCCTCTTTATGCATGTTGTCTTACTCCAAGCTGTATAGGCTCGAAAGCCTACTACCAATTAAGCATATTAGGTGATGTGCATCTCTGTAATGAGAAGGGGTGTGGTCTAATGACATCAACACCCTATATCAGGTGTGCATAATTATTAGGCAACTTCCTTTCCTTTGGCAAAATGGGTCAAAAGAAGGACTTGACAGGCTCAGAAAAGTCAAAAATAGTGAGATATCTTGCAGAGGGATGCAGCACTCTTAAAATTGCAAAGCTTCTGAAGCATGATCATCGAACAATCAAGCGTTTCATTCAAAATAGTCAACAGGGTCGCAAGAAGCGTGTGGAAAAACCAAGGCGCAAAATAACTGCCCATGAACTGAGAAAAGTCAAGCGTGCAGCTGCCAAGATGCCACTTGCCACCAGTTTGGCCATATTTCAGAGCTGCAACATCACTGGAGTGCCCAAAAGCACAAGGTGTGCAATGCTCAGAGACATGGCCAAGGAAAGAAAGGCTGAAAGACGACCACCACTGAACAAGACACACAAGCTGAAACGTCAAGACTGGGCCAAGAAATATCTCAAGACTGATTTTTCTAAGGTTTTATGGACTGATGAAATGAGAGTGAGTCTTGATGGGCCAGATGGATGGGCCCGTGGCTGGATTGGTAAAGGGCAGAGAGCTCCAGTCCGACTCAGACGCCAGCAAGGTGGAGGTGGAGTACTGGTTTGGGCTGGTATCATCAAAGGTTAGCTTGTGGGGCCTTTTCGGGTTGAGGATGGAGTCAAGCTCAACTCCCAGTCCTACTGCCAGTTTTTGGAAGACACCTTCTTCAAGCAGTGGTACAGGAAGAAGTCTGCATCCTTCAAGAAAAACATGATTTTCATGCAGGACAATGCTCCATCACACGCGTCCAAGTACTCCACAGCGTGGCTGGCAAGAAAGGGTATAAAAGAAGAAAATCTAATGACATGGCCTCCTTGTTCACCTGATCTGAACCCCATTGAGAACCTGTGGTCCATCATCAAATGTGAGATTTACAAGGAGGGAAAACAGTACACCTCTCTGAACAGTGTCTGGGAGGCTGTGGTTGCTGCTGCACGCGATGTTGATGGTAAACAGATCAAAACACTGACAGAATCCATGCATGGCAGGCTTTTGAGTGTCCTTGCAAAGAAAGGTGGCTATATTGGTCACTGATTTGTTTTTGTTTTGTTTTTGAATGTCAGGAATGTATATTTGTGAATGTTGAGATGTTATATTGGTTTCACTGGTAAAAATAAATAATTGAAATGGGTATATATTTGTTTTTTGTTAAGTTGCCTAATAATTATGCACAGTAATAGTCACCTGCACACACAGATATCCCCCTAAAATAGCTATAACTAAAAACAAACTAAAAACTACTTCCAAAACTATTCAGAAGGTGAGAAGGTCTGGCTCACAATCAGCAGGCTACTTGAGTTCCTTCACACCAAACTATGGTGGAATAGCCCATAGAGAAAATTAAAAAAACAAAAATATTAGAACAACACATAGAAAATCTATTACTCTCTTGCAAGCACACAGCTAGAAGAGTAAGGTTAATTTTAAACTCAAAATAGAAGAGTAATGTTTAATTTAGCAGTGTCATTGCAAAAGGGGCTTGACTTTTTACCCCTTCCGGACCCCCAAGATGATATCATAACTTTACCAGCTATGACCTGATATACGCTAGATTATAAGTGGAGTGCAAAATATCGCTTCCGCAAAAGCCAAATTTACACTCCACTTAGTAAACCAGCGCACGCAAATGTGCGCTGGTATTACAAGTTAAGTGCATGAGCTTTGTGCTCATGAGAGCGTGCTTCCAGAGGCTCCAATAGGCATGAGATGCAGCACAGCGAAGGGGATAAGTTGTGCAGCGATGGGCAGCAGATTGTAAATATATACATATATATTTATGTGTCTGTATGTGTATATACACATATTAACACATAAATATATATGTATATAAACATAAACTTTTCAGTGCCATTTTTTTCTAACACCCTGCACCTGCCAACTTTAACCCCTCACAACTGCATTTTGCTGGGGGGTTTTTAAATCTTTATTTTGAAAGTTATTTTGAAAATTAACCAGAGGTCTGACTTGGCAGGTTATTTATCCCGTGCCTGTAAACTGGCAAATTTGCCGTTTGAGGCTGTGCGATACATTAGTGTTCCGTTTGTAATCTAGCCCATAATTGTTTCTTAAATGGTTGTGAATGAGTCCCTTAGGTATTTAGACCTGTCAAAATTATATTTGATTGTGTTTTAATATCAACACTAACATCATTACAATGTTATAGAAGAGGATAATGTGGTAGATAGGTACCTCTGTCAGAGAAGCCAGCACAAAACAAATAATGCGTACAACTAAAAATTAATTAATCATAAATTTATATTAGATATGTAGTAATATTTTCTGGTTAAATATGTCTGCCAGTTACTTTTTGCTGACATAACCTTACATTTGTTACAAATTTAAATCTGCTAAGACCTTAATATAAATAGATGATAGATAGATAGATAGATAGATAGATAGATAGATAGATAGATAGATAGATAGATAGATAGATAGATAGATGATAGATAGATAGATAGATAGATAGATAGACAGATAGATGATAGATAATAGATAGATAGAAAGATGATAGATAGATAGATAGATAGATAGATAGATAGATAAATAGATAGATAATTTAAACAAGGCATAGTTAAGGAAAATGTCACATTTAAACCTGTCTTAAAGATTATTGATGTGCAGAACTTCGCCACCTTTGTAAAATAAAATTAAAAAATTAATATTTGCCACATCACCTACAATCATTCCAAAACTGCCCTTTGCTTTCAAACAGTTGAGTAACTCTGCTAAACAATTCATAAAACAAATCACCATGCCGATAAATCCTTGATGAATGATTTTTGTAATCATGTTGTCTACTTGTGTTTGTTCAGTAAACAGAGAAGACCTGATCATCCCAATCTGAGAAAAGGTTATTTTGTGAACCATTTCAGAAGTAATCACGTAAGAAAAAAAGTTTGTCATCAATATTGTTAGATTTTTTTTAAAAAAAAATCTTCTGCTTATCATTCTAATTCTCCTACATTTGCGCCTAATTACACTGTCGTAATTATTCTCCTATTTTTCAATGCAAAATACACCTACAATTAAGCAAATACGACCGCAAAATTCTCCCACTCTATTCTCTTTCGCCAAGGCGCACATGTGCTCCAAATAAAGCTTAAAAATGCGCTTTTCCGGTCGTATTTTTTAGAAATACGCCTCACTAATCGCCCAAATTCAGATTTATCATTATTTTGCGCCTTAGGAGAACCTAAAATTCTCCTCCAAATACGACCGCTAAAGTTCTCCATAACTAGTGTGGAGAACATTGAATTTCCTCCTTTATTTTCCTGAGAGAAGATGGAGTTTTTCTTAATTTTGGCTGCAATTTCATTGGCAAGGTGCCGTGAAAATCATCTAAATGATGGAAATATGCCTTTACGGAGACTTCAAGCTGAAACGGGACTCATTTAAAACTACTCAACATTGCGTAAAACGTGCCTGAAAATTTAAAATTTTTAATTTTAAATATGTATATTACCTTTTTTTACAATGATGAATGTGAATAAAACAATTTTTATTTTATATATTATTTTTTATAAATAAATATATGATTTCAATATATTGGTGTCCTATTCATTACTATCTGTGAAGCAATAGTAGATTATCCGTGTAAAGCTAGCAATATTAGCGCAATGTAAGACATCAAAAGGTCTGCAGGGGGTGTGGAAGGAGATAAAGCAATTATTGTTTAAAACAGGTGTTTTTTTTTTTTAATTATTATTATTGTAGCATTGTTAAAAAAAAATAATCTTTCTTACACAGGAGTAAAAAAAATATAAATTATTAATTAAATTATAGATATTAGTTTATTTATTTACAATTGAAAGTAATATAGGTTTGTATAAAGATTGTAATACACGGCCAAGGGTAGTTTAAACAATTGTATTTAAATAAAAAAAAAAAAAAAAGAAACTATAATATGAATAAAAAGTGAAATTTTGAGTATTTTTAATGATAAATAAGGCGCATTTGTAATAATAATGGCGAAGTTTATCATTAATCCGCCGCATCTCGACCTTGGAAATTGGCATTAAAATATTACCGGTTTTATGATAAATATTGGCGCTTATGTGCGCCTCTCCAAAGGCAAGCTGCGGAGAACTGAAAGGAGAACTGAAAGTCGTATTTAAAAAATAATGATAAATAAAGCCCATGGGGTTCCAGCATGTTACCTGAGCAGTCACACACTACTGATAGTAAACTAAGAACAATACAAGTGTTGCTTTACAAACTTGTTAATGGAGCACTGAGGGCAGCTATGTGTATTGACAAGATAAACAGAAATAAAGTTTAAATTCAAGTGACTGTACTAGAAACAGTGCCCTTGTGAATGAACCTGCGTTCTAGAAACTAGAACAGACAAGGGGATCCCAAAAAGTAATGGAAATGAACACAACAGGTTTGAGATCTAAATAAAAAAAAGGAATAAAGGAATAAAAATGAAATGAAGTGCTGGATCACATTACTATTGTTTATCTCCCTAGCAATTAATGGTGATTTTGGTGTTGTTACTAGTTGTTAAATTACAGCTGGAATGTAATCTATCTCTAGGTGACTAGACATTTGCTGTGTTTAAGAGATTTCACATAAGGATTAGCAGATACAGCCAGTGGTTTAAATGAGAGCAGTTCCTATTTACTAGCCCTGTGCCACTCATACTATCCCCTCTACACAGGGATACTGCAGTAGCTTATGGAACAAACGCCAGAAACTGCAGTGTTTGCATAAGAAATCTTGAGGCTGTCAGGAATGTATTTACACACTGTCAAGCACATAAGAATACAACAGGGACCTATCCACTACATAGTATACACAAGCTTAATAGTGAGTAATGTAAACTGTTCAGGGAAAGAACACCAACCAATTGTCTGACATACACCAGAGTTACTACACAGCTATGGAAGGGTTAAACAGATGGCAGCACACGATGCATTACAGGTAAACTCATTAGCACTGCTAGATACCCAGACCCTCCCCTTGCTGATAAACAGGCACCTAAGCAGTTCTCACTTACCTCCCCCAGCTCCTTGCTCCAGATCCCCAGGCTCATGCTGTTACAATTGAGTTCCAATAAGTTTAGGCTGCTAACACATTGTGCCAGCTTGTAAAGTGCACAGCAGGTTGGGCATTGCACACACTGAGCAGTCACCTCTTGCTGTCCACTGCAGAAGGCGGATCACACCTTTCAAGAGATGTTCCCCCTCCTACACTGGCATTTGTAGCTCCTCCCAGCCCTGGAAACTTGTCCCAACTTTCTCTTTCTGCTGATGTCTAGTGCACTTGTAGAGCACTGAATCCCATAGCAACTTGCTGGACCACCCGTTCAGTGAAAGGACCTGCGCATCATCGTTGTCCTGGTTTTACTGACCAGCACAATGCTTCTGCAACTTAAATAGTAAACACTAAAACTATTAAATACCATGTAAGAATGAACACGTATATGTGTTCATCTGCAGAATAGTATTAGTGCATTTTTGTTAATCAACAATATATATGATTGCTTGTAAATGTAACTGTGCTTCAGTCAGTCTGGGTTCTACAAGTCTTTGTTTATTTTATAAAATACTGTATCTCTCCTCTGTAGCTCTTCTTTTGATTCAGTCATATTAATAGTTGCCCATATTAAAGGGAATGTTATTACCCATTATGGATTATTTTTAAAAACTATTATATAAAGCAAAAAACAAATGTCTATAAAGCAGAACAATTTTGTATTTAAAAATTTAAGCCATTTTAAGACGTATTGGTTTACTATAGATTAATATGCTGTTAGCTGCCTATATTCACAAATACTTTAGATAACTTTCATGTGATATAGGTTCCTCTTTTACTCTGTAGAGCTAACAGGAGAGCTCTATCACCATTTTACAGCTAAATAGCATACCAGACTATAGTTATTAGAGAGATTTACCTAACTGTTTTTTTTTGCCAGCCTATCCTCTAATTTATCTCTGAAAATTGTGAGAAAAATTTAGAAAATGGAGCATTCGTCCTTGCAGCATTCTAAACAGACTACTAAACCATATATATAGGCATATGAAAAATATATTTTAAATGCTCATATGCAGATATTTTTCAATGCAGTGCTATATATCCTATGGACAAGTATATTTTTGTCTCATAAGTATACTCTGCCCAGTAGCAATAACTGACTACAGTTATTTTAAATACTTATCTCTAATAAAATGTGTATATTCAGGATATGCATATGTGGGATAGCAGTGGATGAGGATACATATAATGCAAAGAGAGAGCATAAACCAAATGCACCTGCATATTGTAGTGTACAGCTATTCAGAATTACATTATTGTGATTCATTTAATTGCACAGAACTGATTACATAACATTCCACTTCAGTCTCCCTCTCTCTGTCTGTAGGTTGGACCTGTCTTGATATAAAATCTCCAAAATGTGATGTGTCCCTATCTTTACTTAGGAAATGCTCTGTTTCGTCTCACTCAAATTTCGTTTTTTCCTCCCACAGTCCAGATGAGACTTCCGAATGTGGCAGAGATTCTAGGCATTGGGTGTTAAGTCTACATAAGAAAGGGTGTTGTACTGTGTAGGAGGACCAGCTTAGACAGAATTAGGGCATGCCTTTCTAGTAATGGTGAGCTAAGAAGAATACCATTTGCTGCCACAGATGCCAATGAGATCAGTGCCATTCCTAGATATCATTTTAGTGATAGAATATTTAGCTGTATGAAATGACTGACAATTAAGATCACATTTAACTATATATAAACCCACAGAAACAGTAATCTGTTTAAAGTTTTAGCATCAGGGAAATAAACACTCCACTCCCTATGTTTTGATCTAGCATTGGGGTATCCTATGCAACCTGCTAATGGTACAAACAGTTACATTGTTTAAAGGGATAGTAATCACTTCTTGAGTCTTTTATATAAAATGTTAAGTTATGCACAATGAAACAATTTTGCAATATGATTTTATTTTTTATTTTGCCCCTTTGTCGTGTAATTTGACTCTGAAAAATGTAGATTTTCCAAATCTCAGTACTTAAAATGCACCCTGCTCACTACTCAAGGCTAATCCTGCTACAAAAAACGTTCCCTAATTGGCTTTAAAGGGACATAAAGTCAAGCTCTAATGTTTATGATTCAGTTAGATCATATCATTTTAAACACATTTAAATGAAGCAAATATGTTTCTATTCAAAGATGTAATTCATCTATGTGCATGTGTTGACCTGAATCTCCCTTGCACTGAATTCAGATTATTGAAAATGTTTAATTACTTAAGTGCTCAAGCAATTCTGTCCTATAGATAGATAGATAGATAGATAGATCAATCAATAGAAAAATAGATAGAGGGTAGATAATAGACAGAGAGATAAATACATGGATGATAGAGGATAGATAAATAGATAGATAGATACTAGATAGATAGATACTAGATCGATGGATAGATAATAGATAGATAGATACGAGATAGATAGATAGATAGATAGATGATAGATAGATGATAGATAGATATAGATGTATATATGTATAGATAGATAGATAGATAGATAGATTAATATGGACCTACAATCTACACTAATAAAAGGCTCCCCTGCATTAGAATTGTACACATTCTGCACACACATACGTACACTGTCAGAAAAAATGTGCAAAAATTGTACCTTTAGGGGTTCAACAGCTTGTCACTGAGGCAGTACCCTCAAAGGTACACCCACTGTATCCTTTAACATGGGTACATATTGGTACCCTTGCAGATTGTACCTTTCAAAGGCAAATATGTACCTTTGGTGACAAGATTGGACCTCAATGCTATGGTACCATAATGTACCCTTAAAAATGGTGCAACTTTGGCCTTTTAAGGGTACTGCCCGAGTGACAAGCCCTTTGTACCTCATGACGACAAATTTGTACTCAACACAGCATATTACAATTGCTGTTCCATCAATTTTTTATATAGCATTCAAATATGCATTCCCCCAATATGTACTTGTTCAGATAGTATTACAATTTTCACACTGCAGTTTGTTAAGTTGGTTCGTGCGTGTAGTCACATAGCACGTGCGTGTAGTCACATAAGACTGTCCAAAACATTCCCGAAAGAACCAGGATAAAAAAAAAACATATGGGCAAACCCTGAAAATGGTATCAGATCTAATTTAGTTATTTTTAAACACATCAGTAAAACTTTTATTACAGCATGATGCATCATGGCACACTATCTGCACACACATATGCTATAGGGCAATTCAGGAGTTAATAAACCTTTATTTATGTAGGTGCAAGCAGCAAGGTGCAAAACCAGGGAACCTACTCACATATGCAGCTAGTAAGGAGGCATTTTTATTGCCAGCAGTGATAAGTCTAGCACTTGCATAACAACCAAATGCAAAGGCCACTGTAAAGACCCCCAGTAATAGCCCAAAGCACAATACATCAGCACTGCTAAAAATCAGTTCTAGTTTTTTTTTTTAAATGGAGGAAAGTGCAAACAGATGACACATTGGTCACTTTACCTTTAGTTAGGCCCTTAAATGTGACATGACAAATGCCCAAAATGTAGATATATGTTTTAAATAAAAGAGTGTATGTGAAGATGATGCAGTTTGGTTTTGTACTCTGTTTAGAGTTTATACTTGCTAACTGTAATACTATAGTTACACTCATGTAACAACCACTTTTATAATCGTGCAATGTATTGCAAAGAAAGGTTGGTCATGTTAAAGGGACATGAAACAAAAAAAAAAATATTTAATGATTTAGATAATTAATTCAATTTAAAAAAAGTTTCAAATTTACTTATATTATAAAATTTGCTTTGTTTTCATGTTATTCTTTGTTGAAAAGATATCTAGATAGGTAGCGTGCACATGTTGGAGCACTACATGACAGGATATAGAGCTGCCATCTAGTGTTCTTGCTAATGTATAACATTCTTGCAAAACTGCTGCCATATAGTGTTGCAGACGTGTGCAGACTTCTGAACTTGCCTTACTGCTTTTCAACAAAGGATAACAAGAAAAGAAAGAAAATGTGATAATACAAATACAATGGAAAGTTGTTTAAAATGTTATGTTCTATCTTAATCATAAAAGAAAATAAATGGATTTGATGTCCCTTTAAATAATGTGTGCCATTTATATTTAATTTAAGATTAAATATTGTGTAAATTTAGTGTTCATAAATATTTTACAAATGTAACAGATAACACCATAAATAAATACAATATAACATAAGCAACTATACATATTCACTCTAGATTTTTCTAGGGTTTTTCCTCTTTACCTTAAAGGGACATAAAACCCAAAAATGTTCTTTCATGATTCAGATAGAGAATACAAATTTACAAATTTAATCAACATTCCAATTTACTTCTACTATGTAATTTGCTTAATTCTTTAGGTATCCTTTGCTGAAGAAATAGCAATGCACATTGGTGAGCCAATCACACAAGGCCTCTATGTGTGGCCACAAATCAGCAGCTAGTGAACCAATTTATATATGCTTTTCTACAAAGGATATTAAGAGAATGAAGCAAATTAGACAATAGTAGTAAATTGGAAAGTTGTTTAAAATTGCATGCTCTTTAGAAATCATGAAGGAAAAAAAATGCATTTCATGTCCCTTTAATATAGCCATTAAAGGGATATGAAACACAAAACTGTTGAACAAAAAATATTTTCATTAGTTTCCTTGCTAAAAATTGTGATTCTTTACTAATGTTAAGTCTTTAGAGACAAATATGACTTCAGAATTTTCTTATTAGCTCTAGTTTATGAGATACACTTCTTGCGCTTCAGTAATATAGTCACAGTGAAAAGCAAAATTACATCAATCTGATAATTTTTTGATACAACATAAATGAAAATTGTTTTCATTCAATCAATCGCAAATAACAACACAAAATGAAAAAACATACAGCAATTGAAAGTGCTATCTGAAATTGTGGCCTGTTCACGAGAGCACCTTCGCTTTGCTTGTTGGTTATACCGCTCTTCTGGGGTATCTCTTGTCACTGTGCAACAGTAGTCAGCAAGCATAGAAGCGTTCCAACTACCCTGATATCTTTGTTCTATTGCTGAAATGTCTTGGTGGAACCACTTACCGTGCTCATCACTTACTGCACTGCAGTTGTCAAGGAAGAAGTCTTGATGGGTCGAGAAAGTGGATTTTGAGTGACTTGCAGCCTAATTGATGATACTTTTCTAGAAGGTTGTTTGCAAGCTTAACATAGTTTACAGCTCTCCAGTTACCTAAGAAGCCAAGTACAACACCTTTATAGGCTCCCCAAGCCGCTTTCTCATTACCCAAGAGCTAATTGATAGATTTAAATGAGCGTACCAAATAGGGATTGCCACAGACAAAGGCTGTGGCAGACATTTTCTAAAGTACAGACTTTAGTGAAGGACACCAAGCAGTCTCTTGACAAGCCACTAACTTTATTCACACTGCATATTTGTTTTCATTCCTATTATTTAATGAGAAAGAAAAGATATACTAGCAAGGGCTAGTCACGGACACATTGCCTATCCCTGGTACCAAAACAAATGAACTGCCGGGGGGGCATTAAAACTTTAACCTTTATTGAACATGCATTAAAATCCAAACGATTGCAACATGCTGACCTGTGACGCTGCCGGCACTATACAAGTGCTGCTATCTGTGCAATTGTTTGTATTTTAATGCATGTTTAATACATTGTAAAGTTTTAAAGGCTCATTTGTTTTGGTACGCTCATGGTTCATTCCTGATATCGGGTGGAGAGAAGATTTACAGCAGTACTCAGGATGACCGTTTATATATGAAGTGCCACAACGGGTACGTTGAGTGAGATTGCAGGAGCTCTGAGGTGGGGAGGTGAGAGTGATTCCTATACAGATTTAATTCATATTATAGTGCATATTACCAAAGTTTGAAAGACTGCTTTATGGTTTGCTATTGTTTGATTCACTCTCTCCCCGTGGACCAGAGCTACCTTGAATATTACTTGGAACATGCACACAAAACTTATAAGGGCTCAAAGATATGAGGTCTCAGGTGTAGTATATGTATGTATAATATATACATATATATATATAGTAAAACATACAGAGGCCCATTTATCAAGCTCACTATGGAGCTTGTGGGCCCGTGTTTCTGGCGAGTCTTCAGACCGCTGCTCCATAACCCTGTCCACCTACTCAGAGCAGGCGGACAGGAATCACCACAATTCAACCCGATCAAGTACGATCGGGTTGATTGACACCTCCCTGTCTGCAGCATTGCACCAGCAGCTCTTGTGAGTTGCTGGTGCAATGCTGAATACGGAGAGTGTATTGCTCTCCGCATTCAGCGAGGTATTGCGGACCTAATCCGCACTGTCGGATCAGGTCCGCAAGACCTTTGATACATAGGCCTCATAGACTGCACTCACTGGATTTGTGAAAATAAATAGATTTATTTTGTTATATCATAGTGACATTTCGGGATCCACAGACCCCTTCCTCAGAAGAGGTCTTTGGATCCCGAAACCTCACTATGATATAACAAAATAAATCTAATTATTTTCCCAAATCGAGTGCGTGCAGTCTATATGTATTACTATTGAAATTTAATCCTGACTAAGCACCCTGGTCATTGACTACCTAGCAGTGAGAGTGCAGATACCTATGGGATATTTATATATTATATATGTGTGTACACCTGTATATATCTATACCTATATATAATTATGGATATGAAAGCGAAAATCAATAAGAGATAACAGCGCACAGATTAGGTTTCTATATACAATATGGTCTATATGGACATATAAACAAATCAGACTAATATTTTAGCCCCTATAAAATTTCCTATACACAAAAATTTATTTTCTTAAACAGTCCAATATTATATTATGGTGATGAAGTAGAAGGTGGCCTTCTTACCAGATATTACCTCAATCATATGAGGTAATGTATGCGTTCATAGGAAGATAGGTGCTCTTATCCCAGGCTTCCACTGTAAGGTTACTTCTAAACGTATTCCCGTAGGTGTTAGCCCCAGCCTTATTCCTGAGCCCTGCTTGCTTCTGTTGTTATTAAGTGTGCTCCGGATTTTATGTTTTTGTTTTTTTATTCTCTGTTGCTTAGTATCCTCCAGGAGTATGGTTATAGCCAGTTTATTCCAGCGAAAAAAGTGAGAAGATATTGGTGCGCAAGTCTTACCCCTGCATAGACACTACTCTGTTCCCAAAATACAGTGTAGAAAAGATTCAATGATAAAGGACGTGTAAATGCGCTGTACAGCACGGGGATAATTAAAAATACAATGGCATACTATGTATGAATATATATTAAACCTTTCTGAGAGTACTAAATAATGTTGGATTATATCCTATAGATAAAGAGTCGCATACTATGTATGAATAAAGGGATTATACCAACCCCTAATTGAGAGTGAAAAAACAAAATGCTACGTATCTATAATATAAATAGAAGCTGGATTGAAAAGTGGTAGTACGTTATATCAAGAGATAAAGAATTTGCATACTATGTATGAATAAATTTTCCCACGTCCCTACGCTGGATTGAAAACAGTGTTCCGTTATATCAATCGATAAAGAATTTGCATACTATGTATGAATATAATTATTGCACTATACTTAATATAAAACTAAAAAAATATATAAATTGGTACATTCAATTAAAACACATATGTAAACTAAAAATGGATGCAGTATATCGGCATATACTCAAAAAACATATATATAAAATTAATGAATCAAGTTCTGTAGTGACCGGTCACTGTGGATATAAAATACTAAAACGTCTTTAAAAAATTCGTCTTTAAAAAATTTTTTTGAGACTGTGCGTCTGAATTCAATAAACAATTCCAATAAGAAGTGATTAAGTTTTCAGGGAACAAGCTTTCATTCCTGCTTGATATAACTATTGTGAGACTTTTACGAGACTTTTTTCTTTTTTTGCCCAGTTCTTTAGGTATCGTGATGAACGTTATAATTCTTTAAGTACCGTGAATAGTCTTAATAGCAAACCGTGTTTGTCTAACCACACTGCCGGGCTGATACACTCTTAAGTGCTTACCTGTTCTCTGATCGTCACTTACTCTGGTAGCACTAGTGTCTCTACAGCTTGCGGCTAGTTGGTGACATCACACGCTACGTCCTAGTTTAGTACTCTCAGAAAGGTTTAATATATATTCATACATAGTATGCCATTGTATTTTTAATTATCCCTGTGCTGTACAGCGCATTTACACGTCCTTTATCATTGCACCTTCTACTTCATCACCATACTATAATATTGGATTGTTTAAGAAAATAACTTTTTGTGTATAGGAAATTTTATAGGGGCTAAAATATTAGTCTGATTTGTTTATGGTTAAATGTGTAAGAGTATGTCCATATAGACCATATTGTATATTGAAACCTAATCTGTGCGCTGTTATCTCTTATTGATTTTCGCTTTCATATCTATTTCAAACAGTGTAAAGGGTTCATTGAATCAAACACATCATCCTTCTTTAGAGAAGCTGTTTTATACAGTTTTGGACTCCTAAAAGATTTTAGGTGGACATATAGTGACAGATCTATTTCTCAACAGCATTCTCATAATAATCTATTACTCATCTGTCTAGAATTTTCAAAAGTGTTCAAAAGTTTTATCGCTGGTGATTTATTCTTTAATAACTCTATATATAATTATGTATGTGTACATATATATATATATATATATATATATATACAGTATATATATAAAATAGGTATATAATGTACCAAAAATACATCAGATATACACTGAAATATGTATTTATGAATAAATAGAACATATTCTTCTATGTGAAGCAAATTGGAATGTGAAATATTCATATTTTCATATAGGGATAGCGCACATGAGAATATGCAAATGGGTTGCGCAAGTATTGCATGTTGGTTGTTAGGTTTTTTCCCCCCCAATTTTTTGCTCCATTGATTTCTTTGGGGGAATAGGTGAATACACACACGATATTCTAACTTTTGCTTTTTGCACTCGTCAGGTTAGCGCAAGAGCAAAAACAGTTTAATTTCAACTCATATTACGAGTGCAAAAAGCTTAATTCTAGCGCAGTTCATGCTCAAGCGGGAGCATTAAATAACTCTCCACTCGTAATCTAGTCCAGAGGTGGGGAAACCTCATTGTACTAGTAAGATTTCTTAGAAGATCTTGCAAGCCCAAAGACCATTAGCTAATTGCCCTTAGAAACAGTAGTTTTGTGCAGCACTATAATGTTTTTTTTATTGATATTGCAATAAATTAACATACTATGGGCTAGATTACAAGTAGCATGCTAACTGGCAAGGGTATTACAAGTAGCATGCTAACTGGCAAGGGTATTACAAGTAGCATGCTAACTGGCAAGGGTATTACAAGTAGCATGCTAACTGGCAAGGGTATTACAAGTAGCATGCTAACTGGCAAGGGTATTACAAGTAGCATGCTAACTGGCAAGGGTATTACAAGTTGAAAGTCACATGCTTTATGACATAAATATTTGAAATGTTCCTTGAACTTAAAGGGACATAAAGCCCAAAAAATTATTTCATGAGTTAGGTAGAACATAAAATTTTAAACAACTTTCCAGTTTACTTCTATTATCAAATTTGCTTAATTCTCTTGGTATACTTTGTTGAAGAAGCAGCAGTGCACTATGGTTTCTAACTGAACACATGGGTGAGCCAATAACAATCAGTATATATTTGCAGCCACCAATCAGCAGCTAGAACCAAGGTTCTTTGCTGCTCCTGAGGTTTCCTAGATAAACCTTTCAACAAAGGATAACAAGAGAAGGAAGCAAATTAAATAATAGAATTAAATTGGAAAGTTGTTTAAAATTGTATGTTCTATCTAAATCATGAAAGAAAAGTTTTGAGTTTCATGTCTCTTTAAGGTTAACACTTGCTTGATGTGACTGCTCCCTCTGGTGGTTCTTCCTTATGGTGCACTTTTTCCTACATGCAATGAAGTAAAATCAGTCCTGCAGCAGCCCCCCTTTTGGCAATAGAGTGACAGTCACTAAAGGGAAAAGCAAGCTATCCCACCTTCTCTGGGCAGTATTGCAGCAGAACCTCAGTTAACCACACACACATATATATATACATATACTGTGTGTGTGTATATATATATATATATATATATATATATATATATATATATGAGTATATACACACGTGTGTGTTTTCTGCAACTATTTAATGTGTTGAGTGAGTTAATTGCAAGTAAGGATGGAACACTGATTTTTTTTACTAATATTTAAAGGCTTCCATTCCAATAATAAGTACTCATGAAATGTTAAGTATAAACTTACTAAGTCACATCCAAATAGGAAGTTTCTAGTTCCAACTGCCAGAACACTGATGAATTCTGGAGAATAGCTCTTGATTACATTTCTCTCTAAAGTGTGCATGTCCTAACTACTCCGCCATTTGTTTTTCCTATTCAATATTCAAATAAATTAGGTTCCTGAAACTCCTCAATCCAGGGCTACATGATTACCCATTTCTGAATTTGCCTGTGTTGTACATTGCTTATGGATTGTGATTTTGTACTGCTCCTGTCTGCCAATTACTGACCCTTGGCCTGGACATTGACTCCTCTTCTGGGTCTCAATTTAGCTCTAGTATTGCCCACCAGTTACCAACCCTGCAGGTCAACTTTGTCTCTGATCTCTTCTGTGATTGGTCATGTCCTGGATCTCACCCTCTATGATGGGACAGTGTTACCGTGTAACTTCACAACCTTAAGGTACTTTCTGGACAGACATTATTACACAGCCTGACAGAAATATAATTAATTTATCTGGTCCTGCAGGTCCATTTTTCTTTCCCTGAAGTGGGCTCAGTTTAACTTTTATGGACTATTCTCTTACCCAGTCATCCAACCCAGATGGCGTCCACTGTCCATATCTTGTGAGCTATTTGCCTGTGTACCAGTCGTGCTCCCATTACTTAGTTCCAGTCTGTTGACCTTCTGCTTGTGATACCTTTTCTTACTTTGCTCTGATAACGTCTCTCTTTGTGTAAATCTCCAATATGCCTAAAAGGGGTAAACTCTCAGGAAGCCGGTTAAATTGACCTCTGTTAGTTCTGCCTCACCGGACACCACCTCTGCACCTGGGCTCCCAAAACCTGACATCTCTTCCAGCATGACAGTTATCTAGGGTTATTAGGAATGAAACAAATACATTATGTAATGCCTGGAGCTTCACCTTTCTTGCTGCCTACTGCACAGTATCTGTCTCTCACACCCCAAAGAATATTTGCAAATCTGCCCCTATTGTTTACTGTTTAGGTAGGTAAATGCCTATAATATATTATGGGAGATCTGATCTTATAATTATATTCTAGAACAGGATACATTTCTTTCCTAAGAGGCTAGTTAAGATGGTGCCTTTTCCTGTACCTGCCGTACATTTAAGTACAGATATTACTCCCTACTGTATACAGGTCATTCAACCTGGGCATTCACAACACAAATCGATAGAATCTACACCTGAAGCTGAATGTAATCCTGTGTTTACTGCAAAACCTTATGCCCTCTTTTGGTATTTTCAGTTATAGCTAACAAATGGAACCTGGACATGTGGAATTTATCATTAACTAGCTGCTTGATCTATGCACCCAGCTCCTATGCAGCTTGTGAAAATAAGGGCTCTTACTATGTGATAAAAGGAGATTCCAGGTGATTGCAAGGATGGGGCGTGAGCATGTTACTTAATATTTTTCTCCTTGGGTATCACGAGTACCTTACCATGTAGATGCCCCTCTTATGGATGATGATAGCATCAAAGAAGCCTCGAAAAATGACTGCTTACACATGGCTTACACAGGAAGACTCAGTTGAATAAATGAGGAACTGTAGCAAGATAGTAGAGTTAGGGGATCAAGTCCGGATTGAGCATAGTGCATACATCGCATTTACCTGGTGGGCCAGTTCCAGTCATGAACTGATGCCAGTTGCCTTATCCTCGCCCAGTTGCCGACATTATTATTTGAGCATGATACCTCTCACTGCTGTGATGTGTCTATGAGCCAGGTCAGGGCTTTTCACATCCTAACTGCTCCTCTGTTGAATTTTTCACCCATGCACATGTCTTATAACTACAGGGCTCTAAGAAGTCTCAATTAAGACCTATCCCACACATCTAGGGGCCACTTCTAGCCTCTAAGTCAATAATGGCATTCCTACAGGGGGACCCGGTGGTCTGTGTGTGTTATTTTTTTCCAAAAGTGCAGCTTACACCTGATGATCAAGTGCTTAGGTACCTGTTATTTAAAGTCACTGTTACTGCACAGGCTGATGAGCAACAAACAGTTATTCTTTATTTAAATGTGAACTTCAATAGCATTTGTTTTTTATTATGTTTCACTGCAGTGACGAAAGGGTGTTGCAAACTTTTGTAAATCAAAGTAGCACATTATACCTGTCAGTTTTGGTTTATTGTTTATTGGCAAAAGGGGTGGGGGCTGCTCTACCTTGCAATACCCAGACCTGGAGGCGATACCTGAGATGAGGCTATACTGCTGGACCAGCCTTTAGACTGCAATTAATCAGTCAGAAAGAACTTTTGTAAAGGGGAATTTGTAAACATCTACCTACTACTTCTTGTGGAGACTTCTTCATTAAAAGATAAAACTGTGTCCCTAGAGATGGTAGAGTGTGAAGGTAACATGACAGTGTATGAAGGGTGCTGCACTGCTAATAGTGGAAATATTTTGCCTATGATTTTATATCCAAAAGTTGTGGCTTTCTCACAGCGCCTTCTCTATATCCTACGGACTCCCCAGGAAAACAAGACACCTAGTATATCTCGAAAGTATTTACAAATAACAAGAGGGTCTGGGGAGCGCCTCAAAGTGGGCAGAGAATAAATTAGTTGCAGTAATTTGTTGATAATTAACAAATTTATTAACACACAGATGATAGAGAATCTTATAGTGACCAGTTAAAGATTGGTATAAAAATGTCACATAAAATATCACATAAAAATATCACATAAAAAAGTCATAAAAAGGTATAAAAAATCACATAAAAATATACATTCATGGATCCATGTTACATAAAAATTAAAATCAGTACAAAATGTACTTAATAGACAAAATGTGCTAAACCCCGGTTAGGAGGGATAGCATACTTACAGATAATATACTTAAAATACAATCCTAAATAATCCTGTTTGGCCAATCTAAAGTGAAATTCTGAAAAGTCTGATGGATTAGCTTATAATTTGGCTTGTAGTTAGTTAGTATATATGCGTTTCCTCATATAGAATAGGTGGTGTTCCAAGTCTTCAAGGTTACCCAGTCAAATAAAAGACTCCTAGATTAAGTCTCTCCTGTGAGTAAAGATGTTAATGTGACAGTGTCCAAAAAATGTGTCTCAGCAGTGATAAAAAATTAGTGGAAAAAACAATGCACTAAGTAGTGAGAAAAATAAATAGTGAAAAAAATGAAAAATAAAATACCAAAAAAGTGGAAAAATGATGAAAAAATAATGAAAAAATAGAGCTCCAATTCTATCAATTCAATATACAATTTGAAAGAAAAAAGGTTTCATACAGAAAAAAATTAAAAAATTGCTTGTGTCATAGTTTTGAGAAAGGCCCAGGGAAGGGCCGAAACGCGTTGGCTAGTTTATGGTAAGCCATATTTCAATTGGATTTAGGATTTATTTAGCTTTATTGCACTATTTTCTCATTTGTATTCCACAGGGACACTGGGAATTTATGCTCTATTTTTGAATCATTTTGTTATTCTTTGACAACACCATACCACAGGATACACTGACTATGACACAAGCAATTTTTTAAATTTTTTCTGTATGAAACCTTTTTTCTTTCAAATTGTATATTGAATTGATAGAATTGGAGCTCTATTTTTCATTATTTTTTCATAATTTTTCCACTTTTTTGGTATTTTATTTTTCATTTTTTTCACTATTTATTTTTCTCACTACTTAGTGCATTGTTTTTTCCACTAATTTTTGTATCACTGCTGAGACACATTTTTTGGACATTGTCACATTAACATCTTTACTCACAGGAGAGACTTAATCTAGGAGTCTTTTATTTGACTGGGTAACCTTGAAGACTTGGAACACCACCTATTCTATATGAGGAAACGCATATATACTAACTAACTACAAGCCAAATTATAAGATAATCCATCAGACTTTTCAGAATTTCACTTTAGATTGGCCAAACAGGATTATTTAGGATTGTATTTTAAGTATATTATCTGTAAGCATACTATCCCTCCTAACCGGGGTTTAGCACATTTTGTCTATTATGGTTATGTACTGATTTTAATTTTTATGTAACATGGATCCATGAATGTATATTTTTATGTGATTTTTTATACCTTTTTATGACTTTTTTATGTGATATTTTTATGTGATATTTTATGTGACATTTTTATACCAATCTTTAACTGGTCACTATAAGATTCTCTATCATCTGTGTGTTAATAAATTTGTTAATTATCAACAAATTACTGCAACTAATTTATCCTCTGCCCACTTTGAGGCGCTCCCCAGACCCTCTTGTTATGATTTTATATCCACTCTCAGGAGGAAATATCAATAAAAACTAGGAAAAACCTTAGGGCAATCTGCAAACACCTAAAAGTTATGAGCTAGAAACTGACAAAAAAGGTTAATGGACTGGTAAGGTAAAAATAATATTTTTAATTTAAAAGCATTTACTAGGGGAATCAAATGACTAAAAGCAGATTAAAGGGACAGTCAAGTCCAAAATAAACTTTCATGATTCAAATAGGGCATGTAATTTTAAACAACTTTCCAATTTACTTTTATTACCAATTTTGCTTTGTTCTCTTGGTATTCTTAGTTGAAAGCTAAACCTAGGTAGGCTCATATGCTAATTTCTTAGAGCATTAAGTCCGCCTCTAATCTGAATGCATTTTGACAGTTTTTTACCACTAGAGGGCATTAGTTCATGTGTGTCATACAGATAACATTGTGCTCATGCACGTGAATTTACCATAGAGTGAGCACTGATTGGCTAAAATTCAAGTCTGTCAAAAGAACTGAATTAAGGGAGCAGTTTGCAGAGGCTTAGATTCAAGGTAATCACAGAAGAAAAACGTGTATTATTATAACTGTGTTAGTTATGCAAAACTGGGGAATTGGTAATAAAGGGATTATCTATCTTTTTAAACAACACAAAATCTGGTGTTGACTTTCCCTTTAAGATGAGTGAATTGGAGAAAAAGTTATTGATAATGAAAGTAAATACTAGTCTTGGTATTAAGGGTGTTTGCAAATGAAACAAAATGATTTGTGTATTCATAGGATGTCACAGCTCTGAATAAGCTGGTGGTGATGATCTTAGGGAGCCCAGAACTGCCTATGTACCAGAGACATAAATGGTTGAATATCTAACATTAAAGGACCCGTAAACACAGTAGATTTGCATAATCAACAAATGCAAGATAACAAGACAATGCAATAGCATTTATTCTGAACTTCAAATGAGTAGTAGATTTTTTTCTGACAATTTTAAAAGTTATGTCTATTTCCATTCTCGCTGTACCATGTGACAGCCATCAGCCAATCACAAATGCATACACGTACCATGTGACAGCCATCAGCCAATTACAAATACATATACATTTATTCTGTGAAGTCTTGCACATGCTCAGTAGGAGCTGGTGACTAAAAAAGTTTAAATATATAAAGACTCTGCAGTGTGCACATTTTGTTAATGGAAGTAAATTGGAAGTTGTTTAAAATTGCATGCCCTATCCCTTTAAGTCCTTGATGTGCAATAAGCTTGGACCTTCAAAAGCAAGTTCATTTATTTGTCACCAAACCCATTGCTGTTCTAACGATGACATTTCTTACGAGAAAAAAACAATAACAAATTAACCTAACTACATTGGTGAGGCTGCAGAAATTAATGTTTGGTAAGATGTAAGGAGTTTCACAATATATGGGAACCATAAGGCGGAAATCTATTAATATAACAATGACAAACAGTATACAAAATGCACTTTTTTTTTATTTTATTCTTTTTGTAATGCATGACAAGATAAATATATATGTATCAAGTAGCATAGGTATTACATTGTTGTAAATAACAAACAAAGAGAGAAAAGGAAAAAATAAAAAAAACCAGGAAAGAACAACAAAAGGTTATTGCTCACTTAACAAAGTTTGGGTTACTGGTCTTCTGGTCGCAGGTGTAAAAGTGGTGATCACCTGTGTCATATGGGTTTAAGCAAACATTCATATTAACATCAAAAACTATCAAAAAGGCATAATCCTTGGCAAAATGCAATTCTATTGGTATCTGGTATTTATTGAACATGAATTAGGTTCCTGCTAAGAGATGTTGTGGGCTGTGTATGGACTGTCAAGACTTTACTAGTTTTGGTCAGTAGTATTTAGTGATGTCGCGAACATAAAATTTTCGGTTCGCGACCGGCGAACGCGAACTTCCGCAAATGTTCGCGAACGGGCGAACCGCCATAGGCTTCAATAGGCAGGCGAATTTTAAAACCCACAGGGACTCTTTCTGGCCACAATAGTGATGGAAAAGTTATTTCAAGGGGATTAACACCTGGACTGTGGCATGCCGGAGGGGGATCCATGGCAAAACTCCCATGGAAAATTACATAGTTGATGCAGAGTCTGGTATTAAAAACAATAAAGGGCATAAATCACCTAACATTCCTAAATTGTTTGGAATAACGTGCTTTAAAACATTAGGTATGATGTTGTATTGATCAGGTAGTGTAAGGGTTACGCCCGCTTCACAGTGACAGACCAAAATTTACAAACAACTTATGCAATTATGGCATACATGGTTGTAAATGCTTCTCTGGGATCCCCTTTGTTCAGAAATAGCAGACATATGGCTTTGGCGTTGGTTTTTGGTAATTAGAAGGCTGCTAAATGCCACTGTGCACCACACGTGTTTTATGCCCAGCAGTGAAGGGGTTAATTGGGGAGCATGTAGGGAGCTTGTAGAGTTAATTTTAGCTTAAGTGTAGTGTAGTAGACAACCCAAAGTATTGATCTAGGCCCATTTTGGTATATTTAATGCCACCATTTCACCGCCAAATGCAATCAAATTTAAAAAAAACTAGAGATTTTTAGGTTTCTCACTGAAATTATTTACAAACAGCTTGTGCAATTATGGCACAAATGGTTGTAAATGCTTCTCTGGGATCCCCTTTGTTCAGAAATAGTAGACATATATGACTTTGGCGTTGCTTTCTGTTAATTAGAAGGCCGCTAAATGCTGCTGCGCATCACACGTGTATTATGGCTAGCAGTGAAGGGGTTAATTAGGTAGTTTGTAGGGAGCTTGCAGGGTTAATTTTAGCTTTAGTGTAGAGATCATCCTCCCACCTGACACATCAGACCCCCTGATCCCTCCCAAACAGCTCCCTTCCCTCCCCCAGCCCACAATTGTCCCCGCCATCTTAAGTACTGGCAGAAAGTCTGCCAGTACTTAAATAAAAGGTTTTTAAATTATTATTATTTTAGCATATTTACATATGCTGTGTTGTAGCATCCCCCCTTAGCCCCCAACCTCCCTGATCCCCCCAAAACAGCTTTCTAACCCTCCCCATCTGTCTTATTGGTGGCCATCTTGGGTACCCAGTTTGCAAAAAAAAGTATTTTTTTCTGTTTTTTTTTTTTTTTCTGTAGTGTAGCTTCCCCCCCCCACAGACCAACCCCCACCACCTGCCACACCAGATATGAGTGGTGGCACTGGGCAAGTGGGCACAGTATACGCTGTGAGCCTGACACACACGCTGGCAGGCAGGCAACTGCAATTAGATTACACCCTGCCCCGTTGGGTGAAGACGTCTCACGGTAGGGTGATCTTCAAGGGGTTAGTGTTAGGTTTTTTTAAGGGGGGATTGAGTGGGTTTTAGAGTAGGGTTGGTTGTGTGGGTGGTGGGTTTTAATGTTGGGGGGTATTTGTACTTTTTTTTACAGGTAAAAGAACTGATTACTTTGGGGCAATGCCCCGCAAAAGGCCCTTTTAAGGGCTATTTGTAATTTAGTGTAGGGTAGGGCTTTTTTATTTTGGGGGGCTTTTTTATTTTGTTAGAGGGATTAGAGTAGGTGTAATTAGTTTAAAAATCTTGTAATTATTTTATTATTTTCTGTAATTTAGTGTTTGTTTTTTTCGTACTTTAGATACATTTTTTAAATTGTAATTAATTGTATTTAGCTTAGGTAATTAATTTAATTATAGTGTAGTGTTAGGTGTTAGTGTAACTTAGGTTAGGTTTTATCTTACAGGTAAATATGTATTTATTTTAACTAGGTAGTTATTAAATAGTTAATAACTATTTAATAACTATTCTACCTAGTTAAAATAAATACAAAGTTGCCTGTAAAATAAAAATAAATCCTAAGATAGCTACAATGTAACTATTAGTTATATTGTAGACATCTTAGGGTTTATTTTATAGGTAAGTATTTAGTTTTAAATAGGAATAATTTAGTTAATTGTAGTAATTTTATTTAGATTTATTTTAATTATATTTAAGTTAGGGGGGCTAGGGTTAGGGTTAGACTTAGGTTTAGGGCAGTGGTGTCAAACTCATTTTAGTCGCGGGCCATTTTCCATACAAGTACAACTCAAGTGGGCCGCACACTACCTACATATCTTGTCATTGCTAAACAGTACAGTGGCATTTGCTATAACTGTATACATTTCAAAAGATTGTGTTCTGTAACTCCTAATTAACTTACTCTGGCTTGAGGAAATGTGCTCTAATGCTTTTAAGAAGGTGAGACACACGCTCCACCTGCGACCCACAGTTTATAATAGTGATAGACATACCTGTTGTACATAATATAAAATGAATACATAGAAATATATATAAAGTATGTGATTTTAGTTAAAGAGAAAATGATGGAAAGGAATGGACAGAAATGATGTGGGAAATCAGTGCTACCATAGTAATGAACTGCATGTGTTAAAGAAATCATTATGCACTTATCTGTCTTTTTCTTTTTAATAACGTATGTTTTAATGTATGTGCATCCCTAATAGTAAGCGCACTCGCTCTTTAAGTAATAAGCATATTATAATTAATATTTTTCATGAAGGTGGCGTGGGCCGCACAAAATTAGGTTGAGGGCCGCATGAGGCCCGCGGGCCGCAAGTTTGACACCCCTGGTTTAGGGGTTAATAACTTTATTATAGTGGTAATGAAGTTGTGGGCGGCAGATTAGGGGTTAATAAATGTAGTTAGGTTGCGGCGACATTGGAGGTGGCAGATTAGGGGTTAATAAATATAATGTAGGAAATTTTTTAGTTAGTCACAGCACCACTAACAAGTTCTGTCTACAATCAACAATCTTAATGAAACAAAAAATAATTATATGCAGGGTGCAAGAGTATAGGAAAGCCTCCAATTCTACCATACAACTACTTTAAAGGAAAGTCAGCACACCTTTTTGCAGATAAGGCTTAATTTTATTACAAAGTGCCTAAAGACATATTCTGCAATAAAAAAGAATCCAAAAGTTTCAGTCCATCCACACATGCAAAACACATTCATACATAAAATAATCAAGATTCAACTCAGGCGTCCATGGAAGAATCAACATGAGGCTGTCATTAAACTGCTGTTGTATATTTTAAGATTTGTTTTGAAAAGTTCACTTCAATGTTGCAATGAACAGTCCTGTAAACATGCAAACTTTCAAAATTGTATCCAATGTATTATCTTCGATGCACTCTGTAAGACAAACAAACTGTCAAAGTTTCACTTCTTTAGTTACAAACGTATCCTCTTAAATGTGAGGTTTAATTGGCACTTCAAGGGCTATAATGATTCTATTTATCTTATACGAAGAACACCCTTTCGTAACAAACATAAGCACGTGAATGTGTTAGTGCGTATTTCAGCAAAGCAGAAGCCGTTACTTTATCCAGCATATGTGTAAAAGTTAGTCTGTATTTCCACTCGATACACTCTAAGGCTTTTTAAAGTTCCCCTCTTCCAA
Source organism: Bombina bombina (assembly GCF_027579735.1). NCBI lineage: Eukaryota > Metazoa > Chordata > Amphibia > Anura > Bombinatoridae > Bombina > Bombina bombina. The sequence continues at coordinate 185,451,377 of NC_069500.1, forward strand.
ACCACACTCGCGGTAGGGTAATATTCAGCCTGAGTTCGGCTATACACCGATTATCACAGTTCATGTCAAACTCAACATATGCATAAAATATACAGCACCTCCCAGCACTAGTGTGTTAATGAGTTAGTGCGTCTCTAGCAGAGTAGAAGCCGTGAATTAGGTCAATGTATATATCACCATTCATCTGCATAAGCTGATATTTCGTCTGAGTTAGTAGAAAAACTGGCCAGTCAAAACATGCATGTTAATTAACTTTTATGATACTTGCGGTTCCGTATCCTTTCAATCAGATGAAAATGCTCCCGACTTTTATCCACTCATGCGGACGGGAGAAGTAACACCACCTGTTTCGATCTTATATCCTGATATAACAACGGCTCTGTCTTCAATTGCTTGTCTTTGGCATCAAAGTCCTTGCATCGGAAAGCAGCTTAGTGAACAGCCCTTACACTCCGACGTGTGTTTCGGGACTCCGCCCTTTTTCAAGGAGTATACGTCATCACGGAAACGGCCTCTTTTAGAAGGGCCCTCATGTAATTCTATTGGCGCATTTACACACACCTCTCTTACACGTCACCCATTCAAAATACAATTTGACAATAAACAATATATCTAAATCTATGTTAAAAAACTAAGTGTAATATTCTAACTTCGTGAACTCTGATTCATCTTGATGCAGCAATGATGCAACAATATATCGTAATCACAAATTGCAGACTAAATTTGTATCGATAAAAACTAGATAGTCTACAACCGATCTGCCTATTATTACAAGAATATCTCTGAACCAAATATTGTTTGCAGACCTCTTTAAAGGGGATTAATTTATCTAAGAGCTTGAAGGATATTTCATTGTATTGTTAAGTCTCATTAGCTATCTTATCACCTTATTTGAATAATGTTCATATAAGATGGCCCCAAGTGATATTCCTATTAAGGCCTCTAGGTGTCAGTGTATCCAATTTTCTTATCCCTTAGACCTCTTTCTTAAATAGTGCTTTTTGTCTATAATATTCTGTCTTCGTAAACTCCAATTAGTTTTAATACAGCAACAATGCAGCCATATAAAATAATCACAAATTGCAGACTAAATTTATATCAATAAAGACAGAGTAGTCTACAATCAATCTGCCTATTATTACGAGAATATCTTTGGACCAAAAATTATTTGCAGACCTCTATAAAGGGGATTGATTTATCGAGGGGCTTAAAGGGTATTTTATTGTATTGTTGAGTCCTATTAGACACCATATCACCTTGTTTAGATCATATTCATATAAAATGGCCCCAAGAGATGTCTCTATTCAGGCCTCTAGGTGACAGTGTGTCTAATTTTCTTATCCATTGGGCCTCTTTCTTAAATAGTGCTTTTTGTCTGTCACCTCCTCTCCTAAATGGAGGGACATCATCCATTATTTGGAACCGTAATTGGCTTTTGTTGTGGGATGCCATTGTAAAATGATATGCTACTGGTGCATCCCAATCTGAATTGCCTATGGCTGCTTTGTGTTGTCTGATCCATTGTGTCGTCTCTCCTACATAGGCCAGCCCACAAGGACACTTAGGCCTAGATTTGGAGTTTGGCGGTAGCCGTGAAAACCAGCGTTAGAGGCTCCTAACGCTGGTTTTAGGCTACCTCCGGTATTTGGAGTCAGTCAAAATAGGGTCTAACGCTCACTTTTCAGCCGCGACTTTTCCATACCGCAGATCCCCTTACGTAAATTGCGTATCCTATCTTTTCAATGGGATTTTTCTAACTCCGGTATTTAGAGTCGTGTCTGAAGTGAGCGTTAGAATTCTAACGACAAAACTCCAGCCGCAGAAAAAAGTCAGTAGTTAAGAGCTTTCTGGGCTAACGCTGGTTCATAAAGCTCTTAACTACTGTGCTCTAAAGTACACTAACACCCATAAACTACCTATGTACCCCTAAACCGAGGCCCCCCCACATCGCCGACACTCGATTACATTTTTTTAACCCCTAATCTGCCGACCGCCACCTACGTTATCCTTATGTACCCCTAATCTGCTGCCCCTAACACCGCCGACCCCTATATTATATTTATTAACCCCTAACCTGCCCCCCACAACGTCGCAGCCAGCTACCTACAATAATAATTAACCACTTATCTGCCGACCGCAAAGCGCCGCTACTTAAGTTATCCTTATGAACCCCTAATCTGCTGCCCCTAACACCGCCGACCCCTATATTATATTTATTAACCCCTAATCTGCCCCCCTCAACGTCGCCTCCACCTGCCTACACTTATTAACCCCTAATCTGCCGAGCGGACCGCACCGCTACTATAATAAAGTTATTAACCCCTAATCCGCCTCACTAACCCTATAATAAATAGTATTAACCCCTAATCTGCCCTCCCTAACATCGCCGACACCTAACTTCAATTATTAACCCCTAATCTGCCGACCGGAGCTCACCGCTAATCTAATAAATGTATTAACCCCTAAAGCTAAGTCTAACCCTAACACTAACACCCCCCTAACTTAAATATAATTTAAATCTAACGAAATTAATTAACTCTTATTAAATAAATGATTCCTATTTAAAGCTAAATACTTACCTGTAAAATAAATCCTAATATAGCTACAATATAAATTATAATTATATTATAGCTATTTTAGGATTTATATTTATTTTACAGGTAACTTTGTATTTATTTTAACCAGGTACAATAGCTATTAAATAGTTAAGAACTATTTAATAGCTAAAATAGTTAAAATAATTACAAAATTACCTGTAAAATAAATCCTAACCTAAGTTACAATTAAACCTAATACTATACTATCATTAAATTAATTAAATAAAATACCTACAATTACCTACAATTAAACCTAACACTACACTATCAATACATTAATTAAATACAATACCTACAAATAACTACAATGAAATAAACTAACTAAAGTACAAAAAATAAAAAAGAACTAAGTTACAAAAAATAAAAAAATATTTACCTACTCTAAGCCCCCTAATAAAATAACAAAGCCCCCCAAAATAAAAAAATGCCCTACCCTATTCTAAATTACTAAAGTTCAAAGCTCTTTTACCTTACCAGCCATGAACAGGGCCCTTTGCGGGGCATGCCCCAAGAAGTTCAGCTCTTTTGCCTGTAAAAAAAAATACCCCCCCCCAACATTACAACCCACCACCCACATACCCCTAATCTAACCCAAACCCCCCTTAAATAAACCTAACACTAAGCCCCTGAAGATCATCCTACCTTGTCTTCACCTCACCGGGTATCACCGATCGGTCCTGGCTCCAAAATCTTCATCCAACCCAAGCGGGGGCTGGCGATCCATCATCCGGTGGCTGAAGAGGTCCAGAAGAGGCTCCAAAGTCTTCATCCTATCCGGGAAGAAGAGTAGATCCGGACCGGCAAACATAATCTTCCAAGCGGCATCTTCTATCTTCATCCGATGAGGATCGGCTCCATCCTGAAGACCTCCACCGCGGACCCATCTTCATCCGGCGACGTCCAACTGAAGAATGACGGTTCCTTTAAGGGACGTCATCCAAGATGGCGTCCCTCGAATTCCGATTGGCTGATAGGATTCTATCAGCCAATCGGAATTAAGGTAGGAATATTCTGATTAGCTGATGGAATCAGCCAATCAGAATCAAGTTCAATCCGATTGGCTGATCCAATCAGATTGAGCTCGCATTCTATTGGCTGAAGACAAGGTAGGATGATCTTCAGGGGCTTAGTGTTAGGTTTATTTAAGGGGGGTTTGGGTTAGATTAGGGGTATGTGGGTGGTGGGTTGTAATGTTGGGGGGGGGTATTGTATTTTTTTTTTACAGGCAAAAGAGCTAAACTTCTTGGGGCATGCCCCGCAAAGGGCCCTGTTCAGGGCTGGTAAGGTAAAAGAGCTTTGAACTTTAGTAATTTAGAATAGGGTAGGGCATTTTTTATTTTGGGGGGCTTTGTTATTTTATTAGGGGGCTTAGAATAGGTGTAATTAGTTTAAAATTGTTGTAATATTTTTCTTATGTTTGTAAATATTTTTTTATTTTTTGTAACTTAGTTCTTTTTTATTTTTTGTACTTTAGTTAGTTTATTTCATTGTAGTTATTTGTAGGTATTGTATTTAATTAATGTATTGATAGTGTAGTGTTAGGTTTCATTGTAGGTAATTGTAGGTATTTTATTTTATTAATTTAATCATAGTATAGTATTAGGTTTAATTGTAACTTAGGTTAGGATTTATTTTACAGGTAATTTTGTAATTATTTTAACTATTTTAGCTATTAAATAGTTCTTAACTATTTAATAGCTATTGTACCTGGTTAAAATAAATACAAAGTTACCTGTAAAATAAATATAAATCCTGACCACAAAGACTATACCTGTGTCTCGAAAACGCACCACACTTTCTCACGCATCGACTACTTCCTCACATCCCCTCAACTCACCCCTAACATACTAAACACCTCCATTCTCCCAATCACAATTTCAGACCATGCTCCCATAAAACTAACATTACAACTCTTCAAAACATCTCCTTTTAAAAAGTCTTGGAAGTTCCCCTCATATCTGTACACTAACGCAGAATTTCGACAACAACTGAAGGCCTTCTGGCTGGAATACACCTTTGACAACGACAGCCATAGAACTAACACTGATCTATTTTGGCATGCATCCAAAACAGTTATTAGAGGCAGAATTACAGCCTACACAGCACATCATTCTAAGTCGCAGAAGAAAAACGCCACACAACTACTTTCTAACCTGACTTCTACCTACAACACCTACTTAAATAACCCCACAGCACAGAATCGCCAGAAATATTATGATGCCAAACAAGAACGGGACTCACACCTACAAATCTTAGACCATATATTTAACATACATAGACAAGGCAGATTTTACCGGCACGGTAACAAGGCAGGTAGACTCCTAGCAAATCTGGTCAAAATTCATACACCTAAATCAAATCTGGGACACACCTTAGGACTGATACAAAGGACATAATGAGGGAGTTCATAACTTATTATAAAACATTATACACTAGTCAGAACATTGCAGAAACGGACAAACATGCATTCTGGAACAACATACTGTTACCTCGACTGTCTGAACCCCAGAGAGAGAGCTTAAACTCCCCCATACAAGTGCAGGAAGTGCTGAGAGCCATTAGCAGCTCAAAAATAGGGAAAGCCGCAGGCCCAGACTTCCTTCCTATTGAGTACTACAAGATTCTTAGCACTGACATAGCCCCAACGCTAGCTTCCACATACACCAACTACCTTCTAGGGACTTCTACCCCAGATACGAGATTCACTGACGCCAACATATGCGTTCTCCAAAAGCCGAATAAGGACCATACAATGCCCTCCTCATATAGACCAATCTCGCTGCTTAACAGCGACTATAAGTTATATACTAAGATACTGGCGGAAAGGCTAGCTGAGATACTGCCTGATCTGGTCCATCCAGATCAGACAGGCTTTATTAAAGACGAACCTCAGTGATCAATATCAGAAAAACACTGGCAGTCATATCTCACTACAATAACACACACTATTCAGAACACCAGAAACCCAATGTAGACGCATGCCTACTCGCCATCGACGCTGAAAAAGCGTTCGATCGAATAGAGTGGGACCACCTCTATACCTCACTAGATAGATTTGGCATCTCAGGGAATTTTCTCAATACACTCCAACAACTCTATGCTTCACCCTCAACCTCCATTATTATCAATGGTCAGGTGTCTCCCTCATTCCTATTGGAAAGGGGAACCAGGCAGGGTTGCCCTCTTTCCCCGCTGCTCTTCAACTTGGCAATGGAACCGCTCGCATGTTACATCCGCCAACATAGTGCAGGTCTAAAAATTCATAAGCAGACAGTACACCTATCTTTATATGCGGACGACCTACTTCTGTATGTCTCTAACCCACATATTAATATACCCAAACTCCTATGTATCTTAGATAAATTCAGTGCGATTTCTGGTTACAAAATCAACTTAGATAAATCTGAACTTACATGGTTACGGAACACTAAGAAAACACAACTGCAGGACACAGGCCTAAAGGTGACCTCTGGCACTTTCGCATACTTGGGGATACAGCTACACACTGACATGAACAGGTTGTACCATCTAAATATAAGTAGAACCCTAACCCTTGTTAAAAACCAGCTGGCAGGTTGGAGAAACTTGCCACTATCCCTTACGGGGAGAATTCATCTTTTGAAAATGATTATCTTACCAAAACTACTCTACCCCCTCCAAATGCTTCCTCTACTACTGACTAAGCGTGATTTAAATGCCTTGACGACTATGTTTGGTAACTTCGTCTGGCAGTACAAAAAACCAAGAATTAACAGACTCCACCTCGCAATGTCAGTTGACTCTGGCGGACTCAGTCTTCCCAATCTTAGGTGGTACAACTGGGCATCCCTAACAAAAATAGTCGTAGGATGGCTAACACAATCTGATTATTTTTCACCCCCCGTAGAGAAGGAACTCCTAGCACCTACACATCCGGCCTTCTTGCCACATACCTCTCTAGCCTCGCTCCCCCTACACGTAAAACACAATATACTATTTAGGGACACCTTGAGAGCCTGGACCAAACTTTGCAAAACGTGGGGGATGGAATTCAAATTTAGCAAATACTTACCACTTCAAGGGAATCCTAACTTTCTCCCGGGATACACCACCACTGCCTTTAAACAATGGGAACGCCAAGGACTGACTATGGTAGCACAACTGATCAATCCTACGACACAACAGACACTCCCCTTTTCAGACCTTCAAACACAATACACCCTCCCAGCCTCACACAGATTTGCCTATTTCCAGAGTAGACATTACACACAAACTCTTCTGACTGAGGGACTGACCTCGCCAACCTCTAACAAAATTGTCGCTCTATGTAATTTGGCCTCCCAGGGTAGCCACTCAATCTCTCCCATTTATAAGGCAATAGCCACACACCATGAAACGCAAACACTGCAGGGCATCATTGCTAAGTGGCAGGGGCAAAGGGTGCCTGAGGTCACAACAGAACACATCTTGGGTAGCATAGCTACAGTCAGACAAACGACTTTGTCCGCGAGCTTAAGAGAAACACAAGTAAAATTCTTACATCACGCATACATAACACCGACAATAAGAGCTAAATGGGTAAAAGATGCGGCGAGTGTTTGCCCCAAATGTTCACTGTCTGCCCCGGACTGGACACACCTAGTTTGGGACTGCCCTAAGCTGCAGAGGTTTTGGGGCAAGGTCAGATTTTGGCTATCTAAGGTACTCACAGCTCACATAACTCTAAATGCAGCCGTCATATTTTTCTTTCAAGACATTCCATTACCACTAAAACACCGAAAATTCGCTAATATGGTGGTGCTGGTAGCTAGGAAATTAATTCTGCAATATTGGGCCAAGAATAGAGAGCCTCCTTTTAAAAAACTAACCCATGCTATACATCAACAGTTTCTGGCAGAACACGCAGACACACAAAGTGACCGAGATGTTAGAGTTAAATCATTCATGATTAAGTGGGACCCGTACTTATTGCATCTACCAGTAGGACTGAGGAGGAAACTCCTGCGCCCCTTCCAAAATTCCATATTCATGCTAAATGAGAATCTGCGAGGATGCTGGTGCATACCAGAGTCGAACTCAGACCCTGACTCCTAACTAACACACTGCTAACCTAGACTGACACAGTTACTACCTCATTGGAAGTCTTGGTGACTACATGTGGGGACCCAGGGACTTGGGCACATCCGTCCGCCGACGACGCAGCAACGCAGCAACTTGATCACTCTTTTATCTACAGCTCAAAGGTACTTAAGTTATCATGAGTTCATGTTGTATGTTTTATGTTTTATGTTATTAGTTGGCATGACTGCATCGGCCCATTGACATAACTAGAATCTTCAGACATCAATACCTATTATGGAAGGCCTGACTTTGCACTACTACTATAAATGCAAAATAATTCTAACAGAGTGTGAAAGTAGACACCAATATAGTGCAGTTAATACCCCGGAATATATTTCTTCCCATATTGGGTGTGATGTCACCCTGTAACATCCTCTAGGCTTATTGATGCAATTAGCCAACATCTATTTATGGTTTTGTTTTGTATTGTTTTGTATAGTTTTTGTTCTCTTAAAAGTTCTAATTATACGGGGAACTTGACCGCTCCACATGGCTCAGGATAATCCGATGGACATAATACAGACTCAGATTCCATGAAAAGATCATGTTACACATCATATTGTTATTGCCTTATGATGACAAGATATTGTACAATGCTATGTGGTAGTGTTTAAGCTTACCTGTTAAAATTTTTTGCAAAAATAAAGTTATTAAAAAAAAAATATATATATAAATCCTAAAATAGCTATAATATAATTATAATTTATATTGTAGCTATATTAGGATTTATTTTACAGGTAAGTATTTAGCTTTAAATAGGAATAATTTATTTAATAAGAGTTAATTAATTTCGTTAGATTTAAATTATATTTAAGTTAGGGGGGTGTTAGTGTTAGGGTTAGACTTAGCTTTAGGGGTTAATACATTTATTAGAATAGCGGTGAGCTCCGGTCAGCAGATTAGGGGTTAATAATTGAAGTTAGGTGTCGGCGATGTTAGGGAGGGCAGATTAGGGGTTAATACTATTTATTATAGGGTTAGTGAGGCGGATTAGGGGTTAATAACTTTATTATGATAGCGGTGCGGTCCGCTCGGCAGATTAGGGGTTAATAAGTGTAGGCAGGTGGAGGCGACGTTGTGGGGGGCAGATTAGGGGTTAATAAATATAATATAGGGGTCGGCGGTGTTAGGGGCAGCAGATTAGGGGTACATAAGGATAATGTAAGTAGCGGCGGTTTACGGAGCGGCAGATTATGGGTTAAAAATAATATGCAGGGGTCAGCGATAGCGGGGGCGGCAGATTAGGGGTTAATAAGTGTAAGGCTAGGGGTGTTTAGACTCGGGGTACATGTTAGGGTGTCAGGTGCAGACGTAGGAAGTGTTTCCCCATAGCAAACAATGGGGCTGCGTTAGGAGCTGAACGCGGCTTTTTTGCAGGTGTTAGGTTTTTTTTTCAGCTCAAACAGCCCCATTGTTTCCTATGGGGGAATAGTGCACGAGCACGTTTTTGAGGCTGGCCGCGTCCGTAAGCAACTCTGGTATCGAGAGTTGCGTTAAATATGCTCTACGCTCCTTTTTTGGAGCCTAACGCAGCCTTTATGTGGGTCCTTACCGACAAAACTCTAAATCTAGCCGTTAATGACATATATAACATGACTTGAGTTGCATGTGTATGTACTCTTAATTCCTATCTTACTTCCAGTATGCGGATGTGTCACATTGTCACCTTTTATCATAGAATTGCATTGTGCACAATTATAACAAGGAAAGCACCCTTTCTTTTGTAGAGATGGAGCTGGATTTCTAGTACCTAAATCAGCTCTAATAAGAACATCTTTGAAATTCTTATTCCTCTTATATCATAAAAGGGGTGGATCTTTAAAGATTTCTGCCAATTGTGGTTCCTCTTTAAGTAGGTACCAATGTTTATTGATAAAGGTTTTAAGTTTTCTTTTTTTTTTTTAAATTCTTTTTTATTGGGGGAGAAGTTCCAAAAAGAAAGAAAAATACAATTAATTCCATAAAAATACATATAATACCTCTGATTCTTATACAATTTAAATGAAATAACAAACAACTTTCAGATTTGCTTGAACTTTACTTGGCTTTCCAGATATTATAAATCAAATTTGTTTAGACAGTCTTAGCTTCTCCCACCAATACCATTTATCTATTCTCTTGGACCCTTTTTAGGAACATTTATTTACAATTTCTTACATTTAATTTGCTATTAATCTGTTCCTGAGCGGATATCTTGAGTTCTCTTGCTTTATCTCTGTCTGCTCAAATTCCTATGAGGATGCTACTTATAGCCATCCCCTCACATATTTGATTATATTCAGGATTCACCCAAGAACACTCGAGAAAAAATAATATCTTGAAATCATTACTACTACTCATGGGGGGGGGGGGGAGGGAGAGTGGGAAAAGAAGAAAATGACAAGACCACAATAACGACAACAAAAACAACAACAGGGGAAAAAAAAAAAACCCTTAAATTCCTTCTTACTATCCCTCCTATTAATATTCCTTCCTTGTTAGCTAAATATCCAATTTGGAGGTACTGAGACATCTAAAGTTAACTCTAAAAAGGGTATAGAATTTTGGAAAGATGATAGAATATGATGTTGAACTGTAATAGGTTCTCTGTAAATATACTCTTTCCACTTCTTAAAGAATGTAATCACCTGTTTATCTACCCCTTTATCCAATCCTATTATCTCTAACATAATCTGACTTCTCATCTGATTTATGAATTCAGTTATAGAGGGAGAGTTTCTCTGCTTCCACATTTTACATATGTGGTTTCTTGCCGTCAAAATTGCTATGTTTATAAATAATCTGTCATATTTTGCGACGGATACAAAAAAAATATATGATATGCTTCCAGTTCTATCATGTTTCCTACTTTTCTATTAATCCAATATTGGATTTTACTCCAAAATTGCGCGATCTTTGGGCAGCCCCAAAGATAATGCAGTAAGTCCGCTTTTACCTTATGACATTTAGGACAAACCACCTGGATTTGAGACCATTTAGCAATTCTGACTGGGGTTAGATAGAAATTATTAATTACTTTATATTGGGACTCTCTTAAATTAATTCTGTCTGTTGCCTCTATTGTTCTTTTTAAGCAATCTGTTATATCCTGATCTTGCACTTGTGGAAAGTGGATTGCATATTTCTGTTTAATCTGACTAACATGCAGTTCTCCTTCCTGGGTCATAATGTACTGATACCAAATTGATATTGATCGGATACCAACTTTATATATAGTAATACCTGCCTCTATATTTGTTTGTGTCCAATTCTCCCCAAACCTTTTCTCATACTCGTTTATAAGATGGCGAACCTGCAGATATGCATAGAAGTGTTGGGATGGCAAGTTATACTCGCTTGCCAAATTTGCAAAGGATCTGATTGGCCCTAAATGTGATTCTCTCAACTGTGATACATATATCAGCCCCTTGCTTTTCCAGACCTGGAATAATTTGTTGCTATAACCTGGTGAAAAGGCTGGGCTACCACAGATTGGAAGCAAACTGGAAATCTGGTATTCTGCCCCCAGTAATTTGCAGAATTTCTGCCATGCGGATACTATAATCGCAATTGTAGTTAACCTGCTTATATTACTTGGTAGTTGTTTATATGGATGATGAAGTACCGCCTGCAGATCAAAAGGTTTAATTAATTCCGTTTCATGGTCATAGTATGTAACAAAATCTGTTCTAGTGAGCCAATCTACCCCAAATTTGACTAAGGAGACAATGTTATAATACTTTATGTTAGGACACGAGAAACCCCCAAACTGCTTCTCCTGAGCCAGCTTGCTAAATGCAATACGTGAGATCCTTTGCCCCCATATAAAAAAAGCACATTCCTTATTATACCTAATAATATCCTTCTTCTGCAGTAACAAAGGAAGATTCTGCAATAAGAATAAAAATTTTGGGAATATAATGGTCTTTATGACATTTATACGAGCCGAGATAGATAGATAATATAAGTTCCATTTTGCTAGATCATGATGTAAATTCTGAAATATCTCTTTAAAGTTGAGCTGATACCAATGTGCTGGGTTTTTGCTGATCTTGATTCCTAAATAATTAATACTTTGCACTTCTTTGAACATGCCAGAATAGCTATTTCTGTTTTTTATAATCCATAAAATTTCTGATTTGCTAATATTAATTCTATACCCAGAAAATGAGCTGAATGTACTTATTATCTTCATAAAACAAGGTATACTCTGTCTCGTTTGTTGTAGGAATATTAATAGATCATCTGCGTATAGAGATATAGATACCCTCTGTTTCCCCAACCAGACAGGTGGAAGGAACTTTCTTAGATATATAGCTAATGGTTTGAGTGCAATATCAAAAAGTAATGGTGATAGAGGACATCCTTGACGTGTTCCTTTGCCCAGAATAATATTCTGTGATAACTCACCGTTAATAAGAAGTTGGGATCTAGGTTTATTGTAGACTAACCCGATCAGGTCGACCAGGGCACCCGAAAAACCAAACTTTCTTAGCGAGTTTATTAGATGGTCCCAGATAATAGAGTCAAAAGCTTTTTCCGCATCCACGGTTAGTAATGCTATATCTTCACCTTTATACTTATTTTCGGCATCCTGGTCGACCCGATGGAGGTAAGAACTCTACGCATATTTCGAACTGAATTTCTCCCTGGTATAAAACCTGCCTGGTCGGGGTGTATGATATCTGTGATTGATTTTTTCATTCTATCTGCTATCAAGGACATTATAATTTTATAGTCTTGGTTTAAAAGTGAAATAGGGCGGTATGATGCTACATTGGTTGGGTCCTTCGCTTTTTTTATAAATCAGAGTCACTACTGAATCTGAGAAGTAGTTTGATTTCATATCCTTCTGATGATAATATTGATTAAATAGTTTAGTTAGAGTGGCAGATATCTCTGATGCCATTATTTTATAGAATTCTGCCGATAAGCCGTCTGGCCCTGGAGCTTTACCAGATTTCATTTTTTTTATAGTGTCTAGAATTTCTGATTCGGTAATAGGAGCATTAATAGTCTGTAATGCTTCCTGAGAAATTTGAGGGATATCTAGCCCCTGCCAGAACCGGTCTTTTTGCGTCTCATTCACCTCCTCCCTAGTATATAGCTTGCTATAATATTCAAAGAATATTCTTCTGATCTCGTCTTTATTGGTGAAAAGTTCCCCTCCTAATCTGATTGAGAGGATTTGATTTGATTTTTTCCTGAATTTGACCAACCTGGCCAGATGTTAAGCCGATATACCCTGACAGCCCTGAAATGTTGCCCTGTTTTTTAACTCTTCCTGCACTCCGATCTTCTTTAAAAAACATTCCCTTTCCACTCTTGCTCCCTTATATTTATCCCAGTTGTTCTTATTAGGAGATCTAAGATATCTTACATAGTTATTTCTTAATTGGTTTGATAGCTGTGTTTCTCTTTCTCTGTTTTTCCTAGTTCTTTTAATCATGTATGCTTTTACCTCCCCGCGAATAACCGCTTTGCCAGCTTCCCAGAATGGAACCAGATATTTCAAAAGACCTTGGCGCTGCAAAAAATTGCGGCTAAAACTAGTGATTGGATAAACCGTGACAATAGTCAGGATGCTTAAAGTATGAAACCTTTGGCCTCAGTAATGAGATCACGTAATTTAAAAGATACAGTGTAAATTTATTAATACAATATTAAACAAAAATATTTTTTTTAAAAAAGCTGATCAGCAAGAGAACAATAAAACAATTGTAACAATCAAATAGTAAAAATGTAGCAATCAAAATAGCTTGATACAATATAGCAATATAGCAAATATCAGTGTAGCATTAAAAATGGACACAGCAAAACAACCCTGGAGCTAATATGCGATCCAAATGTTGAAAGTCCGGAATAAGAGTAAGCAATCGACATCCACAGCTGATTCCTTGAGAAGCAGAGTGAGGCTGGAACGACAAACGGATCCAAATCAAACACAAGCAGAAAGCCAAACTAAAGGTGTTCACTTTTACTTACACCGTGTCTTGGTTACTGCTGCGACGATGGATCCCTTTTAGCAAGCTGTAGCAGAGCCGGATGAGCCTTTGGTGTAATACCGGATTTTTCAAGGATACTCCGCTGAAGTTGCAGTTAACACAGAAGCCGGTCTGTGGAGGTAATGTTACGTCAGGTAACGTAGAGTGGGAGGAGCAACGCGTTTCAGCCCGGTCAGGGCCTTTGTCAAGCTCCAGAAAGGTGTGATACAGGGCTTTTTAAACCTGTATTAGCTGTGCTCATTGGTTGGATATCACAAATGGGAGTGCCTTATGCATAAGAAACATAATGATAACAGTTGCGCCAAGGCACAAATTAAAACAAAGCCATATACAAATTAATAATTAGTCACTGTGCAATATTGATACAGCATACAGTATGGTGATGCAAAGAAAAAAATATAAACATCTTAAACTTTGTACCGATCGATAGTTAACATTTGGCTATATAAATTTTTCTCTCTCTATTACTGAGACCAAATGACCCATAAAGTGAAGAAATAAAATAAGTTTTCTTTCTCTGTGCAAGATGGTGACATACAGCACTGAACATCCAATCTGTTAGATTGATAATTAATAGAAAAATAATAATAATGAATAACAATATATTAGTGCCATCAAAGAGTTTTTAATAGATAGTATAAAAAGAAAATATATATTTTTTTGGAGTGATAACATAAAAAATCTCTAAAAAAGTTTTTTTGAAGAAGATTTTTTGTAAAAAATTCCATAAAAGATGATAATTTCATAAAAAATAATTTCATGAAAAATAATTTCATGAAAAATAAAATAAATTCATGAAAAATAAAAAATAAATAAAAGAAAATCTTAATCCCTAAGATAACACCCTATATCAAAGTCGATGTTTAGACCATTGGGGTGTAAAGTTTTTAAATTAAAAATCCATTTCTTTTTTAATAAGCTGGGACTGTATGTTTCCACCCCTCCAATTATTTTTAACTTTTTCTATTCCCATAAAGGAGAAGTGTGCAAGGTTGCCATTATTACATGCCGCGAAATGTTTTGGCACTGGAAGGTCTTTATTCCTATCAGAATCATGATTTTCAATTGACCATATGTGCTCACGTATACGGTCACGTAGCGGTCTTTCAGACTCTCCTATATACTGCTTGCCACAACGACACTGTATTACAGCCTCACTCTGCTTCTCAAGGAATCAGCTGTGGATGTCGATTGCTTACTCTTATTCCGGACTTTTAACATTTGGATCGCATATTAGCTCCAGGGTTGTTTTGCTGTGTCCATTTTTATTTGCTATATTGCTATATTGTATCAAGCTATTTTGATTGCTACATTTTTACTATTTGATTGTTACAATTGTTTTATTGTTCTCTTGCTGATCAGCTTTTTAAAAAAAATATTTTTGTTTAATATTGTATTAATAAATTTACACTGTATCTTTTAAATTACGTGATCTCATTACTGAGGCCAAAGGTTTCATACTTTAAGCATCCTGACTATTGTCACGGTTTATCCAATCACTAGTTTTAGCCGCAATTTTTTGCAGCGCCAAGGTCTTTTGAAATATCTGGTTCCATCTGGGAAACGATTTTCAAAATATACATTTTCTGGTTCTTGTTGTGGAGATAGGGGTCTCCATTTTTTTCCCTTGGTTTATTAGTGTTTTTTCCTTAGCGCAGGGTAACATTTTTCTTTGTTTTTTGCACAGCTTCCCAGAATACCTACGTTTTATTAGTATTCTCTCCATTTTTGCTTCAACCAGTTTACAAATTGTACATTTTTATTCATATAGTGTGGAAAACGGAAAGTGTTAACTGCTTTTTTGGAGTGAGTACTCGACACAATCCTTATACCAACAATCGCATGGTCAGATAAGATAATCCCCGAAATTTGTGATTCGATTTGATTTCTCATGACCTGCTCATCTAATAAAAACATATCAATTCGGGAAAAATGTTTGTGAGAGCCTGATTCGCAGGTAAATTCACGAGCGTCTGGGTGTTGGATACGCCATACATCACGTAGCTTTAATACACAAGTAAAGCTCTGCAGATGCTTGGCATCCCTATAATTTGCCGCTTTCCGATGAATTTTGTACCTATCCAGGTCCGGACAGAGTGTAGTGTTAAAATCCCCTGCTACGATCAAATTCTGTCCAATATATGGAGATAGAACCTTTGTCAATTTTTCCCAAAACTTAATGTCCCAATTATTTGGGGCATACAGATTACATAGCGTCCAAATCTTATCGTCTATTGTTAGTTGCAACACTATATATCTCCCTCCCGGGTCTAGCTCTTGCTTATTTATAGTGTATGATAGATCCCTTCCCAGCATAATCGCTACCCCTCTCTTACGTTTCTCACACAGTGTGGCAATTATTTCAGCTATCCAATTTGTTTTCAATTTACCTATCTCACCCTTTTTAACAGGGCCGGACTGGGAAATCAGACCAGCCCTGGAAATTTGTATAGACCGGCCCAACCCCGCCCCCTCCAACCTAGCCACGCCCCCTCCAAGCAAGCCAACTATGCTCTAGCTACTTTCCCTTCAACTCACATAGATATATACATATATACATGCTGGCATTTCCTGCAATTGTTAAGAATATATACTGTTTGTGTGTGAGAGTGTGTGTGTGTGTGTATATATATATATATATATATATATATATATATATACACACACACATACCCACACACAGTATATATTCTTTACAATTGCAGAAAATGTCATTGTGTACATCTTACAGATAAGTGTAAAAATACAGCTTTGTACCATTTTTAATTTATATACACACATATTAATACATGCATACACACATATAGAGATACATATATACACTCCCCACTGCTGGAGGTATGGTCTTTATATTCAAATACCTTCTTGATTTACTGTTTTAATGGCCCATCATATTTCAAATTATGTTCAGGTAATTTGTACACTAAGGAGCTCTCTCTCTTGCTGCACATAATTGGGCTTAGTGCTATTTTTGTTCTTTGCCCCCTTCATTTTGCTCCCTTCAATTAATTTTAATCAAAATGGTCTTCAGTACACAATACTGGAAATATTACATTTTGCAGACTTTATAAAGTACATAGGATTACAAATGGTGTGTTCTGTACAAATTAAATGGAAATTAAACTAGATTAAAGAGAGATAATCTAAAAGTCATTTTTATTAATATTGGCTTCCTTTATATGAATGTGAATTACAACTATATACTTTGCAGAACTAGAAATCTAAATGTTGCACATGTATGTATAGCTATTGGAGATAATTAATATCCGGAATAAAAATTACCTCCTGCAGGTGTCAAGTAACGTTTTCATCTGCTTTCTGCATTTTTGTTATCCTCAGCTGGTTTTGCTTGGGCAGTGGGCACTACACAGACGCAGCACGCTCTCCGGACCGCAATCCGCCCTTCCCTTAGTGGATATGCCCAAAACAGCATCATGTCAGGTGAGAAAGGAGAGGGAGAGAAGCGCAGGCAGAATTCCCCCGAAAATTGCTGGCAGTTAACCCCCACTTAGCAGTGGGAGTCTGGGAGAGTTGCTACAGCCCTGCCACCACGCAACACACGTGACGCACACCTCGCCTGCGCAGTGCTCTTTACCTTTACAAAGGTGCGCACGGCGCACACACTTAGTCACAACTGCTGGGCTTGGGCCGGGGCCCCTCCAGAGGAAGTCAGCCTCCCAGGCCTGGTCGCAGTCGCATATGGTGCGACTGGCCTTGTTCCGCCCCTACCTCTCTGCTACCGGATACTTAAACTTTTTAGCTTGCTACATACACACTCCCCTTGCCTCCTGTCACTGTTATGTGCGCTATTGCAGCTGTCAGCGGCAGCGCTGCAATCTGCCAGCACACAGTGCAGTCAGAGAAGACAGAGCAGGCAAGGGGAGTGTGTAGCAAGATCAAATTAAAAAGTATTACCATAGCAGTCAGAGGAGAGATGTAGAAACGAAACCACAGTAATGGTGGACGGGGCTAATCAGCCACCCGCATCGCATCAAAAATGTGCTGCTCTCAGCCTCTCAGACAGTCTCTGCAGCAGCTGAGCCAGCCCAGCTGAGCTGCCGGCCGGCGGCCCACCGGGATTTTTCCCGGTATCCCGGCTGCCCAATCCGGCCCTGCTTTTTAAGATATAATTCCTGGAGGAATATAATATCTGGCTTATGCTTCCTGGATTCTTTGAGGACATTTTTGCGTTTGATAGGCGATGTTATTCTGCCCACATTCCAAGAAATTATTTTTAATGAACTATTCATTTTTTCTATACTTATTCATTTGCTTCTGGGAAGAAGAAGGAGAAAACCCCCCCCAAAAAAAACATAAACATTAAGACCTATCTGAGAACCTCTGACCTTGCCCTTACCCTAATCTAATATTAATAGTTTAATTCTTTATAGCTTACAGATCTTGCCCCCAATTAAAGGCTTATCAGTCTCTTAATTAACGGGGACAAAACTTGTCTACTTAGTATTAAATGTACGAGTTTGGTGATGTATGTAACCTTTCACCCTTTAGGGCAACAAATGCAGAAGCTAAATATTTCAAATACCTTTTACAGGGATAGCACAAAATGTGAAAAATTAACAGATCAGGCAACCCTTTACAATTTGCTACCAATACAGCGATTTAGCTATTTAGCTATTTAGATCTGTTATGCTGAAATAGTACACAGTATGAAGACTTAACTTATCAAAAAAAAAAAATTCTACAGATTTAGCAACCTTTATGTCAGCCTGTGGAAGATAATCTCACCCCTGTAAAGGAGAGAGGGAATTTTTAGGACCACAACTGCAGGCTTAGGAGTGTTGTGAAAGTATCAGTGATTCTGTGTAAGTGAGGGAAGGCAGCAAGGTTCAGAATCATTAGATACAGTTCACTTTTATTATAAGGATAGGTGTGACAATGGCTGAGACCTCAGAGCGTATAGCCCCACTCAGTATTGACAAACTGGTTCCCACATATAACAACATGCAATTGCAAGTTAAAGTTTTAGACAGACCATATCTAATCATAATTGGCAGCAGACATAGTGTACAACTTTAAGGCAACAAATAGAGCTAATGAGATTTAGGTAGTAGTTAGGTATTGAGACTGAACAATTAAGAATATAGGTAGAATAGAGCGTTTAAATATGAAGGAAACCTAACTAAGATTCTGAGACATGTCAGGAGTAATTACTGAATATTCGTAAGTTACTGCGGTATGAGTATGAAGGAAGCGCTTTTGAGACTTACTAGTAATAGTAATGGGTGAGGTCTGTCCGGACAGAGCGAAGTTCCCCTGCAGAGTTTGGGGAAATTGCAGCGTGTGCGATGGCGTGTGACGTCACCGCTTGCCGGTTCCGGTCCTGTGTTTGGTAGAGAGGTGAGCAGCGTCTGTCTCAAAGGTTGCAAGGAGGTTAGAGGGTGAGAAGCTGGATTCAACAATCAAGCAATTTGGTATGAGTAGGAGGGAAATTTAAACAGCTTGTTGGGGAGGAGTTATGTAAGTGTGAAAAGACACAGCTATACAAAGGATAAGGCAAAGAACTTAGGCAGTTATGACAGGACCCCCCCCCCAATGATCAACTCCGGGGATCGAGTCCAGGACGATCAGGATAACGTTCATGGAACCTGGCCACCAATCGGGGGGCAGAGAGATTGGAAGCCGGTTCCCAGGAGTCCTCCGAATCAGGGTAGCCCTTCCAATGGACCAGATACTGAAGCTGCCCACGAAAACGTCGGGAGTCCAAGACATCTTGTACCTCATACTCCAGGGTGGCATCCTGTAGATGAGGAAGTAGAGGAATAGAAGGATCATGGTGACGAAGTTGTCTATAAGGCTTGAGGAGAGACACATGAAAGGTAGGATGGGATTTCAGATTTGCTGGTAATGCGAGGGTAACAGCGTTCATATTCACAATTTTTATGATGGGAAATGGTCCAATGAAGCTGGAAGATAATTTCCTGGAAGGAAGGGGTAAATGTAGATTACGTGTTGATAACCAAACGTAGTCACCTACTCTATATTTAGGCGAGGAAATCCTTTTTTTATCAAAATGGAATTTATAGCGATCCTTGGCGATGCGAATATTTTCAGCAGTTAGTGAAAAAGATTCACTAATAGTGTTGATGAGGTCATTCACAACAGGACAGCTGTTGCTGTCCATAGAATCCCATTCAAAAGAAGGATGGAAACCATAATTAATGAAGAACGGTGTGAACTTTGTAGAGGAATGGATGGAATTGTTGAAGGCGAATTCTGCGTATGGTAGTAGTTGGGTCCAGGTATCTTGTTTAGCTGAAATGAAACATCTCAAATATTGTTCAATGCACTGGTTTGTCCTTTCAGTCTGGCCATTAGTTTGGGGATGGAAAGAGGTACTGAGACGTCTAGAAATACCCAATGAGTGACAAAGTTGTTTCCAGAATTGGCTGGTGAATTGAGTTCCCCTATCTGAGGTGATACTATTCGGGAGTCCGTGATACTTGAATATATGATGTATCATTAAGGAAATGGTTTCAGAAGAAGTTGGCAGCTTATGGTAGGGCACGAAATGTGCCATTTTACTAAATAGGTCTACGACTACTAATATGGTGTTATTCCCTTCAGAAATAGGTAGGTCGACTATGTAGTCGATTGCTATGTCCTTCCAAGGACGGTCAGGAGTCGGTAATGGGATCAATTTTCCGTAAGGGGGAGTCCTCCCTTTTTTTGTAGTTTCGCAGATTAAGCAGGTTTTAACGTAATCCTCAACATCAGAGAGGCAGGTAGGCCACCAAAAGAATCTGGAGACTAATTCTTGAGTTTTCTTTATGCCCATGTGTCCAGCAGATGGAGAATCATGTAAAGTTTTTAAGACTGTTGCTCTGAGACTGTTGGGTACATAGATTTGTTGTTGATAATAATACAACCCATCCGAGTGTAAATCCAAGACCTGTAATGGTTTATTTGAGTCAGCCTGTTGTGCTGATTTGAACTGAATGTTTTGTTCTGTAGTTAAAGCTAAGAATCTGTCAAGAGGAATTAGAGGTGAAAGGTTTGGATGTGACACTTGGTCCACCAAGTGTCTTGAAAGGGCATCAGCCTTCTTGTTCTTGTTTGCAGGACGGTAGGTGATAAGATAATTAAATCTAGCCAAGAATAGGTTCCATCGGACCTGTCGTGCGCTAAGAGTCCTATTAGATTGTAGGTATTCTAGATTTTTGTGATCCGTGTAAATCAAGATTGGAAGAAGGGTCCCTTCTAGAAGGTGTCTCCATTGTTCCAATGATGTTTTGATTGCTAACAGTTCTTTATCACCTATTGGGTAGTTTATTTCAGCTGAATTAAGAATACGTGAATAGAAGGCAACAGGATGCAGAGGATCTTTTGGAGTCTGCCTCTGTGAGAGGATTGCTCCTAAAGCATAATTAGATGCATCCACTTCCAAGATGTACTGCAACTCAGAATTAGGGAATTGGAGGATAGGGGCCGTAGTGAAAGCTTTTTTTAAGAAGTTGAATATTTCTTCTAAATCATCGTTCCATCTGAAGTGTGTGTCAGATTTGGTCAAGTTAGTTAATGGTCTAGTCAAGTCAGCAAAATTTTTAATAAACTTTCTGTAGAAATTGGCGAAACCCATGAACCTTTGTATATCCTTTTTACTTTTTGGGGAAGGCCAATTTTGAATTACCGATATCTTATCATTATCCATCTGGATACCTTGGGGTGATACAATATAACCTAGAAATTTAATTTCTTTGGAGTGAAATAAGCATTTTTCTAGTTTAACATAAAGAGAGTTCTCTCGTAACCGTGTTAATACTAGGGTGACATGTTTGATGTGTTCAGTAAGTGAGGTAGAGAATATGAGTATGTCATCCAAATATATTACCATAAATAAATCCAAAAAATCCTTGAAAATATCATTTATGAAGTACTGAAAGGTAGCCGGGGCATTACAGAGGCCAAATGGCATCACAGTATATTCAAAAAGGCCGTAACGTGTACGGAATGCTGTAAGCCATTCATGACCCTCCTTTATTCGTACCAAGTTGTAAGCCCCTCTTAGATCCAATTTAGTGTATATAGTAGCATTTTGTAATCTATCAAGGAGTTGAGGAATTAAAGGCAGTGGATAGCGGTTTTTTATCGTACGCTTGTTTAACTCTCTGTAATCAATAATGGGTCTTAGGGATTGATCTTTATTTTTAACAAAAAAAATACCAGCCCCAGCTGGGGAGGTGGAAGGACGTATAAAGCCTTTCTTCAAATTATCTGCCAAATAAGTTTTTAGATGTTGTAACTCAGGATCAGAGAGGGGAAATATATGGCCGTAAGGTATATCAACACCTGGTAGGAGATCTATAGGGCAGTCATAAACCCTATGAGGGGGTAGATTCTCTGATTCTTTTTTGTCAAAGACATCAGCGAATGTTATGTATTCCTTGGGGATTTGTAAAGGAACATCAAGTAAAATTTGTTCATGATGGAGACACAAATTTTTACAATAAGGAGAATCAAAGATGACATGTGAAGTTGACCATTGTATAGTGGGATCGTGTTGTTTAAACCAACTGATACCAAGTATAATGGGATATAGAGGTGAGGGTATAACATCAAAAGTAAGAAATTCTGTGTGTTGGTCATGTGTGGTGAGCCTTAAAGGTATGGTGTGGTATAAGATGGGTCCTGATGTAATTTCCTTACCATCAATAAAACGAAGTACACTAGGCACCATTTTCTTAACTAGTGGAATTTTATTTACAGTAGTGAATTGGTAATCTATATAATTGTGGCTGGCACCAGAGTCAAGGATTGCTTGTGAGTTGAGTCTTTGCTGATCCCACTGTAATAAGATAGGAAGGGAGCAATGATTAGATTGTGTTTGTTTAGCAGATAAACATATACTTGTGGTGTTCATCTTACCCTTCCTACGCTGTAATTGAGAGCAGTCCTTTACAGAGTGATCGATCCCTCCACAATACATACAGAGATCTAAAGCTTTTCTTCTTAATTTTTCCTGTAGAGTTAATGGACCTCTGATGAAACCGAGTTCCATAGGGATTTCAGAGGCTTTTGTAGTTGTCTTAGGTAGATGCAGAGTAGTAACTGTTTGTTTAGTGGATGTTTCTAAGTGTGACTTTTCTGAGCGTCTCTCTCTGATGCGTCTATCTAATGTGATGCTAGCATCTATTAGGAGTTCTAAAGTCTCTGGGAGGGGTTGTCTGGCTAGCTCATCCTTGAGAGTATCTGAGAGGCCTAGGCGGAATTGATTGCGCAAGGAAAGGTCATTCCACTGTGTATCAGGGGACCATTTCTTAAACTCTGCGATGTAGTCCTCCACAGGCCTTTTATGTTGTCTCAGAGACCTCATTGCTGTCTCAGCAGACAGCTGTTTGTAGGGATCATCATAAAGCTGTCCCATTGCTTTAAAAAACTGATCAAATGAGTACAGCAATGGGTCATTGGTCTCAAAAAACAAATTTGCCCATATACGTGGTTCGCCACGCAGATAGGAGATTGTGGTGAGAACCTTCAAATGATCATTGAAGTATGTTTTGGGTTTTAATTGGAAATATAAGGAACATGAGTTTTTGAATTCCCTAAATTCTGAACGAATACCACTAAATGTTTGTGGAGGATTAGGTTGGGGTTCACTAGAACTAATACGTGTAGTGAGGGTATCAATTTTTTCATTGATGTATTGCTTTAGGGCAGAGTTTTCTAATTGTAGTGTATTTAACCCTGTTGTAAGGTTATCTACAGTTTGAGTTAATTTCTCTACATGAGATAATAAGGCTGCTGGGTCCATAGTATAGGCTTGATTGTTATTGTCAGCCTGTGGAAGATAATCTCACCCCTGTAAAGGAGAGAGGGAATTTTTAGGACCACAACTGCAGGCTTAGGAGTGTTGTGAAAGTATCAGTGATTCTGTGTAAGTGAGGGAAGGCAGCAAGGTTCAGAATCATTAGATACAGTTCACTTTTATTATAAGGATAGGTGTGACAATGGCTGAGACCTCAGAGCGTATAGCCCCACTCAGTATTGACAAACTGGTTCCCACATATAACAACATGCAATTGCAAGTTAAAGTTTTAGACAGACCATATCTAATCATAATTGGCAGCAGACATAGTGTACAACTTTAAGGCAACAAATAGAGCTAATGAGATTTAGGTAGTAGTTAGGTATTGAGACTGAACAATTAAGAATATAGGTAGAATAGAGCGTTTAAATATGAAGGAAACCTAACTAAGATTCTGAGACATGTCAGGAGTAATTACTGAATATTCGTAAGTTACTGCGGTATGAGTATGAAGGAAGCGCTTTTGAGACTTACTAGTAATAGTAATGGGTGAGGTCTGTCCGGACAGAGCGAAGTTCCCCTGCAGAGTTTGGGGAAATTGCAGCGTGTGCGATGGCGTGTGACGTCACCGCTTGCCGGTTCCGGTCCTGTGTTTGGTAGAGAGGTGAGCAGCGTCTGTCTCAAAGGTTGCAAGGAGGTTAGAGGGTGAGAAGCTGGATTCAACAATCAAGCAATTTGGTATGAGTAGGAGGGAAATTTAAACAGCTTGTTGGGGAGGAGTTATGTAAGTGTGAAAAGACACAGCTATACAAAGGATAAGGCAAAGAACTTAGGCAGTTATGACACTTTAACACAATATGTGAAGACTTAATGGTTCAAATGTACTTTGCATCAAGAACACCTGATATGAAGACTTAGCAGATCATACACCCTTTTTCATACACACTTTTTCAGCTTGCTACTGGGACCACATATTAAATTATTCATGCAGC
Source organism: Bombina bombina (assembly GCF_027579735.1). Classification (NCBI taxonomy): domain Eukaryota; kingdom Metazoa; phylum Chordata; class Amphibia; order Anura; family Bombinatoridae; genus Bombina; species Bombina bombina. The sequence goes on from NC_069500.1 coordinate 185,475,813, forward strand.
CTTTCACAGCTTAACACTCTTTGAGAAAACCTAAGAGTTCTGATATAATCACCAGAGCTAGCCCAAAATATAGGGATTTGTCATATCAAACACCTTTTTTCTTGTTTTTGCTTTCTTTTTAGCACCCTGTGTAAAAATATAACAATTCAAAATATCTTTTGCAGATTTAACATTCCAAATAGTAACTTAATTTGTCAAAATTATTATGCAAAGTTGCCCATAGCTGTGAAAACCAGGCTATTCTGATATATTTATTCCATCTTAACCTGTTTTAACCTAGCTTGCTCTAATAAATTACTAATCTGCAGCATGCTGCCTAATACCTCTTATTTCTACAAGCTATCAAAAAATGGCTTTAAATACTATTATAGAAAATTGCACACTTAGACATATGATTTCATGTCTCCTAAAAGTCCAGCAAAAGCAGCCAGAACCAGCTGCCAAACATTATGTCCACTTTGTTTAAGACAGTTCTGTTTAGCTCGGGAATCTCCTGATAACAGGATCTGTTCCTTTTGACCGTCCTTCCAAGTTACCCCCTCAATATTACTTCCTTGAGCTTAGGGGAAGGGAAAGCAAAAAAAAAAAAAGGATTACCCAGGCGTCTGTCCAGCCTGCTGTTAAAATATTTGTTTCACTCAACGTATAACTATAAGCCTTTCCCTAGTGATTTACAGCTCTTCGAGTAACCTAAAAGGGTCTGCTTAGCTTTATTACAACAGGCCACCTCTGAGCTCAATGTGCAGTACGTAAAGAAGAAATGAGAGAGACAAGTTCATCAATGTGGGCTTTATCTGTCTGCCGTTTTACCCGCAGTGCCCATCTCCATTTTAGTTCATCCGGTACTATCTGCAACTTTTAGGCTTTATATGTTCCCCAAAAGTACGAAACCTGCTGTACTTACCCCCCCTTCGTCTTCACGGCGTAGATGCGATGGATCTCCGGTGTTCTCCTATCTCGGAGCAATCTCTGTTTCTCTTGCCGCTTTCAGCCCCGTCACACACTTCCGACCCGTCCAGCTTCTAGCGCTGTAGTGTGACGTCAGAGCCACTCGCCGGTTTATCGAAGGGGGGGGACGCGGTCTCCAGATGCGGTCTCCAGATGTCTGTACCGAGACTCACCAGCCACTTTCACTTCTCAGGTACAAACATATTCCCTCCGATTTTCTCAGGTTCTTTTTTCTTCACCTGGAGAGCGTACTTCTGCTGCTGAACTTGGGCTGTTCTGGTTGAGATACCTCTCTTCCTAAGCAGCGTCCTTCCCGTTCAGCAATTTATAGCAAGCTTTGTATTCTCCAGGCTCCTTGACCTCAAACTCCAGCCAGTCTTTATAGGGGCAGCCCAGCGATTGTACTGCCGTATTTCAGCTACAGTTCTTTTAGAGGCTAGCAAATAGAGGCTTGAGTATACCAGCAATGGCTGTTCCCATTCAGCCTTTAGGGATTAGAGAGTTACCATACGCCACGTTCTTCCTTAGGCAGGGCATAAAACATTCACCCCCGCAAAAAGGCTCTGTGGCTTGGGAGCTTAGAGCTGTTACTGCTCCACACAGGTGAGCTTGAGCGTACACCACCTTTCTCACGCTCCTCCCACAGGAAACTCCTCCTTTCAGGTTTTAAGTTTTCTACTATGAAACCCATAATGTGTCACCAGGGGTACAGAAAACTGTTTCCTTTCTTTAGGTTTAGGTTCAAGGAGGGTAGCTCTCTCAATCTGATCTACTCTTTCCAAATTTTCTTGTATTACTTGATTAGGATATCCTCTTTCTCTAAATTTAGTGGCCATTTCATCAAGTCTTACTTGCAGTTTATTCGGATCTGATACAATTCTCTTTGTTCTAAGTAGCTGACTGTATGGTAAACTTCTTATAATATTTGGTGGATGGAAGCTATCAAAACTGAGTAGATTGTTACGATCTGTTATTTTTGAAAAGATGTCACATTCTAGCTTACCTTCTTCAACATATACCATTGTATCTAAGAAGCTGATTCTATCCGTACTACTTTCCATGGTACATTTTAGATACTCTGTTTTAGAATTAAGGATCTCTAGAAATTGTCTCAGGGTATCTTCATCTCCCGTCCATAGTAGGAATACATCATCTATGTATCTATACCAACAATTTATGCTGGTCTTAAATAATTCTTCCTCATAGACAAACTGTTCCTCAAACTTTCCTACAAATAGATTTGCATATGTAGGGGCTACATTAGAGCCCATTGTGGTCCCTTTGGTTTGTACATAGAAAGTGTCTTCAAACATAAAGTAACTTTCATACAGGATTATTTTAAATAAATCAGATATTAGTCTCCTTTCTGAAGGTGTAAATAATCTTTCTTTATCTATGTAATAGAAGACACTTTCCATGCCCAATTCGTGTGGAATTGAAGTGTATAAATTTGAAATGTCCATAGTGACCAAAATTGAATGAGATGGTACCCTAATCTGTTTGATTTTATTTATAAAATCAGTGGTATCCTGTAAATATGATCTAATACTACCCAAGAGCGGTCTAATTAGGGTATCCAAAAAGTAGTACGGATAGAATCAGATTCTTAGATACAATGGTATATGTTGAAGAAGGTAAGCTAGAATGTGACATCTTTTCAAAAATAACAGATCGTAACAATCTACTCAGTTTTGATAGCTTCCATCCCCCAAATACCATAAGAAGAACTAGATCTGTTATTTTTGAAAAGATGTCACATTCTAGCTTACCTTCTTCAACATATACCATTGTATCTAAGAAGCTGATTCTATCCGTACTACTTTCCATGGTACATTTTAGATACTCTGTTTTAGAATTAAGGATCTCTAGAAATTGTCTCAGGGTATCTTCATCTCCCGTCCATAGTAGGAATACATCATCTATGTATCTATACCAACAATTTATGCTGGTCTTAAATAATTCTTCCTCATAGACAAACTGTTCCTCAAACTTTCCTACAAATAGATTTGCATATGTAGGGGCTACATTAGAGCCCATTGCGGTCCCTTTGGTTTGTACATAGAAAGTGTCTTCAAACATAAAGTAACTTTCATACAGGATTATTTTAAATAAATCAGATATTAGTCTCCTTTCTGAAGGTGTAAATAATCTTTCTTTATCTATGTAATAGAAGACACTTTCCATGCCCAATTCGTGTGGAATTGAAGTGTATAAATTTGAAATGTCCATAGTGACCAAAATTGAATGAGATGGTACCCTAATCTGTTTGATTTTATTTATAAAATCAGTGGTATCCTGTAAATATGATCTAATACTACCCAAGAGCGGTCTAATTAGGGTATCCAAAAAGTAGTACGGATAGAATCAGATTCTTAGATACAATGGTATATGTTGAAGAAGGTAAGCTAGAATGTGACATCTTTTCAAAAATAACAGATTGTAACAATCTACTCAGTTTTGATAGCTTCCATCCCCCAAATACCATAAGAAGTTTACCATACAGTCAGCTACTTAGAACAAAGAGAATTGTATCAGATCCCAATAAACTGCAAGTAAGACTAGATGAAATGGCCACTAAATTTAGAGAAAGAGGATATCCTAATCAAGTAATACAAGAGAATTTGGAAAGAGTAGATCAGATTGAGAGAGCTACCCTCCTTGAACCTAAACCTAAAGAAAGGAAACAGTTTTATGTACCCCTGGTGACACATTATGGGTTTCATAGTAGAAAACTTAAAACCTTTATCAATAAACATTGGTACCTACTTAAAGAGGAACCACAATTGGTAGAAATCTTTAAAGATCCACCCCTTTTATCATATAAGAGGAATAAGAATTTCAAAGATGTACTTATTAGAGCTGATTTAGGTACTAGAAATCCAGGTCCATCTCTACAAAAGAAAGGGTGCTTTCCTTGTTATAATTGTGCACAATGCAATTCTATGATAAAAGGTGACAATGTGACACATCCGCATACTGGACGTAAGATAGGAATTAAGAGTACATACACATGCAACTCAAGTCATGTTATATATGTCATTAAGTGAAAATAAGAAAAGTTATGTCGGTGGTTAACCCGTGAGAAGCCGTATAAAGTATGATAGAAGGCAGTCCTCAGCTCTCAATAATTCGTTATCATAAGCATAAGCATAAGCATTAGCACTTGTATATGTCTGAGCAATATCAATGCACTTAGAAATGGATTAGTGTCCGTATCAAACTTTAGTCATAAGTCCTATATGAAAAGCATACGTGAATATGCCGACTCACCCGCTTGGATCCTCAATAGAATTTCACGAGTATCCACACTTCGCGGAAATGAAGCTGTAACTTGCTCCAACTACTCGTGGAAAGAAACTCAACAGGAATGTAAACTTACGGCCGCCTCTGACAACGTGCTGCTCCTGCAGTGACTCCGGTCAGGTAACTTCCTTCCAAGCCGTTTCCAGTATTCCTCTGAGATTTTCGGCAGTTAGATCCAATCTGCCAATGGCGATCCAGATGCGGGGTCACGTGATGAACAATTGACCAATCATGTGCAATGCTCGTACCTGCTGCTTGTCTGCTTAGCTGGAGCTCTGTTTCGGATAAATCAATAGGTCTGCCTGGGGTTGCCTGTAAATACTTGCAGACGAGGGGTACCATATACAGGATTCCTTGTAATCCTATCAAGACATGTAGAATAGAAAAAGAAGAAGCGGTCCCGACATCCAATAAGTTAAAACAACAGCTTTATTTAGTCCATTTAAGATATTAACATGGGTCACACAGTAAAAAATAGGTTTTACGCGTTTCGGCTCAGTGCCGTACTCATAAACCTAATTAGACATAGGTGAGTGTCTGTTTAAAAAGGTTACAAACATCATGGCTATTGGTTGGTGTGTAACACACCCCTATTAACCATGTAAATACAGAATCTGCAAAAGTAATAGAGCACTTAGTAAAGCATTACTCTGATCAAGAACCTGTATGGAACTATAACAATATATACCTGATATTAAGCCACACATAATTCTAGACAAAAGATTTACTTGGTGCAGGTGTATAAATAATACAATATATTAATATATTTTGACAAACTGTTTAAATAACAGCTGTAACTATATTGTACAAACAAATGCATTTAAAATCTAATGTATCCTATATTTAATGTGCCTTGTTCAGGAAAATACTATTTTTGCACCATGTGCATTTACTTTATCATGTGTATTGTGTATAGTTTTTAACTACATAAAGAAATTTATTTCCCAATTTAATCTTTAATCCTTACTTTTCACTCTTATTTTTCGATCATTTGATTTCTATATGGTGCCCATAATAAATGAATCATTAGCACCAAAATAACATTAAAAATTTCAAAAATTTCCTGATCATCATCTATTGAGTAGTGAAAAATAAAAATAAAAATTCAAAAAGCATACAAAACGTGTATTTTGATCACGATGTGATAGCTTTGTATTGTACATTTGGGAAAAGGATGAATAAGTGAACAAAACACCTCCTTAGCATATGTTGTTAAATGAATGTGTATTAGGTGCACTGGACCATGAAACCATTTATTTCCAATGGTTGATTATATCGAACTCAGAATTGAATCCATTAGGAACCTGAGTATTTAGTTTCATGATCCAGTACACCTCCTGTTTCGCCAGGATCTCGTCCTTGTTGCCACCCCTGGGAGGCAATTTGATGGTCTCAATGCCTCGCCATCTGAATGCTCCAATATCTTTGCCGTGCACCTCAATGAAATGCCGTGATAATGCAGAACATGGTTTTTCATATTTAATATATCCTAAATGTTCTCTAATACGGGTACGGCCCTACTGGTCATTCCAACATATTGTTTGGAGTGTACCTGGCATTCAATGAGGTACACTACATAGGTGCTGGAGCATTTTATGCACCCTCTGGATGCAAATTTTTGAGTAGTAGTGCAAGAGTAAAATTCTTTACCTTCAGTGATGAAATCACATGCTTTACATCTGTGATCTCCACACTTATAAGTGCCATTAACTTGCATCCAAGAGCCCCTGTTCTTTTGTTTGCAAGGCAGAAGGCTTGGGGACAACATGTTACCCAAAGTTAAGTTTTTGGAATAAACACACTTAAATCCCTTCTCAACAGTGGACTTTAAATGTACATCACCTAGAAGTATCGGAAAATACCTCCGGATGATGTCACATACTTTTGAATAGTCTGAAGAATATTGTGTAATGAAGGTGAGTGGTCTTTTGTCTCTATTGCCACGGCTGGGCACTACAGAGGTATTCTTTCCCTCCATTGCAGTTTGTTTAGCTATGTTGTTTAAAAGCTTCGGTGGATATCCCCTGTCCTTTAATCTTTGCTTGAGTAATTTTGATTCTTTCAAAAAATCACAATCATTGCTACAAACCCTCCTGGCTCTCAGGAATTGTCCCTTTACTATTCCCTTAAATACATGGGAAGGATGCCCACTCTTATGGTGAAGGATTGTATTCCCTGAGATAGGTTTCCTATAGAGTTTTGAAACAATCTTGTTTGTTTGACAATCTCCTGTTAAAGTGACATCTAAAAAGTTGACACTCTGGCTGTGCCATTCATAAGTAAATGAAAGGCCATGCCTAGCTTCATTTAGGTACTGAAAAAAGAGGATAGCTTGTCCCTCAGTAGACGACCAGATGAATATAAGGTCGTCGATGAAGCGACGGTAAAAAACTACTTCTGCTCTGTGGGGGTTACCATCTCCATAAATAAAGAACCGTTCAAGCCAGCCCATGAACAAATTCGCATAGGAGGGGGCAAATTTAGCCCCCATGGCTGTTCCTTGCCTCTGGAGGTAAAACACCCCCTCAAAGCAGAAGTAGTTATGTTCAAGCAAATACTCTGTAATGCGTAAGAGATACGCTATGTGTTCGGATGACAAGTCTGCGCTGGAGGTTAAAAAATACTTAACTGCTTCCAACCCCATGTCGTGGGGTATGCTGGAGTACAGCGAGACCACATCAATGGTTAACCAACTGTAATGTGAGTACCACTCTATGTCCTCCAGCATACCCAACACATGTGAGGTATCGCGGATGTAACTTGGTAATGCCAAAACATATGGCTGTAGTATCCCATCCAACCAATCACACAGGGGCTCAAGAAGAGAGCCTATTCCTGAAACAATAGGGCGACCTTTTACATTGTCAAGGCTTTTGTGAACTTTTGGCAGATGATGGAAGATGGGGGTAACCGGATGTGTCACATACAAGGAATCAGCTGTTTGTTGATCAAAGATCCCTAGTTCAACCCCATCATCCAGCATCTGTCCCAGTTCGTGCTGGAAACTTTTAGTGGGATTCCGATCCATAACTATGTATGTACTAGAATCAGTTAATTGTCGTAAAGCCTCACTAACATAGTCCACGCGATCAAGAACCACCACACTACCCCCCTTATCAGATTGGCGTATGACAATCGAGTCATTGTTCTGTATTGTAGTAATCGCTTCTTTTTCTGCTTTAGAGAGGTTGTGTGGGGTTGATGTAGTGGACATGCTTAATTGTTTTAGGTCCTCAACCACCCGCTTGTGAAAAACTTCCAAAGATTTACCCCGATGATGTATCGGGTAAAAGTTGGAAGTCGCTTTTCTTTGGGGAAACCTAGTGTTGGTCGCTTGGCTGGTGGGTGTTGACTCTCTTTCTAAGCTTTCCAATGATACAACACTACAAGCCTCTTGGAAGCTTAAAGTGGAGGGACAATTGGTATCCATAGTATCCTGTGGTGGACAAAGACTCATTTCATCTGTACTGGCTGACATTTCAAAATGTTTGTTCAAAGTAATTTTCCTTATGAAGCGATTGAGATCTATAATAGTTTGGAAAAGGTTAAACTTTCTGTTAGGGCAAAAACCCAAACCAAGTTCCAAAATCTTATTTTCTGCTTTGTTCAAAACATATGATGACAAATTAATAACACTACTGGACTGAACTAGTTTATCGCTTTGGGATCTCTCAATGTATATCTGTGCTTGGGAGTGTGTGCTTTTCTCCCCCCCCCCCCCTCGTTTGTGTTTCTGTGCCACGTGAAAAACCTGTGGTACTGCTTTAGTCTGTTGTGCATCAGCTTCCAAATAAAAATTATTATGTGGGGTCTTTGGATTGTGTGTTCTATCTTTTGTCTTGCTTAGATGTATTTTGGGTCTAGCACCTAAATTAGGTAAACTATTTGGATCAGTGTTAGTAACTTGTAGGATTGGCTCAAATTCTCCTCCACTTGCCTCTGAATCTATAGTACAATCATTACCAGTGCCCTCATCACCTGAAGTGGATACCCCTTGAGATGATAAATCATCATCAGTTGTTTCGGGGTCAGAGAATGTAACTCTCTTTTTAGATTTATTATTCTTCTTCTTGTGATGAGGGATAAATGGTTGTACCTCAATTTGTATACCTGTGCCTTTGTTTGATTCTATATTGTTTGAATTAGAACCTGTAATGTTACCTTGTTGTTGGTTTGCTTTACCTATGTGTTTATTTTTGTTGAAGTTTCTTCTATGACGTGTGTTGTTTTTCTGCCAAATAAAAACTTGGTTATCTAGATAATCTTTCTGATCTCTTAGAAACTTAGTATGTTTTATAGAGATCAATTCCTGTCTAGAAGTTTCAACAACATTTCTTAACATATGATCAAAACTCACATATTCATTGCTCATCTTAAAATTATTAAGCTCAACTTGTATTTTTGCAATATTATTCCTTACTATGACCAATTGATTAGATTTAAATTTAATAAGCATAACCATAAGTCTCAGGGAACATTCAGAAAGTATACTATTCCATTCAGTTACAAAGTCTTGGTCAGTTACTTCAAAGTTGGGAAATTTCTTTACTCTTAATCCCCTTGGAATCATTTGCATGGTAAGATATTTGTTTAAAATCCAAGAGTCCAGTTTCAACCTGATCTCCTTAAGCCTCAAAACCTCCAAGTTATAGAACAAATCCCCAAGCTTGATGTCACTTGATTGTGTTGAGAAAAACTCTTCTAGTTCAAGTCCCTCTAGATCTTGATCATTTAGATTTATAAGTGAATAAAACTGTGCAGATTCAGATGTGATATCCATGTTTTAAAAAGCTTTACAAGTAGCAGGCAACCCTTTAACAGCTATACTTCCGGTAACCACAGGCTCAAGGAAATTAGAGAAAATAAGAAAAGTTATGTCGGTGGTTAACCCGTGAGAAGCCGTATAAAGTATGATAGAAGGCAGTCCTCAGCTCTCAATAATTCGTTATCATAAGCATAAGCATAAGCATTAGCACTTGTATATGTCTGAGCAATATCAATGCACTTAGAAATGGATTAGTGTCCGTATCAAACTTTAGTCATAAGTCCTATATGAAAAGCATACGTGAATATGCCGACTCACCCGCTTGGATCCTCAATAGAATTTCACGAGTATCCACACTTCGCGGAAATGAAGCTGTAACTTGCTCCAACTACTCGTGGAAAGAAACTCAACAGGAATGTAAACTTACGGCCACCTCTGACAACGTGCTGCTCCTGCAGTGACTCCGGTCAGGTAACTTCCTTCCAAGCCGTTTCCAGTATTCCTCTGAGATTTTCGGCAGTTAGATCCAATCTGCCAATGGCGATCCAGATGCGGGGTCACGTGATGAACAATTGACCAATCATGTGCAATGCTCGTACCTGCTGCTTGTCTGCTTAGCTGGAGCTCTGTTTCGGATAAATCAATAGGTCTGCCTGGGGTTGCCTGTAAATACTTGCAGACGAGGGGTACCATATACAGGATTCCTTGTAATCCTATCAAGACATGTAGAATAGAAAAAGAAGAAGCGGTCCCGACATCCAATAAGTTAAAACAACAGCTTTATTTAGTCCATTTAAAATATTAACATGGGTCACACAGTAAAAAATAGGTTTTACGCGTTTCGGCTCAGTGCCGTACTCATAAACCTAATTAGACATAGGTGAGTGTCTGTTTAAAAAGGTTACAAACATCATGGCTATTGGTTGGTGTGTAACACACCCCTATTAACCATGTAAATACAGAATCTGCAAAAGTAATAGAGCACTTAGTAAAGCATTACTCTGATCAAGAACCTGTATGGAACTATAACAATATATACCTGATATTAAGCCACACATAATTCTAGACAAAAGATTTACTTGGTGCAGGTGTATAAATAATACAAATATATTAATATATTTTGACAAACTGTTTAAATAACAGCTGTAACTATATTGTACAAATAAATGCATTTAAAATCTAATGTATCCTATATTTAATGTGCCTTGTTCAGGAAAATACTATTTTTGCACCATGTGCATTTACTTTATCATGTGTATTGTGTATAGTTTTTAACTACATAAAGAAATTTATTTCCCAATTTAATCTTTAATCCTTACTTTTCACTCTTATTTTTCGATCATTTGATTTCTATATGGTGCCCATAATAAATGAATCATTAGCACCAAAATAACATTAAAAATTTCAAAAATTTCCTGATCATCATCTATTGAGTAGTGAAAAATAAAAATAAAAATTCAAAAAGCATACAAAACGTGTATTTTGATCACGATGTGATAGCTTTGTATTGTACATTTGGGAAAAGGATGAATAAGTGAACAAAACACCTCCTTAGCATATGTTGTTAAATGAATGTGTATTAGGTGCACTGGACCATGAAACCATTTATTTCCAATGGTTGATTATATCGAACTCAGAATTGAATCCATTAGGAACCTGAGTATTTAGTTTCATGATCCAGTACACCTCCTGTTTCGCCAGGATCTCGTCCTTGTTGCCACCCCTGGGAGGCAATTTGATGGTCTCAATGCCTCGCCATCTGAATGCTCCAGTATCTTTGCCGTGCACCTCAATGAAATGCCGTGATAATGCAGAACATGGTTTTTCATATTTAATATATCCTAAATGTTCTCTAATACGGGTACGGCCCTACTGGTCATTCCAACATATTGTTTGGAGTGTACCTGGCATTCAATGAGGTACACTACATAGGTGCTGGAGCATTTTATGCACCCTCTGGATGCAAATTTTTGAGTAGTAGTGCAAGAGTAAAATTCTTTACCTTCAGTGATGAAATCACATGCTTTACATCTGTGATCTCCACACTTATAAGTGCCATTAACTTGCATCCAAGAGCCCCTGTTCTTTTGTTTGCAAGGCAGAAGGCTTGGGGACAACATGTTACCCAAAGTTAAGTTTTTGGAATAAACACACTTAAATCCCTTCTCAACAGTGGACTTTAAATGTACATCACCTAGAAGTATCGGAAAATACCTCCGGATGATGTCACATACTTTTGAATAGTCTGAAGAATATTGTGTAATGAAGGTGAGTGGTCTTTTGTCTCTATTGCCACGGCTGGGCACTACAGAGGTATTCTTTCCCTCCATTGCAGTTTGTTTAGCTATGTTGTTTAAAAGCTTCGGTGGATATCCCCTGTCCTTTAATCTTTGCTTGAGTAATTTTGATTCTTTCAAAAAATCACAATCATTGCTACAAACCCTCCTGGCTCTCAGGAATTGTCCCTTTACTATTCCCTTAAATACATGGGAAGGATGCCCACTCTTATGGTGAAGGATTGTATTCCCTGAGATAGGTTTCCTATAGAGTTTTGAAACAAAAGAACAGGGGCTCTTGGATGCAAGTTAATGGCACTTATAAGTGTGGAGATCACAGATGTAAAGCATGTGATTTCATCACTGAAGGTAAAGAATTTTACTCTTGCACTACTACTCAAAAATTTGCATCCAGAGGGTGCATAAAATGCTCCAGCACCTATGTAGTGTACCTCATTGAATACCAGGTACACTCCAAACAATATGTTGGAATGACCAGTAGGGAGGTCCGTACCCGTATTAGAGAACATTTAGGATATATTAAATATGAAAAACCATGTTCTGCATTATCACGGCATTCCATTGAAGTGCACGGCAAAGATACTGGAGTATTCAGATGGCGAGGCATTGAGACCATCAAATTGCCTCCCAGGGGTGGCAACAAGGACGAGATCCTGGCAAAACAGGAGGTGTACTGGATCATGAAACTAAATACTCAGGTTCCTAATGGATTCAATTCTGAGTTCGATATAATCAACCATTGGAAATAAATGGTTTCATGGTCCAGTGCACCTAATACACATTCATTTAACAACATATGCTAAGGAGGTGTTTTGTTCACTTATTCATCCTTTTCCCAAATGTACAATACAAAGCTATCACATCGTGATCAAAATACACGTTTTGTATGCTTTTTGAATTTTTATTTTTATTTTTCACTACTCAATAGATGATGATCAGGAAATTTTTGAAATTTTTAATGTTATTTTGGTGCTAATGATTCATTTATTATGGGCACCATATAGAAATCAAATGATCGAAAAATAAGAGTGAAAAGTAAGGATTAAAGATTAAATTGGGAAATAAATTTCTTTATGTAGTTAAAAACTATACACAATACACATGATAAAGTAAATGCACATGGTGCAAAAATAGTATTTTCCTGAACAAGGCACATTAAATATAGGATACATTAGATTTTAAATGCATTTGTTTGTACAATATAGTTACAGCTGTTATTTAAACAGTTTGTCAAAATATATTAATATATTTGTATTATTTATACACCTGCACCAAGTAAATCTTTTGTCTAGAATTATGTGTGGCTTAATATCAGGTATATATTGTTATAGTTCCATACAGGTTCTTGATCAGAGTAATGCTTTACTAAGTGCTCTATTACTTTTGCAGATTCTGTATTTACATGGTTAATAGGGGTGTGTTACACACCAGCCAATAGCCATGATGTTTGTAACCTTTTTAAACAGACACTCACCTATGTCTAATTAGGTTTATGAGTACGGCACTGAGCCGAAACGCGTAAAACCTATTTTTTTACTGTGTGACCCATGTTAATATTTTAAATGGACTAAATAAAGCTGTTGTTTTAACTTATTGGATGTCGGGACCGCTTCTTCTTTTTCTATGTCATTAAGTGTCCTTCTGGGCTGGCCTATGTAGGAGAGATGACACAATGTGTCCGAGATAGGATCAGACAACTCAAAGCAGCCATAGGCAATTCAGATTAGGATGCACCGGTAGCATATCATTTTACAATGGCATCCCACAACAAAAGCCAAAGAGGTCTGCAAACAATATTTGGTTCAAAGATATTCTTGTAATAATAGGCAGATCGGTTGTAGACTATCTAGTTTTTATCGATACAAATTTAGTCTGCAATTTGTGATTACGATATATTGTTGCATCATTGCTGTATCAAGATGAATCAGAGTTCACGAATCACGAAGTTAGAATATTACACTTAGTTTTTTAACATAGATTTAGATATATTGTTTATTGTCACATTGTATTTTGAATGGGTGACGTGTAAGAGAGGTGTGTGTAAATGCGCCAATAGAATTACATGAGGGCCCTTCTAAAAGAGGCCGTTTCCGTGATGACGTATACTCCTTGAAAAAGGGCGGAGTCCCGAAACGCGCGTCGGAGTGTAAGAGCTGTTCACTAAGCTGCTTTCCAATGCAAGGACGTTGATGCCAAAGACAAGCAATTGAAGACAGAGCCGTTGTTATATCAGGATACAAGATCGAAACAGGTGGTGTTACTTCTCCTGTCCGCATGAGTGGATAAAAGTCGCGAGCATTTTCATCTGATTGAAAGGATACGGAACCGCAAGTATCATAAAAGTTAATTAACATGCATGTTTTGACTGGCCAGTTTTTCTACTAACTCAGACGAAATATCAGCTTATGCAGATGAATGGTGATATATACATTGACCTAATTCACGGCTTCTACTCTGCTAGAGACGCACTAACTCATTAACACACTAGTGCTGGGAGGTGCTGTATATTTTATGTTTATGTTGAGTTTGACATGAACTGTGATAATCGGTGTATAGCCGAACTCAGGCTGAATATTACCCTACCGCGAGTGTGGTTTGGAAGAGGGGAACTTTAAAAAGCCTTAGAGTGTATCGAGTGGAAATACAGACTAACTTTTACACATATGCTGGATAAAGTAACGGCTTCTGCTTTGCTGAAATATGCACTAACACATTCACGTGCTTATGTTTGTTACGAAAGGGTGTTCTTCGTATAAGAGAAATAGAATCATTATAGACCTTGAAGTGCCAATTAAACCTCACATTTAAGAGGATACGTTTGTAACTAAAGAAGTGAATTGTTTGTCTTACAGAGTGCATCAAAGATAATACATTGGATACAATTTTGAAAGTTTGCATGTTTACAGGACTGTTCATTGCAACACTGAAGTGAACTTTTCAAAACAAATCTTAAAATATACAACAGCAGTTTAATGACAGCCTCATGTTGATTCTTTCATGGACGCCTAAGTTGAATCTTGATTATTTTATGTATGAATGTGTTTTGCATGTGTGGATGGACTGAAAGTTTTGGATTCTTTTTTATTGCAGAATATGTCTTTAGGCACTTTGTAATAAAATTAAGCCTTATTTTTTGCAAAAAGGTGTGCTGACTTTCCTTTAAAATATAATGTAGGGTTCGGCGATGTTGGGGGCAGCAGATTAGGGTTTCAGAACAATAATGTAGGTGGCAGCGGTGTCCGGAGCGGCAGATTAGGGGTTAATAAGAATAATGTAGGTGTCGGCGATGTAGGGGGCGGTAGATTAGGGGTTAATAAGTATAAGATTAGGGGTGTTTAGACTCAGGGTTCATGTTAGGGTGTTAGGTGTAGACATAAAAAGTATTTCACCATAGGAATCAATGGGGCTGCGTTAGGAGCTTTACGCTGCTTTTTTGCAGATGTTATTTTTTTTTTCAGCCGGCTCTCCCCCATTGATTCCTATGGGGAAATCGTGCACAAGCACGTTTTAGCAGCTCACCGCTACCGTAAGCAGCGCTGGTATTGAGGTGAGATGTGGAGCAAAATTTTGCTCTTCGCTCACTTTTTTGCGGCTAATGCCGGGTTTCTAAAAACCCGTAATACCAGCGTTGTCTGCAAGTGAGCGGTGAGTTTAAACTGCTCATTAGCACTGCACGCCTGTTAACGCAAAATTTTGTAATCTAGGTGTTGTTTATTTATGTATTTTATTTATTTATTTATCTCCAGCTTTATTATAACTGAATATAATATAATAGAATAGAATTATAGTATTCAATACAAACCATACAAAGTTAAAATATACAAAACAATCACTGGACCATTTCAGAAATAACAAAGGAAAATTAACACAGGAAAATGAATATAATACTAAGTGCCAGATTACAAGTGGAGCTCTAAATATCGCATTCATGAAAGCGATATTTGCGCTCCACTGTTTAATATTACAAGTTTTCAGCAATGCGAACGCTACCTCACGTTCACATTGCTGGGAAGCATTGCAGTCACAAGAGCACACGTCCATAGGCTCCTAACACATAAATACATATGTATACATACATAGAAATATATATATAAGTGCACTAGAGCCCTTTGCAGTTAAGTAGATGAAAGCATTTAACATCATATATATGCAATATTCATATTTAATAAAGAGTTATACTGTGTATTTACTGTACATATTTCACATTCCAATGTTCTGCACATTGAGGAATATGTTCTAAGTATTTATAAATAGATATTCCTATATAAATAATCATCATTATTTTCTTTGCAAAACGAAAACATCTAAAAACTGAAATGAAATGAAAAAGAAAATAAATGTGCATTTTCGTTTTTTGCTTAGTTTCATTTGCACTTTGTGTCTCTTAAGGGATTTTTTTTACTGTGCACTGTTTTTTACTAAGTTATACTACTTGTAAGTTGAAAAATTTCTTCTTACCTTTAGTTGCATTGCTGCTAGCGGCTGCTGGTGGACTAGTTTAAAGGGATACTAAACCCAAATGTTTTCTTTCATGATTAAGATAGAGCATGCAATTTTAAGAAACTTTCTAATTTACTCCTATTGTGCGCTGGTATTACAAGTGAGGTACAATGATTTTTCTTTGAATACATTTATATAGCCCATCTTGGAGTGTTTTTTTAACAATATATAGTTTTGCTTATTTTTTAATAAAATGTTTCTGATTTTCAGGCTCCTAACCAAACCCCAAAGTATCAGATGTATACCCATGTCTACAGATTCGTGCTGCTATTGTTTGTGTAATTTGTATTTTCATATGAAGTAAAGGGGGGGAGTGTCTGCTCTTTGCTTTTCCAGCCCTTTTCGCTGGGTGTCCCAGCCTAACCTTCTCAGCAGTACTAAACTGGGAGTGCCTAAGTACGTTTTTAAAAGTTTTTACTGGATTTTTAGATCAGTATCTGTGTATATTCATATCTGTGAAAATTGGTGTACACTGTCCCTTTAATGTTTAGTTTAGTATTTAACAAGATGTCACCAAAAAGCCACTAGAATCTTTTCATACTTTAATCTGTAAAAAAGAAAAACTCATAAATAAATCATACACATTGTCAGGATATCTGTGATTGTTATTGAATAGTATATATATATCTATATATATCTATATATATATACTGTATATATATATATATATATATATATATTTATTTATTTATGTACACCAAATAATGCACTTATAAAACTCAAGATGCCACTTTAACAGAGGATCCCTCCTCTATGTAATAAATGTTATCAGATAACTAACCCCGTGGATGAACAGACATAGGGGCATATGTATCAAGCTCCGAATGGAGCTTGATGCCCTGTGTTTCTGGTGAGTCATCAGACTCGCCAGAAAACATAATTTATGTAAGAACTTACCTGATAAATTCATTTCTTTCATATTAGCAAGAGTCCATGAGCTAGTGACGTATGGGATATACATTCCTACCAGGAGGGGCAAAGTTTCCCAAACCTCAAAATGCCTATAAATACACCCCTCACCACACCCACAAATCAGTTTAACGAATAGCCAAGAAGTGGGGTGATAAGAAAAAAGTGCGAAAGCATAAAAAATAAGGAATTGGAATAATTGTGCTTTATACAAAAAAATCATAACCACCACAAAAAAGGGTGGGCCTCATGGACTCTTGCTAATATGAAAGAAATGAATTTATCAGGTAAGTTTTTACATAAATTATGTTTTCTTTCATGTAATTAGCAAGAGTCCATGAGCTAGTGACGTATGGGATAATGACTACCCAAGATGTGGATCTTTCCACGCAAGAGTCACTAGAGAGGGAGGGATAAAATAAAGACAGCCATTCCGCTGAAAAATAATCCACACCCAAAATAAAGATTAAATGAAAAAACTGAAATTATAAGCAGAAGATTCAAACTGAAACAGCTGCCTGAAGTACTTTTCTACCAAAAACAGCTTCAGAAGAAGAAAACACATCAAAATGGTAGAATTTAGTAAAAGTATGCAAAGAAGACCAAGTTGCTGCTTTGCAAATCTGATCAACCGAAGCATCATTCCTAAACGCCCAGGAAGTAGAAACTGACCTAGTAGAATGAGCTGTAATCCTTTGAGGCGGAGTTTTACCCGACTCGACATAAGCATGATGAATTAAAGATTTCAACCAAGATGCCAAAGAAATGGCAGAGGCCTTCTGACCTTTCCTAGAACCAGAAAAGATAACAAATAGACTAGAAGTCTTTCGGAAATTCTTAGTAGCTTCAACATAATATTTCAAAGCTCTAACTACATCCAAAGAATGCAATGATCTCTCCTTAGAATTCTTAGGATTAGGACACAATGAAGGAACCACAATTTCTCTACTAATGTTGTTAGAATTCACAACCTTAGGTAAAAATTTAAAAGAAGTTCGCAACACCGCCTTATCCTGATGAAAAATCAGAAAAGGAGACTCACAAGAAAGAGCAGATAATTCAGAAACTCGTCTGGCAGAAGAGATGGCCAAAAGGAACAAAACTTTCCAAGAAAGTAATTTGATGTCCAATGAATGCATAGGTTCAAACGGAGGAGCTTGAAGAGCCCCCAGAACCAAATTCAAACTCCAAGGAGGAGAAATTGACTTAATGACAGGTTTTATATGAACCAAAGCTTGTACAAAACAATGAATATCAGGAAGATTAGCAATCTTTCTGTGAAAAAGAACAGAAAGAGCAGAGATTTGTCCTTTCAAGGAACTTGCAGACAAACCTTTATCCAAACCATCCTGAAGAAACTGTAAAATTCTCGGAATTCTAAAAGAATGCCAGGAAAAATGATGAGAAAGAAACCAAGAAATACAAAACTTCCAGACTCTATAATATATCTCCCTAGATACAGATTTACGAGCCTGTAACATAGTATTAATCACAGAGTCAGAGAAACCTCTTTGACTAAGAATCAAGCGTTCAATCTCCATACCTTTAAATTAAAGGATTTGAGATCCTGATGGAAAAAAGGACCTTGAGACAGAAGGTCTGGTCTTAACGGAAGAGTCCACGGTTTGCAAGAGGCCATCCGGACAGGATCCGCATACCAAAAACCTGAGAGGCCATGCTGGAGCCACCAGCAGAACAAATGAGCATTCCTTCAGAATCTTGGAGATTACTCTTGGAAGAAGAACTAGAGGCGGAAAGATATAGGCAGGATGATACTTCCAAGGAAGTGAAAACGCATCCACTGCTTCCGCTTGAGGATCCCTGGATCTGGACAGATACCTGGGAAGTTTCTTGTTTAGATGAGAAGCCATCAGATCTATTTCCGGAAGACCCCATATTTGAACAATCTGAAGAAATACCTCTGGGAGAAGAGACCATTCGCCCGGATGAAACGTGTGGCGACTGAGATAATCCGCTTCCCAATTGTCTATACCTGGGATATGAACCGCAGAAACTAGACAGGAGCTGGATTCCGCCCATACCAGAATTTGAGATACTTCTTTCATAGCCAGAGGACTGTGAGTCCCTCCTTGATGATTGATGTATGCCACAGTTGTGACATTGTCTGTCTGAAAACAAATAAACGATTCTCTCTTTAGAAGAGGCCAAGACTGAAGAGCTCTGAAAATTGCACGGAGTTCCAAAATATTGATCGGTAATCTCACCTCCTGAGATTCCCAAACCCCTTGTGCTGTCAGAGACCCCCACACAGCTCCCCAACCTGTAGGACTTGCATCTGTTGAAACTACAGTCCAGGTCGGAAGAACAAAAGAAGCCCCCTGAACTAAACGATGGTGATCTGTCCACCACGTCAAAGAGTGTCGTACAATCGGTTTTAAAGATATTAATTGAGATATCTTTGTGTAATCCCTGCACCACTGGTCAGCATACAGAGCTGAAGAGGCCGCATGTGAAAACGAGCAAAGGGGATCGCGTCCGATGCCGCAGTCATAAGACCTAGAATTTCCATGCATAAGGCTACCGAAGGGAAAGATTGTGACTGAAGGTTTCGACAAGCTGATATCAACTTTAGATGTCTCATGTCTATCAAAGATATAGTCATGGATACTGAATCTATCTGAAAACCTAAAAAGGTTACCTAAGTCTGAGGAATCAATGAACTTTTTGGTAAATTGATCCTCCAACCATGATGTTGAAGAAACAACACAAGTCGATTCGAATGAGATTCTGCTAAATGTGAAGACTGAGCAAGTACCAAGATATCGTCCAAATAAGGAATACCACAATACCCTGTTCTCTGATTACAGACAGAAGGGCACCGAGAACCTTCGTAAAAAATTCTTGGAGCTGTAGCTAGGCCAAACGGCAGAGCCACAAACTGGTAATGCTTGTCTAGGAAAGAGAATCTCAGAAACTGATAGTGATCTGGATGAATCGGAATATGCAGATATGCATCCTGTAAATCTATAGTAGACATATAATGCCCTTGTTGAACAAAAGGCAGGATAGTCCTTACAGTTACCATTTTGAATGTTGGTATCCTTACATAACGATTCAATATTTTTAGATCCAGAACTGGTCTGAAGGAATTTTCCTTCTTTGGTACAATGAAGAGATTTGAATAAAACCCCAGTCCCTGTTCCAGAACTGGAACTGGCAAAATTACTCCAGTCAACTCTAGATCTGAAACACATTTCAGAAATGCTTGAGCCTTCGCTGGGTTTACTGGGACACAGGAAAGAAAAAATCTCTTTGCAGGAGGCCTTATCTTGAAGCCAATTCTGTACCCTTCTGAAACAATGTTCTGAATCCAAAGATTGTGAACGGAATTGATCCAAATTTCTTAGAAAAAACGTAATCTGCCCCCTACCAGCTGAGCTGGAATGAGGGCCACACCTTCATGTGGACTTAGGAGCTGGCTTTGATTTTCTAAAAGGCTTGGATTTATTCCAGACTGGAGATGGTTTCCAAACTGATACCGCTCCTGAGGATGAAGGATCAGGTTTTTGTTCCTTGTTGTGACAAAAGGAACGAAAACGATCATTACCCTGGAAAGAAAGGGAAAGCAGAGTAGACTTAGAAGACATAACAGCATTCCAAGTCTTAAGCCATAAAGCTCTTCTAGCTAAAATAGCTAGAGACATATACCTGACATCAACTCTAAAAGATGGCATTACAAATAAAATTATTAGCATGTTGAAGAATAAAAATGCTATGAGAATTATGATCTGTTACTTGTTGCGCTAAAGCTTCTAACCAAAAGATGAAGCTGCAGCAACATCCGCTAAAGATATAGCAGGTCTAAGAAGATTACCTGAACACAAGTAAGCTTTTCTTAGAAAGGATTCAATTTTCCTATCTAAAGGATCCTTAAGGAAGTACCATCTGCCGTAGGAATAGTAGTACGCTTAACAAGAGTAGAGACAGCCCCATCAACTTTAGGGATTTTGTCCCAAAACTCTAATCTGTCAGATGGCACAGGATATAATTGCTTAAAACATTTAGAAGGAGTAAATGAATTACCCAAATTATTCCATTCCCTGGAAATTACTTCAGAAATAGCACTAGGGACAGGAAAAACTTCTGGAATAACTACAGGAGATTTAAAAACCTTATCTAAACGTTTAGATTTAGTATCAAGAGGACCAGAATCCTCAATTTCTAATGCAATTAGGACTTCTTTAAGTAAAGAACGAATAAATTTAATTTTAAATAAATATGAAGATTTATCAGCATCAACCTCTGAGACAGAATCCTCTGAACCAGAAGAACCATTATCAGAATCAGAATGATGATGTTCATTTAAAAATTCATCTGAAAAAAGAGAAGTTTTAAAAGACTGATTACGTTTACTAGAAGGAGGAATAACAGACATAGCCTTCTTAATGGATTTAAAAACAAAATCTCTTATGTTATCAGGAACACTCTGAGTATTAGATGTTGACAGAACAGCAACAGGTAATGTAACAGTACTAAAGGAAATATTATCTGCATAAACAGTTTGTCATGACAAAACAGTACAAACAACAGCTGGAGGAACAGATACCATAAGTTTACAGTAGATACACTTAGCTTTGGTAGCTCCAGCCCCAGGCAGGGATATTCCAGAAGTATCTTTTGACTCAGCTTCAACGTGGGACATCTTGCAATATGTAATAGAAAAAACAACATATAAAGCAAAATTGATCAAATTCCTTAAATGACAGTTTCAGGAATGGGAAAAAAATGCCAGTGAATAAGCTTCTAGCAACCAGAAGCAAAAATCAATGAGACTTAAATAATGTGGAGACAAAAGTGGCGCCCATATTTTTTCGCCAAAAATGACGCCACATCCGGAACGCCGACACTTCCGGCGACACGTATGACGCCGGAAAAAGAAAATAATTTTTGCGGCAAAAAAGTCCGCGCCAAGAATGACACAATAAAATGAAGCATTTTCAGCCCCCGCGAGCCTAACAGCCCACAGGGAAAGTCAAATTTTTAAGGTAAGAAAAAAATGAATTATTCATATGCATTATCCCAAATATGAAACTGACTGTCTGAAATAAGGAATGTTGAACATCCTGAGTCAAGGCAAATAAATGTTTGAATACATATGTTTAGAACTTTATATAAAAAGTGCCCAACCATAGCTTAGAGTGTCACAGAAAATAAGACTTACTTACCCCAGGACATTCATCTACATGTAGTAGAAAGCCAAACCAGTACTGAAACGAGAATCAGTAGAGGAAATGGTATATAGAGTATATCGTCGATCTGAAAAGGGAGGTAAGAGATGAATCTCTACGACCGATAACAGAGAACCTATGAAATAGACCCCGTAGAAGGAGATCACTGCATTCAAATAGGCAATACTCTCCTCACATCCCTCTGACATTCACTGCACGCTGAGAGTAAAACCGGGCTTCAACCTGCTGCGGAGCGCATATCAACGTAGAATCTAGCACAAACTTACTTCACCACCTCCATAGGAGGCAAAGTTTGTAAAACTGATTTGTGGGTGTGGTGAGGGGTGTATTTATAGGCATTTTGAGGTTTGGGAAACTTTGCCCCTCCTGGTAGGAATGTATATCCCATACGTCACTAGCTCATGGACTTTTGCTAATTACATGAAAGAAACAGCAGTTATGAAGCAGCGGTCACAAAGACCGCTGCTCCATAACCTGTCCGCTTGCTCTGAGCAGGCGGACAGACATCGCCACAATCAACCCGATCGAGTACGATCGGGTTGATTGACACCCACCTGCTGGCGGCCTATTGGCTGCGAGTCTGCAGGGAGTGGTGGTGCACCAGCAGCTCTTGTATTCAGCGAGGTCTGGCGGACCTGATCCGCACTGTCGGATCAGGTCCGCCAGACTTTCATAACTAGAGGCCATAATGTCTGAAATGGGTCTCTGAGGCTTGAGTGTATGCAGAGAAAAACCTGTTTTGACAGAGGAATATGACCGTTTACACTTAGGTGTTAAATTGATACCTGCTGAGTTTAAGATACACATAAGGCATCTGAACTCAAGTTACCTACAGACATATGGGAATGCTGTGACTTAATCTTCATATAAGATTATATTAACAACATATATATATATATATATATATATATATATATATATATATATATACATATATATATATATATATATATATATATATATGTGTGTGTGTGCATATGTATTGATCTGAAACATACTATATTGGGTAAATACCTGCTATATTGAATGACTGCATTAGTGAATTAGAAATGTGTTCCTTGAAAGCATAGAAGTCTTAAGGATTTGAAGTTTGAACAAATTATCTATACAGTTTTCAAACAAATATATGCTTCAAACTGTCCAAATAAATCATATAAACGTATATTTGTGGATCTGAGTGAAAATGCCTAGAATGTTAGATAAATATTTATTGAATTTAATAAGTAGCTATACAGTCAATTTAAAATGTCCAATTTTTTTCAAAATTAATAACCTATTCTTTTATTTTTCAGGCATCTGACAAGTACATGTGTGGTTGTCCCATAAAATTGTGTCATATGTGTTGTGTAAAAGATATGTATGTTCCATATTCTGTATTTGTATTGATATGGGATATTGATCAAGTGTAGCTTTGAAGGCAGTTTCTAAAATATTGTGGGAAGTGTATCATGTTTAGTATTAAAATGCCCAGATTAAATAGTATTACGTGATCCTATACAAATTGGACATAATTGTTTGCTGAGGCAAGAAATAGTGAATATACTAAATATACATTTTAAAAATATATATGAATCAGTATTAAACTGTTAACAATATTGATAATGAAACTGCATTTCTAGTTATCTGCTGCCCCCTAATGGACTAAAACTGGTATGATCCCAGTAAGCCAAGAGATGTTCAGCTCCGAAGGGCCTATCAGACAAGCTTCAGTAAGTGCGTATCCCATATTCACCAATGATTATAATAAAAAGGGGTGGGGTGTATCACGTGATATAACCTCATGCAAGGGGATAGAAGTGGTCTTTTGCTTGCTAAAATTTTGACTGATAACCTTACTGGCCTGTTGGAAACACAGTCTCTATAAGGAAAAATTGGGCTAACCTCCTTATCATATTGCAAAAAAACTCTCTTAATTTATGAGGTTAACTGGATTTATCTGAAAAAGCTGAAACTTCAATTTGGTGTATCCGATAACCGTAACGTATAAAAGGTTGTTTCATACTTTTATATTTAAATCAAAAGTATTTTGTTGCTACAGTTAGATTGCAGCTGGGAATTTAAAGAGCACAATTGGTATTTTAAATTTATATCCATAGTCCTGTGTAGTTTTAACTAGTCACATTAATGCTAAATAATTTTACTTGCTAGATAAAGGTCTTTAATATTTTATATCTTTAAGTCAGGCTTATTATTGTAAGTAAATCTTTCTGGTGTTTATTAAGTTATTTGCAGCTATTATGAGATATTTCAAAATTGGTTATTATATTTAAATCTAATTGTTGTAAATTAAGCAGAGTAAGTTTGTAATCCATATTGGGCATTGAATTAAAGTTATTGGCTAATTATAGAAAATTCTGGTATTTTATTGTGCTATTTTTATGTGATTCATTGCAAGTAAGATTAATTTTAGAGATATATTTTTATGATCTGTGGTATAGAATATTATAACGGAAAAAAACGTGTGTAATTGATTCATAAGAGAGTCTCTACTTAATATATTTCAATGTATTTATAAATTTAACTAATCTCAAGAATTTAGGAATAAATATTAATTTCAATTGTTTCGTATATACATTTTAATTGGAGGTTATTTGAAAGAATAATAATAAATAAATTATATTTATAACCCTGGTATATACTGACAACATCACATTTGTGACCTAAATACTCTCAGGTTGTGATAAACACAAGATCACCAATCTATGCTTCAACAAATGCTTAGCAGTTATAATATTTTTAAAGGGAACCTTTAATTATAGTCTAATGTATAAGCAGATAATTGCAATTCTTACACTACTGATTGTACATATTGTATGTAAATGAACAATCCCATCTATTAAACAACAAAAGCAAGACATAAAAACAGAAAGAAAATATATTTCTGTTTCACCAATTTATATTTTTGAAATTATATACAAGCTTCTACTAAACAACTTAATTTGTGCACATCTTCTGGACATCTATAAATGACAGATAAAATATCTCCTGGGAATTTCCATCTGTCCACACAGCTTCATAAAAACGGTTAAATCCAAGCTAAACTGCCAAAATTGTTCCACAAGAAATAGAACTGTCACATATTCTGTTTCCAAAGTATTCCTTGTGAAAGGACCGTGCTAACTAACATACGGCTAGATTACGAGTTTTGCAATATACCGGATGCGTAAATAACGCAATGAAATTAGCGGTACCGCACTTTCCATAGCGTTGCCATTACAAGTTACTGAAAAATGTCCTTGTGCTGTGTGTTATGGTGCGTTAAAGGGACAGTCTAGTCAAAATTAAACTTTCATGATTCAGATAGGGTATGAAAATTTAAACAACTTTCCAATTGACTTTTATCATTAAATTTGCTTTGTTCCCTTGGTGGTATTTTTGAAAAGCTAAACCTAGGTAGGCTCAAAATGATTTCTAAACCGTTGAAAACCGCCTCTTAGCTCAGAGCATTTTGAAAGTTTTTCACAGTTAGACAGTACTAGTTCATGTGTGTCATATAGATAACATTATGCTCACTTCCGTGTAGTTATTAAGGAGTCTGCACTGATTGGCTAAACTGCATGTCTGTCAAAAACACTGAGATAAGGGGCCAGTCTGCAGAGGCTTAGATACAAGGTAATCACAGAGGTAAAACATATTAATATAACAGTGTTGGTTATCCAAAACTGGGGAATGGGTAATAATGGGATTATCTATCTTTCTAAACAATAAAAATTCTGGTGTAGACTGTCCCTTTAAGCTCTATACCGCACAAAAGCCAAGGACTTAGCTTACATGCTCGTGCACGCTTTCCCCATAGACATCAATGGGGAGACAGTGTTAGAAAATGTTTTACACCTGCGATAGCGGAATGGCAAATCGTCGTAACGCAACCCCATTGATGTCTATGGGGAGAAGAATGTTACATTTAAACCTTACACCCTAACATAAACCCCTAGTCTAAACACCCATAATCCGCCGCCCCCGACATCGCCGACACTAAATAAAGTTATTAACCCCATAATCCGCTGCTCCCCGGCGCTAAATAAAGTGATTAAACCCTAAACTGCCGCCCCCGCATTACTAACACCTAAATAAACCTACTAACCCCTAAATGGTCACCCACATCGCTACTACTATAATAAAACTATTAACCCTGACACTAAATAAACCTATTAACCCCTAAACTACCGGCCCCCTACATCGCAACTAAGAAATTAATCTAATAACCCCTAAACCGCCATCCCTCACAAAAAACTACCAATTAAAAAAAAACTAAATTATAAATTAAAAAAAACCTAATACTATGAAAAATTAAAAAAATCTAACATTACAAAAAATAATAAACACTAAAAATACACAAAATAAAAAACCAAATTATCAAAAATAAAAACAATTACACCTAATCTAATAGCCCTATAAAAATAAAAAAGCCGCCCCAATAAAAACACCCCGTAACCTACAATAATCTAGCGTTAAAAAGGGCCTTTTGTAGGGCATTGCTCTAAGTTAAACAGCTTTTTTTTTAAAAAAAAATTCTCTCTATTAGTGAAAAACATAATTTATGCTTACCTGATAAATTTATTTCTCTTGTGGTGTATCCAGTCCACGGATCATCCATTACTTGTGGGATATTCTCCTTCTCAACAGGAAGCTGCAAGAGGATCACCCACAGCAGAGCTGTCTATATAGCTCCTCCCCTAACTGCCACTACCAGTCATTCGACCGAAGACAAGCAAGAGAAAGGAGAAACTATAGGGTCCAGTGGTGACTGTAGTTTAAAAATAAAAAACACCTGCCTTAAAATGACAGGGCGGGCCGTGGACTGGATACACCACAAGAGAAATAAATTTATCAGGTAAGCATAAATTATGTTTTCTCTTGTAAGGTGTATCCAATCCACGGATCATCCATTACTTGTGGGATACCAATACCAAAGCTATAGGACACGGATGAAAGGAGGGACAAGGCAGGCGCTTAAACGTAAGGCACCACTGCCTGCAAGACCTTTCTCCCAAAAATAACCTCCAAAGAAGCAAAAGTATCAAATTTATAGAACTTTGAAAAAGTATGAAGCGAAGACCAAGTCGCCGCCTTACAAATCTATTCAACAGAAGCTTCATTTTTAAAAGCCCATGTGGAAGCTACCGCTCTAGTAGAATGAGCTGTAATCCTTTCAGGAGGCTGCTGGCCAACAGTCTCATAAGCTAAGCGCATTATACTCCTTAGCCAAAAAGAAAGAGAGGTTGCCGAAGCCTTTTGGCCTCTCCTCTTTCCAGAGTAGACAACAAACAATGCAGATGTTTGACGAAAATCTTTAGTAGCTTGTAAATAAAACTTTAAAGCACGAACCACGTCAAGATTGTGTAAAAGACGTTCCTTCTTTGAAGAAGGATTAGGACACAGTGACGGTACAACAATCTCCTGATTGATATTTTTATTAGATACCACCTTAGGTAAAAAAACAGGTTTGGTACCCTTGAAGAACCTTAAGAACTAAATTTAAACTCCAAGGCGGAGCAACAGGTTTAAACACAGGCTTGATTCTGACTAAAGCCTGACAAAACGCCTGCACGTCTGGAACCTCAGCCAGACGTTTGTGCAAAAAAATAGACAGAGCAGAAATCTGTCCTTTAAAGAACTAGCTGACAAACCCTTCTCCAATCCTTCTTGGAGAAAAGATAATATCCTAGGAATCCTACCCTTACTCCATGAGTAACCCTTGGATTCACACCAATGAAGATATTTACACCATATCTTATGATAGATTTTCCTGGTGACAGGCTTTCGCGCCTGTATTAAGGTATCAATGACCGACTTGGAGAAACCACGCTTTGATAAAATCAAGCGTTCAATCTCCAAGCAGTCAGCCGCAGAGAAATTAGATTTGGATGGTTAAAAGGACCCTGAAGTAGAAGGTCCTGCCTCAGAGGCAGAGTCCATGGTGGAAAGGATGACATGTCCACCAGATCTGCATACCAAGTCCTGCGTGGCCACGCAGGTGCTATCAAAATTACCGATGCTCTCTCCTGTTTGATCTTGGCAATCAGACGAGGAAGCAGAGGAAACGGTGGAAACACATAAGCCAGGTTGAAGGACCAAGGCGCTGCTAGAGCATCTATCAGCGCTGCCTTGGGATCCCTGGACCTGGATCCGTAACAAGGAAGCTTGGCGTTCTGGCGAGACGCCATGAGATCCAGTTCTGGTTTGCCCCAACGTTGAATCAACTGTGCAAACACCTCCGGATGAAGCTCCCACTCCCCCGGATGAAAAGTCTGACGACTTAGAAAATCTGCCTCCCAGTTCTCTACTCCTGGGATATGGATAGCTGATAGATGGCAAGAGTGAATCTCTGCCCATTGAATTATCTTTGAAACCTCCAACATCGCTAGGGAACTCCTTGTTCCCCCTTGATGGTTGATGTAAGCTACAGTCGTGATGTTGTCCGACTGAAATCTGATGAACCTCACTGCCGCTAGCTGAGGCCAAGCCTGAAGAGCATTGAATATTGTTCTTAGTTCCAGAATGTTTATGGGAAGGAGTGCCTCCTCCTGAGTCCACGACCCCTGAGCCTTCAGAGAGTTCCAGACTGCAGCCCAGCCCAGAAGGCTGGCATCTGCTGTTACTATTGTCCAATCTGGCCTGCGGAAGGTCATACCTTTGGACAGATGGACCCGAGATAGCCACCAGAGAAGAGAATCCCTGGTCTCTTGATCCAGATTTAGTAGAGGGGACAAATCTGTGTAATCCCCATTCCACTGACTGAGCATGCAGAGTTGCAGCGATCTGAGATGTAGGCGGGCAAACGGAACTATGTCCATTGCCGCTACCATTAAGCCGTTTACTTCCATACACTGAGCCACCGAAGGGCAGGAAGTATAATAAAGAACATGGCAGGAATTTAGAAGTTTTGACAACCTGTCAGGTAAATCCTCATTTCTACAGAATCTATCAGAGTTCCCAGGAAGGAAACTCTTGTGAGAGGGGATAGAGAACTCTTCTTTTCGTTCACTTTCCACCCATGAGACCTCAGGAATGCAAGAACAATGTCCGTATGGGACTTGGCAATTTGGAAATTCGACGCCTGTATCAGAATGTCGTCTAAGTAAGGGGCTACTGCTATGCCCCGTGGCCTTAGGACCGCCAGAAGTGACCCCAGAACCTTCGTAAAGATTCTTGGTGCAGTAGCTAACCCAAAGGGAAGAGCCACAAACTGGTAATGCCTGTCTAGGAAGGCGAACCTGAGAAACCGATGATGATCTTTGTGTATTGGAATGTGAAGATAAGCATCCTTTAAGTCCACGGTAGTCATGTATTGCCCCTCCTGGATCATAGGTAGGATGGTTTGAATAGTCTCCATCTTGAAAGATGGGACCCTGAGAAATTTGTTTAGGATCTTGAGATCTAAGATTGGTCTGAAGGTTCCCTCTTTCTTGGGAACCACAAAGAGATTTGAATAGAAGCCTTGCCCCTGTTCCTCCTTTGGAACTGGGTGGATCACTCCCATAACTAGGAGGTCTTGAACACAATGTAAGAATGCCTCTCTCTTTATCTGGTCTGCAGATAATTGTGAGAGGTGAAATCTTCCTTTTGGGGAAGAAGCTTTGAAGTCCAGAAGATATCCCTGGGACACAATTTCCAACGCCCAGGGATCCTGGACATCTCTTGCCCAAGCCTGGGCGAAGAGAGAAAGTCTGCCCCCTACTAGATCCGTTACCGGATCGGGGCTGATCTTTCATGCTGTCTTAGAGGCAGCAGCAGGCTTCTTGGCCTGCTTACCTTTGTTCCAGGCCTGGTTAGGTCTCCAGACCGGCTTGGACTGGGCAAAATGTCCCTCTTGTTTTGCATTAGAGGGAGTTGATGCCGCGCTCGTCTTAAAATTTCGAAAGGCACGAAAATTAGTTTGTTTGGTCCTTAATTTATTAGACCTATCCTGAGGAAGGGCATGACCTTTTCCTCCAGTAATATCAGAAATGATCTCCTTCAGTCGAGGCCCAAATAGGGTCTGCCCATTGAAGGGAATGTTGAGAAGCTTAGACTTTGAAGTAACGTCAGCTGACCAGGATTTAAGCCATAGCGCCCTATGCGCCTGTATAGCAAAACCTGAGTTCTTAGCCGTTAGTTTGGTTAAATGAACAACGGCGTCAGAAACAAATGAATTGGCTAGCTTAAGCGCTTTAAGCTTGTCAAGTATATCATCCAATGGAGTTTCTACCTGTAAGGCCTCTTCCAGAGACTCAAACCAGAAGGCCGCAGCAGCAGTGACCGGGGCAATGCATGCAAGAGGCTGGAGAATAAAACCTTGTTGAATAAACATTTTCTTAAGGTAACCCTTAAGGTAATCCCAGAGCTGTCTCGCTTTCCTTGTAACCCTGGTAGTTTGGACAATACCACTGTAAGGGTATGATCCATAACTGCCGCCATGTCTTGTAAAGTAAACGCCATGGGCGCGCTAGATGTACTTGGCGCCACTTGAGCGGGAGTCCCTTGAGTGGGAGTCAAAGGTTCTGACACGTGGGGCGAGTTAGTCGGCATAACTTCCCCCTTGTCAATTTCCTCTGGTGATAAATCTTTTAAAGACAGAATATGATCTTTATAACTTAAAGTAAAATCAGTACATTTGGTACACATTCTAAAAGGGGGTTCCACAATGGTTTCTAAACATAATGAATAAGGAGTTTCCTCTATGTCAGACTAGAACAGACTAGCAATGAGACCAGCAAGCTTGGAAAACACTTTGATAAATGTAAACAAGCAAAAAATAAAAACGGTACTGTGCCTTTAAGAGAAACAATTTTTGTCAGAAATTGAAAAACAGTGATAAAAAGCAGTAGATCTTACGAAATTTTTACAGTGTGTATAATAGACTAACAGAGCATTGCACCCACTTGCAAATGGATGATTAACCCCTTAGTTTCAAAACCGGATCATAAAAACCATATAAACGTTTTTTAACAGTCACAACAAACTGCCACAGCTCTGTTGTGGCCCTACCTGCCCATACAACGACTTTTGAAGGCACAAAAACCCTTTGTAGAGGTCCTAAGTGTTCAGGGGACTCCTTCAGGGAAGCTGGAAGTCTCAAGCTGCAAAAACTACTGCACGATTTAGGCCTAAAATTAGGCCCCTCCCAACCTGTACTCACAGTGAGAGGGCCATAAAAAACTATCCCTAGGCAAAATCTAGCCAGCCATGTGGAAGAAACTGGGCCCCAATAAAGTTTTATCACCAATATGTAGAAAAAAACGTTTAAACACCTCCAGCAAACGTTATCTTATTTTCAGTAATGTGAGAAAGTAATAAGAATATTACCTTTTACAGCAAGCACGATACTAGTCGTTATTAAATCACTGTAATCAGGCTTACCTTAAATAAATCCGGTATTAACAGCATTTTCTAGCATATTCATTTCTCTAGAAAAATTTAAACTGCACATACCTCATAGCAGCATACCCTGCACGCCATTCCCCCAGCTGAAGTTACCTCATCTCTTCAGTTATGTGTGAGAACAGCAATGGATCTTAGTTACAACCTGCTAAGATCATCAAAAACCACAGGCAGACTCTTCTTCAACTTTCTGCCTGAGGCTAAAACAGTACAACTCCGGTACCATTTGAAAATAATAAACTTTTGATTAAAGATAAACTACATAAATTCACCACATCTCTCTAGCTACTTCCTATGTTGTCGAGAGCTGCAAGAGAATGACTGGTAGTGGCAGTTAGGGGAGGAGCTATATAGACAGCTCTGCTGTGGGTGATCCTCTTGCAGCTTCCTGTTGGGAAGGAGAATATCCCACAAGTAATGGATGATCCATGGACTGGATACACCTTACAAGAGAAATACAGCCTTAAAACAACACAAGGACATGCATCCGATATTTGTTACAATTGTAAGGTAATCGTGGACATAGCGATTCACCAGGTTACATAATGATACATAAAGTTCTATTTCATCTCTTGTTTAGCAATGTCCAATGTCTCTTCTGCTTTGCGAGATAGTTATATCAGAGTTATGTTCCATCTAATAGTGTCCCAGGGTTGTTGTCCCTGCGCCGTGGTAAAGGCTGCACTCCAGATTTTACATATATATATATATATATATATATATATATAAAATAAAACACCAACTTACATAACCCCCAAACACTTTTTAACTAGTACCCTTTTAATGTTTTCGTACTGCCTTCACTTTAGAACAATTGCCCATTCGTACATCTGGCCCAGTGGTATGCAAATGTGCATTGACAAACAAATAAAAGAGTGG
The DNA here is from genome assembly GCF_027579735.1 of Bombina bombina. Lineage (NCBI taxonomy): Eukaryota > Metazoa > Chordata > Amphibia > Anura > Bombinatoridae > Bombina > Bombina bombina. The sequence continues at coordinate 185,507,987 of NC_069500.1, forward strand.
CAAGGTAGTGGGACTCATACCCAAAAAAGTACACAAATAAACATAAACAAGGAAAGAGACATGCAAGGAAAGGAAAGGCATGTTGTCCCTTCCCCACACCAGCCAACCCTGATCGTATTGAACTCAAAACAGCAGTTCCTCCATATTTATCTCAGTGTGAGGGGTATCCATCGGTTCAGCAAGTACAGGCCACTCCCATTTCAATATAGCAGCTAACATTATTTTGTGGTGAAGAAGCGGTTGTAGCACCTGTTTCTTCATGGGTGGGGTGAGTGATAATAGGTAGGGCTGCCACTTTTTAAGGAAGGGGCTGAGTCTATGTTTAACATCTAGTTTGGTGTCATACTGTTCAGTAAAGATCTGCTTAACTACAAGTTTTCTAAACTGCACTAGTGTTGGAGCCTTATTAGATATCCATCTACAAAATATACAATGCCTTGCCAGCAAAATGCATAGTGTTAGTAGTTTTTGCAATGTTCTATATTGGTCTCCCCAGAGGAAGAGGAAAATCTTGTCTGTATCAAGGGTGACGTCCACCCCTAGTGTAGTCCTAAAACAATATTGAAGACGCCCCCAAAACTGCCTAATCATTGGACAGGAATAAAAATAATGCTGGAAATGGGGGGTGTCACTACTACATTTAACACAAGTTTTAGGGTGATGAGGGTTCCATTTAGCCAATCGCTCCGGAGTAATAAAGTCTCTATGAAGCAATCTGATTTGTGCCTCTCTAAATGGAACTGCTAATGTTGTGGCTTTTACCCTCTCCAGACTAACCTTTATATTCATAATAGATATGTCAGTCGTCATTAATGGGGCAAGCCCCTCCAGTATATTTGTCTGTACTGTCAATTTGTTTTGTCTTAACAGTCTTTTATAGAATTCAGAGGACGAAAATATACCCATTTGGAATAAGGTATGTGAGATGGCAAAAGGGAAGGCATGCCAGAACCCTGGGTTCTTTTGTTGCAAATTGTTTATGTCTGAGTTGCAAATATGCATAGAAGTGTTTACTGGGGATATTGAATTGTCTCTGTAGATCTTGGAAGGATCTCAATGAGTGCTGTAGAGAATCCAAGACATCCCCCACAGTTCTAATTCCTAAGTGTTTCCAGCACTGAAAGGGTGCCGAGGTGTTGCCCGCTGGGAACTCCTCATTGCCCACAATAGGGATGAATTTTGGTGCGGGTGCTGTTTATTTAGATATTTAAATGCTAGATGCCATGCCCGAAGAGGATCACGATACAGAGGGTTCTTTTTTATGGCTGGCGGAATATTGCCCGAAGGGGCATATGGTAGATAAGATAGGGCTACAGGCGCACTCACTGCTTCTTCCAACTGCGTAATGCAAAAGTAGGTTAAGGAGAGTTATTGAAAAACCAATGCGCTAGATAAGATCAAAGCTACACATAAAAAACAGGCAATCCCTAAGCCTGAAAAAACAATCAGAAGAAAAAGTAAGGATATATGTGAGCGCCTATAAGTGTAAGACACAAATGGCAGTAGATCTTTTTATAATGGCTTCTTTAATATAATCTATTTTATTTTATTTTTTAATGTAAATGTAGTTAAAAATATTATTAAGGTAAGAGGTCCAAAAAATAATTGTAATATGAAAAATTAAAAACTATAGGTAATATATAATTGTTTATTGGTAAAATTTAATTATTAATTCATAAAAAAGATTAGAGTTTAGAGAAAAAATGAGTAATACACACAAACAATGTTAAAATAATAAGTCTCCCTATTGGTACCAATCAGATATCTAAACTAATAGTGATACTACTATCAAAAAATGTAAAAGAATGTAAAAAGAATCTTAAAATGTAATCCTATGTATAAAAGTAATAGCAATCAGTAGTAATAACAGTCTATTTCAAAACACATAATTCTGATGTTCTTTTAAGAGTAATCCTCTCCTGTTGTTATTATCTCTTAAGTCTGTGCACAAAGTTTTAAATAATTACCACAATATGCCTTCAGGCAAAGTGAGATAAATCCTCCAGTTGGTATGGCTTGACAAAGGCTCCAAGGAGCTGAAACGTGTTGCCAATACACGGATGACACATTAACGTTACCAAGGACGTTGCTAAGGACGCTGCTAAGGAAGTCAGGAACCAAACCGCTGACGTCATTTTCCGCACTTGTGGGCGTGTCCAAGGAACCGACACGGGACCGTTTGGCATCTCCTGCAAACAGACGAGCATCGGCAGCGGATTTTGTTGTACAACCAGTTTTGGATTTGAAACCGCTTTGAATAGGAGTGCCTTTTTTGGAAACAGTCTATCTAAAACGTGTTTTGCAAAGTTATTTAAACGGACAACTGGAGGATTTATCTCACTTTGCCTGAAGGCATATTGTGGTAATTATTTAAAACTTTGTGCACAGTCTTAAGAGATAATAACAACAGGAGAGGATTACTCTTAACCTCTTAACCCCTTAATGACCACAGCACTTTTCCATTTTCTGTCCGTTTGGGACCAAGGCTATTTTTACATTTTTGAGGTGTTTGTTTTTAGCTGTAATTTTCCTCTTACTCATTTACTGTACCCACACATTATATACCGTTTTTCTCGCCATTAAATGGACTTTCTAAAGATACCATTATTTTCATCATATCTTATAATTTACTATAAAAAAAATTATAAAATATGAGGAAAAAATGGAAAAAAAACACACTTTTTCTAACTTTGACCCCCAAAATCTGTTACACATCTACAACCACAAAAAAACACCCATGCTAAATAGTTTCTAAATTTTGTCCTGAATTTAGAAATACCCAATGTTTACATGTTCTTTGCTTTTTTTTGTAAACTATAGGGCCATAAATACAAGTAGCACTTTGCTATTTCCAAACCATTTCTTTTCAAAATTAGCGCTAGTTACATTAGAACACTGATATCTTTCAGGAATCTCTGAATATCCATTGACATGTATATATTTTTTTTTAGTAGACAACCCAAAGTATTGATCTAGGCCCATTTTGGTATATTTCATGCCACCATTTCACCGCCAAATGCAATCAAATACAAAAAATCGTTCACTTTTCACAAATTTTTTCACAAACTTTTGGTTTCTAACTTAAATTATTTACAAACAGCTTGTGCAATTATGGCATAAGTTGTTGTAAATTCTTATCTGGGATCCCCTTTGTTCAGAAATAGCAGACATATATGACTTTGGCGTTGCTTTTTGGTAATTAGAAGGCCGCTAAATGCCACTGCGCACCACACGTGTATTATGCCCAGCAGTGAAGGGGTTAATTAGGGAGCATGTAGGGAGCTTTTTGGGATAGTTTTAGCTTTACTGTAGTGTAGTAGACAACCCCAAGTATTGATCTAGGCCAATTTTGGTATATTTTATGCCACAATTTCACCGCCAAATGCGATCAAATTAAATAAAAAGTTAAATTTTTCTCAATTTTAGGTTTCTCACTGAAATTATTTACAAACAGCTTGTGCAATTATGGCACAAATGGTTGTAAATGCTTCTCTGGGATCCCCTTTGTTCAGAAATAGCAGACATATATGGCTTTGGCATTGCTTTTTGGTAATTAGAAGGCCTCTAAATGCCGCTGTGCATCACACGTGTATTATGGCTAGCAGTGAAGGGGTTAATTATGTAGCTTGTAGGGAGCTTGCAGGGTTAATTTTATCTTTAGTGTAGAGCTCAGCCTCCCACCTGAAACATCAGACCCCCTGATCCCTCCCAAACAGTTCTCTTCCCTCCCCCACCCCAGAATTGTCCCCGCCATCTTAAGTACTGGCAGAAACTCTGCCAGTACTAAAATAAAAGGTATTTGGCCCATTTAAAAAAAAAAAAAAAAAAAAAGCATATTTACATATGCTGATGTGTATGATCCCCCCTTAGAACCCAACCTCACTGATCCCCCACCTAACAGCTCTCTAACCCTTCCCCTCTGCCTTAATGGGCGCCATCTTGGGTACTGGCAGCTGTCTGCCAGTACCCAGTTTTGCAAAAAATGTGCCTTTTTATTAAAAAAAAAGCCCTTTTCTGTAGTGTAGCTTTTCCCCCCACCAAGACCAACCCCCCACCCCTTCCAGATCCCTTAGATTATATTTTTAAAGTTTAAACTTTCTTTTTTTTTTTTTACTTTTTACTTTATGTTTTTCTGTAGTGTAGCGGTTCCCACCCGCTCCCGCCCCGTGCACGCACCCGCCCACCAACCCCCGTGCACGCGCGCGCTCCCGTGCGCGCCCCCGTGGGTCCCGCCCCCGATCCCGCCCCCCTCCACTCCATACAGAGCATCGATGGCCGCCCACCCGCCTCCCACGTAAGCTCCCACCCACCAACGATACCGGCCATCGATGTCCGGTGCAGAGAGGGCCACAGAGTGGCTCTCTCTGCATCGGATGGCCAAGGGGGGTTATTGCAGGATGCCTCCATATCGAGGCATCACTGCAATAACCGGAAAGCAGCTGGAAGCGAGCAGGATCGCTTCCAGCTGCTTTCCAGACCAAGGACGTACGCCACACGTCCTCGGTCATTAAGTGTATTTTTTTTTAGGACGTGTGGCATACGTCCTTGGTCGTTAAGGGGTTAAGGACATATGACGGAATTTTTCCGTCATAAAACAATTGAGCAAACTGAAAGCTGTGTCCTTAAAGGGTTAAAAGAACATCAGAATTATGTGTTTTGAAATAGACTGTTATTACTACTGATTGCTATTACTTTTATACATAGGATTACATTTTAAGATTCTTTTTACATTCTTTTACATTTTTTGATAGTAGTATCACTATTAGTTTAGATATCTGATTGGTACCAATAGGGAGACTTATTATTTTAACATTGTTTGTGTGTATTACTCATTTTTTCTCTAAACTCTAATCTTTTTATGAATTAATAATTAAATTTTACCAATAAACAATTATATATTACCTATAGTTTTTAATTATTCATATTACAATAATTTTTTGGACCTCTTACCTTAATAATATTTTTAACTACATTTACATAAAAAATTAAAATAGATTATATTAAAGAAGCCATTATAAAAAGATCTACTGCCATTTGTGTAATGCAAAAGTAGGACCTGTTGATCTGCCAGTCAAATACCAGTCTAATTAGGGCTGCCCAATTATACAACTTTAGATTTGGGAGACCTAGCCCGCCGCTCAAGTAAGGGAGGTGCAGTTTATGGAATGCAATACGAGTCTTTTTCCCTTTCCAAACAAAGAAGTTGACAGCTCCAGACAAGGTCGTCAAGTACCTTCTGGTAAGGAGGTAGGGCCGGGCCAGTAGAGGATACAGAAGCTTAGGCAGGATAACCATTTTAACCAGGCTTATACGGCCGGAAAGACCCAATGGTAAGTTCATTCAATCCTGCATTTGGGTAATCAGGGCAGAGCACTGCCTGGTGATATTTAATTCATAAATCTTATGTGGGTTTTTGTGCAGGTGGATGCCCAGATAGGTAAGTGTATTGTGGGCCTCTATAAACGGGTATTTATGGGGCAAATGCTTGCGTCTATTGAGCCATAGAATCTCCGATTTAGAAGTATTAACCTTATAAATTCTGAAATCGTCTGTAAAATGTGTGGGATATATAAATTAGGTCATTCTACAAAAAGCATATCATCTGCAGAAAGTGCAATCTGGACCGGAATGCCCCGAATGCTGATTCCGGGGATGAAGTGCTCCTAGAGAGCAGGAAACGCGTCGGAGAGCAGCAAACTCCCTGTGTGCTAGGGTAACTTCACTGAGAGTATGTGCTTGTGAAATTTTTAAATTGTATTAATAAAAGTTTGTATTTTTTACTTTCCAATTCGCATGTGCAACCTTTAACTTTTTCCTACCTTTTGGATTTTTTCTTTGCAATTACCAGCGTATGGGAAACGCTGTTGGGAAACAGTTGGACTGTCATATTTTCTCTGTGGTACTAATGCTGTGAGTGGCTTTCAATCAAGGTGCTGGAATACAGGTGTGCCCGGCGTGAGGAACTTTCAAATAAAAGACGCTGTGATACAGTGCATCCCCTCTCTGCGGTGAGTAGAACCGGACAATTTACACAATTTACACCGGTATGGGGCTACACTTTAGTGGGAATACATCTGAGGATCAAACCTATGAACTGTGTTAGAATGAGCAGCATTTAATATATCTCGACTCACTACATGCTTGATTGAATGGTTACGTTAAATAGCGGCTAACAGCATACTTACACATTGAAGTCCAGAAAGAGCCGTAAAGTGTTTTTTTTTCACCCCTTCCTGCAATAAGTAGGACCGGATCGATACGGAGGACTACCAGCCACTATAGGCTCCGGTGCGGGGAGATTATCCCAAGATTAAGGTACAATCCTTTAACATCTTTTTACTACGGTTAACGCTTGTTACTATATAAGTCCCACCTAGGTATAAGTGATATTGAAGTCTGGCTTGTACCTGTGTACAGAAAATCGTTACAACAATTGAATATACAGAAATAAATACAAATACAAATATTGTCTTTAAAGGGAGAACAAGCTCCACCATACCTAGGTACGCAAATATATAGAATGAGGGACATTATATTACATGTGTATCTGAATGGACTAAACAAACAGAGTGAAATATATTATACAAACAATAAGCTCTATTTGGTATTCATGAAGAATGTGTGTGAATGTTGATTTTTTTTTTTTTTAATGGAGCAAATGCTTGTGTCTATTGAGCCATAGAATCTCCGATTTAGAAGTATTAACCTTATAAATTCTGAAATCGTGTGTAAAATGTGTGGGATATATAAATTTGGTCGTTCTACAAAAAGCATCATATCATCTGCAGAAAGTGCAATCTGGACCGGAATGCCCCGAATGCTGATTAAAATCTCCACCTATGATCAACCCCGACCCCACGTACGGAGTCAGGGCTTGTACCAGTGTGTTCCAGAAAGAGGAAGACCTGTGGTTGGGTGCATATATATTGCAAAAAGTGTAATCTATTGTATTGATTTGCACTTGGATTATAAGAAATCTCCCTTCCGCATCCACATGTGTCTGTGTGATCTGCATGGTTAATTTTTTCACAAACAAGATAGCTAAGCCTCTACTTGCCTTTGTATATGAGAGATATGAGGTCATCCACACCCAGTCCCTTTTCAACTTAGTATGTTCATCGTCATTAAGATGGATCTTTTGTAAGAAGGCCACATCTGTTCCCAAACGGTGTAGGTGTGTAAGAATAGCCTTCCACTTAACGGGAGAATTAATTCCCCCAACATTCCATGTGGTGTGTTTAATTGGCATGTTTACTTATGGGTCGGCTGTGTATGAGACAGGGACGGGCCAGAAGTTGGCCAACAGGTAACCAAAGTCTGCAGCGGTCAGCACTTATCAAACAATACAAGTCATTAAATCCCGCCCTCCAACTATCAGTTCTCTGCTCCCACAACTGCGACCCCATTTAGAGATATATGTAAAGAAATGTTCCAAAAGTACCCCAGGTAAAGAGAGCAGACAAGTGACCAACCATCTCCCACCCACCCCCTTACATTTAAACAGCAAATCTCTACCTTTCTGGTAATCTGGACATCATACAAACAATACAAGCTGGACAATATGTGCATTTGGGTAGGCCAACCATGAAAAGGTACTCTAGACAGTAATATAGTTGTAACAGTCAAACCTCCATAGAGCAAAATGTCAGTGTCAGGAACCTGTTTATATATCACATGTACAACAATGCTTCCCCTTTAAATTTCTTCACATGTGACCTCAATAACCTACACCGTCATTCACCCACCTACCTTTGCTAGGTAATTTGATCCCTTGGGATATTCGCTGAGCTTGTCAATGCTTCCTTAGCCAGTCCTTCAGTATTACTCAGTGTATTCAATTTTAACTTGATATCTCTGACCTATAACTGAATTTCCTACCTGTTCTTACTCTGCAGGACCTTGCTACAACAATTTTGTGCTTTTCAACAACTGAGTACTTTAACTCGCATGTACACGCTGGAGCGTGTGACGTCACTCTGCAGAGCGATGGCTTCCATTCTCACAGAGAGACACTGCAGCATGTCCAGCCAAACAATCAGCTGCCTTTGCATCCTGTAAAACTTCGGACTGTGTGGGGAGACGCTAAAGTACGGTACTGTGTATAGACTGTTTGATATCTTGTCTTGTACTGACTGTACTCACATATCCATGCTAACTTATATACGCTGTGCTTCCCTGCTTACTTGAACTGCCTATTCTCTCACACGCTGACGTGCAAATACCGACAGTGCTGTTACCTCTGCAACTCCGGTTAAACCTATCTCTGTGCCATACTTGTTGCAACTACTGAACTTTCTATGTTAAGTATATCTCCATATTTTCTTTCTACAGTAATTACAGACTGAAGGCTGAGTTATATATATCGAGGTTGTACTACCAGTGCTGAACAGACCTCATCCTTGTTATTTGAACTTCTTGTACCCTACAGAGCCTAAGTACAACAATCCTCTGTATAACTTCCTTACAGAGTAATTTCTATTTAATTGATCTACCATAGGTCACCCTCAGTTCTATGAGCAAACCAGGGTATTTCATACAATATAAATACCCGCAGTGTGGTGTGAGACTGAGTGGTGAAGTATATATATGTATATATTAGGGTATTTACAGTATATCCTTACAGTCAGTTCCATTATGTCCTCTGTTCCTGCGCTCACGGCGCAGCCTGCCTAACTAGTGACATCTTCTGGGGGGCCATATGGGAAATTTCCCCAGGCTGAGCCATAAATGCAGCAGACCAATCTATTCCCCCCCTTCCACCCCCCAAACATTCACCACAAAATAACAATAAATAACAGTATAAGCATAGTGCATAATTATGTGGGACAAGCTCTTCAATATCTGAACCAGGAGCCACCTCAGACAAATTAAGTGTTCCATTTCCTGCCCAGCAGGCTCCACGCTCCAGTATCCATGGCGCAACCAAACCAGGGCATGGCACTTGGCTATAAACCTTAATGTAAGGTCCTTGAGGACACACCCTAAACACATGGAGCAAACAGGCAGCATGGTGTGTCCCTTGATTCTGTAATTGCGGTCCAGCAAGCCCACCTCACAAAGAAGTTCTAGGGGCAAGGTAAAAGAATCCTTTATGACGAGTCTCCACAACAGAAAGGATACAAGTGTCATAACCCCCCTACCCTCACAACACAGCCTAAAAAACAACAATAACAAATAACAACATGAACCTATGGCATACTTAGTTGAGGTACAGTCCTTGGCAACTGTCCGGTGGGCTGTGTTGGTCGAAAAGTGCACCCCATACTTTAACTAGCAGATTGTTTGTTCCTGTGTCCATAGTATACCAAGATCAAACCAAAGCCAGTGGTAAGAGACCCCATATTGAGGCTCCTGTTATCATACCTAGAACCCATTGAACAAACAAGTGTTACATTTATCCCCAGCCCCCTCCCCAAAAACCCCCAAAAAGAATATACATTCCAAAATATAGCCCAGTGAGTATTCTGAATAAACATTTGTAAAAGTACAATAATTCCCAGTGAGCTCACTTGATATGGAACCTGGTCTCCCGGAACCATCGGTCTCCAGTCTTTCAAGGACAAGGAAAGGGAGTCATTGTTATTCCGCTGAAGTTGCCTGAGTAACAGGCATACAAAATAGGATAATGAAAAGACTAAACACAGATCTATCTTCAAGGCTCATGGAAGGAACCTCCTACATCTCGTTAGTTTTAAACAGATCATGTGCTGGCTTGCTGTTCTTCCATGGCAAGGAAACTTTGCAGCGCTTTAGGAGAGTGGAAGAATTTAATCCCTGATGTCGTTTGGAGGCGAAGCTTAGCCAGGAACAGTAGGGCCACTTGGCGGCCCTGCTCGTGGAGTCAGGTACAGAAAGGGGCGAACTCCTTCCTCTGTTTTGTAACCTCCGCCGAGTAGTCCTGGAACAGCAATAGCCTGGACCCTTCATAGATCACCTCTTTTCTCTCTCTGTATGCAAGTAGTATCCTGACATTTTCTTGGAAGTGTAGGCATTTATAAATAACCTGTCTAGGCTTCATCTTTGCGTTTTCCAGGTTCCTTCCAGGGCCCACCCCGTGAGCCCTTTCCACGTCGTTTGGCAGTATATCAGGCGACATACCCAACAATTTGGGGAAGGTAAGAGCGGTGAATTCCAGAAGATCATTTCCCTTTACCAACTCAGGCACCCCCAGTATACGCAGGTTATTGGGCCTGCTCCTGTTCTCCAGGTTGTCTATGCCGTCTTGCAAGTACTGATTTTCCTTTTGGAGGTGCCTAAGTGATGTTTCAGACATTGTCGGTCTTCCACTCCTGATATCCGAGATTCTGCCTGGCGTACCTCACTAGTCAGGGTGTCCACCCCTGTTTGCAGAGTCCATTTTTGGGAGGAAGGACTTTAAAGGGACAGTAAACCTAAAAAATAATGTTATATAATTCTGCACATAGTGCAGAATTATATAACATTATTTTAGTGCTATAGTTATAAAAGCCTTTTTTTCCTTTTAATATTTAAAAAATATGCCGCTTTTACAGACCCGCTCTCTGCTCTCTGCTGAGCGGGTCTGTTTTTTTTAGTCAGCGCATCGGGCCAGCTGTATAGTCACAGCCCGGCCCGACTGCACCATAAGACTAAGTGCAGCTCGCTCCTGCTCTGTCTGACAGCAGGAGCGAGCTTCACTTAATGTTATGGCGCCGTCGGGCCGGGCTGTGACTATACAGCTGGCCCGATGCGCTGACTAAAAAAAACAGACCCGCTCAGCAGAGAGCGGGTCTGTAAAAGCGGCATATTTTTTAAATATTAAAAGGGAAAAAAGGCTTTTATATAACTATAGCACTAAAATAATGTTATATAATTCTGCACTATGTGCAGAATTATATAACATTATTTTTAGGTTTACTGACACTTTAACTCCTACAATAGTGCTGTGTGATCTCCTACCTGGGATGTCAAAGCCTCCATCTGCTGGTGGGGCTCTATATGTATGTTAGCCAGGTGTTTTTGCCTCCTGTCCTTTATCTTAGACTTATGGCTCATATTTCTCTGCGTGGAAGGTGAAAGTCTTTGGAAATACTTGACCACTTTCATGGACTTTACTAGTACTGAGGAAAGGGATATGGCAGCAGAGTTATTTCCCCAGATATGTAGCAATACTCAGGGGTCGTTTTTGTGCTATGTACAGTGGCCTCTTGCAAGAAAAAGAAAATTGTGCCCGTAGGCCCCCCAAAGAGCTCTGCCACAACTAAAGCTGTTCTCCCAAGTCACTCCTCTGAGACTACTATTCTGATCCCCTCTCCTAGATCTAGGGGGTGCTATTATGGCCTGTACAGAGATAGTGCACTCTGTGGTATGTCCGTTATGGGCTAGATGTTACAGGTATAGCCTGCAAGTTTTTTCTACCCCCCCCTCTCCTGGAGTGGCTGATAATGCCCTTGCAGCAAGATGTGTAACTTCACAGTATCTGCTTTATGCAATATTATCACAGCCTTATATTTACTTTGCGGGTCTAAATGCTTCTCCCGGTTATTAAAAGACCAGGAGCCTCAGCCCCTCACAATACCCAGATCAGAGTTAGAGTATCTAGCTGCCGCTTGTATAAGCAGGGGTCCTGCAGAGGCCAATGTCCCACCAAGATGGTGGTAGTTCATTTTCCCGCCGTTACATACAGGTCTCTCCATTAGGCTTAGGGGGCGTTAAAGGATCCAAACCCTCCACATCAGTAGTGGTATCGCCTCCCAGCCCCCCTACAAAAGTCACTACTTGGGGGATGGTACCTGAAGTTGTGAATCCTCTGTTGAGTACCGGAGCTCGGTGTTTAATGTCGCTCCCAGACTTAGCCGTTTTCTGAAAACTGCCTCTGGTGGGGGAGAGATGTGCTTACTCCAGCGTCATTTCGTGTCCGGGCACCTTATGTGCAATGGGTTAGTTGCTTGGATCAGGTGCAGCGGTATTTATACAAATTTTATACTACTTTTGTGGAACTGCAGAGCAGAGCTCGTTTAGGACGCTGCCGCACCTTAGACAGCCCACCGGAAGTCTTAACAACTCTTTTACATTAAAATATTACAAAGTCCCCCCTAAAAGTAAAACACCCCCACCCAACTAACCCCCCAAAATGTAAAACCTAAGTCTAAATAAAACCTAAGCTACCCATTGCCCCAAAAGAGGCATTTGTATGTGCATTGCCCTTAAAAGGGCATTCAGCTCTTTTACTGCTCTTAAAAGGGCATTCAGCTATTTTATAGTGCCCATCCCTAATCTAAAAAAAAACACCCACAAAAAACAAAACAAAAAAAACAACACTAACCCCATAAAATCTACTCACGGTTCTGGAAGTCCAGACATCCATCTTCATCCAGGCGGCGAGAAGTCTTTATCCAGGCGGCGACATCTTCATCCATCACGGGGCCATCTTCCTTCTTTCTTTATCCCAGTGTTGCGGAGCTGTGGAGGCGTGGAGCTTCTTTGCCGGCAGCATGGAGATCCAGTGTGGAGGATTCTCTTCTTACGGTCACCACCATACACTGAAGCTTGAATGTAAGGTACCCGTTTAAATATGGGGTACCTTGCATTCCTATTGATTGACTTTTCAAATCAGCCAATAGGATGAAAGATACTGAAATCCTATTGGCTGATTTGAACAGTAAGCAGCATACATACATGTATATATAGCAGTACACAATTCCTCTATTAAAAACATACAAAACTGGTACTAAAACAATTATATATAAAAAAGAGACCAGAAACACAAAACCAACACAACATTGGTGATCACATACCTAGCGGTTGTAAAACTCTAGGATAGACTTTCACTTTAAAGGAAAAATGTCCACAACGTTGATCCAGGAAACAGATGGGCTATTTATGCTACTTTTTAGGCCAGTTGATATGAAGTCTCAAATATTTTACAAACCTGAAAAGGGGGAAACACATAGATAAAGTTATACTATGGAGCTGCACGCCTTACAGCCTTTACAAGGGTGAAACACACTATAATGCCTGCTATACTTTGCATTGAAACAATTAGACATCAATATTAAAGAAACAAAATAAAATTAGAAATAAAACCTTTCTGAATAAGTTTTCAGTGTCTTTCTTGATATTTAAAATGCTACACTTAAAACATGCTAATTTTTTTAAGTATGTGGTGTGCGATATATGAGTGTTTAGATATATGTGTAGTGAAAAATGTGTGCAGCAAAAAAAACAAAAACACATTCACCTAGATTTAGAGTTCTGCGTTAGCCATCAAAAGCAGCGTTAAGGGGTCCTAACGCTGCTTTTTACCGCCCGCTGGTATTTAGAGTCAGCCAGGAAAGGGTCTAACGCTCACTTCCAAGCCGTGATTTTTCCATACCGCAGATCCCCTTACGCCAATTGCGTATCCTATCTTTTCAGTGGGATCTTCCTAACGCCGGTATTTAGAGTCTTGGCTGAAGTGAGCGGTAGTTAATTGTTTTAATTTATTTATTGATAGTGTAGTGTTAGGTTTAATTGTAATTTAGGTTAGGATTTATTTTACAGGTAATTTTGTAATTATTTTAACTTGGTAGCTATTAAATAGTAAATAACTATTGAATAGCTATTGTACCTAGTTAAAATAAATACAAAGTTGCCTGTAAAATAAATATAAATCCTAAAATAGCTACAATATAATTATTCGTTATATTGTAGCTATATTAGGGTTTATTTTACAGGTAAGTATTTAGTTTTAAATAGGAAGACTTTAGTTAATAATATTTAATTTATTTTGTTAGATTAAAATTATATTTAATTTAGGGGGGTGTTAGGGTTAGACTTAGCTTTAGGGCTTAATACATTTATTAGAGTAGCGGCAAGGTCCGGTCGGCAGATTAGGGGTTAATACTTGAAGTTAGGTGTCGGCGATATTAGGGAGGGCAGATTAGGGGTTAATACTATTTATTATAGGGTTTTTGAGGCGGGAGTGCGGCAGTTTAGGTTTTAATACATTTATTATAGTGGCGGCGGCAGATTAGGGGTTAATAAGTGTAGGTAGGTAGCAGCGATGTTGGGGGCGGCAGATTAGGGGTTAATAAATATAATATAGGTGTCGGCGATGTTAGGGGCAGCAGATTAGGGGTACATAGGTATAATGTAGGTTGCGGCGGTGTACGGAGCGGCAGATTAGGGGTTAATAATATAATGCAGGGGTCAGCGATAGCGGGGGCGGCAGATTAGGGGTTAATAAGTGTAAGGTTAGGGGTGTTTAGACTCGGGGTACATGTTAGGGTGTTAGGTGCAGACTTAGAAAGTGTTTCCCCATAGGAAACAATGGGGCTGCGTTGGCAGCTTAACGCTGCTTTTTTGCAGGTGTTTTTTTCAGCCCAAACTGCCCCATTGTTTCCTATGGGGGAATCGTGCACGAGCACGTTTTTCCAGCTAGCCGCTACCGTAAGCAACGTTGGTATTGAGAGTTGAAGTGGCGGTAAATAAGCCTGTACACTCCCTTTTTGGAGCCTAACGCAGCCCTTCAGAGAACTCTCAATACCAGCGTTGTTTAGAAGCAGCGCTAGAAAAAAAACATGCGTAGCTAACGCACCCCTTTGGCTGCAAAACTCTAAATCTAGGCGTTAATTTTTGTTATGAGGTGCCTGCCTGTTCATATCTGTATTGAATACAACTACACAGATAAAATTGCAATGCTGGGCAATGCATGATCTTACATAGGGCCTGATGATCCAAAGGTCTCTGGGCTGGCGAGATTATTAAAGAATGCTCGCCAGTCCTTCTATTTCCTTAGTAGAATAATCTAAAGCCACTTTTTACCCTGAAAACAGGGTGTCTCACTAAGGGGCGTATACTGTATTTTCGTATGAAAAGTGCACAATAAAAATTGTATTTTAAACATCATACAAAACAAATGATTGAACCATTCATGCAAAAATAAGCAGAGAAAAATTGTATTGTTGAGGTCCATCAAAAATCATAATAAAATTTTTCACCAAAAATCGTATTTTACCTAAATGTAAAATGAGTATATAAATTACACAGGAATAAATCGTATTAAATATGCACTGTGTAAATTATAACTTTAGGACACTGGATGTGCAAAAAACACAAAGAAATTCATACTTATAAATACAAAATGCAAAGTGTAATTGTTGTTTTTTTTGTAAAATGGGCTGAACATGGGCATTCAATGGGCGTATATGAGAATGTCTCTAATCCCAGTGTGATTCTGTAAAGATTTTCCCACTACAGATCTCACTGTTTTTTCCTGCCAACTAAAAGGTGGTGAGCTTTTCTCAAAACTCTACAAATACTTAAAGGGACACTGAACCCAATTTTTTTCTTTCATGATTCAGAAAGAGCATGCAATTTTAAGCAACGTTCTAATTTACTCCTATTATCAAATTTTCTTCATTCTCTTGGTATCTTTATTTGAAAAGCAAGAATGTAAGTTTAGATGCCGGTCCATTTTGGGTGAACAACCTGGGTTATTCTTGCTGATTGGTGGATTGATTTAACCGACCAATAAACAAGTGCTGAACCAAAAAAATAACTTGCAAACTTGCAAAGATGCAAATAAAGATAGCAAGAGAACAAAGAAAAATTGATAATAGGAGCAAATTAGAAAGTTGCTTAAAATTGCATGCTCTATCTGAATCACGGAAGAAAAAATATGGGTTCAGTGTCCCTTTAATAACCTAATAGAGAAACACATGCATACGAAAATATAGGTGAATGTAAGATGCCATACACAGAAAGCAGCGTAATGCGATTTATATTGTCTGCCGGATTTAATTTTGAAAGTGTGCCCCCTGCTCCCTGTTAACTTCACTCTGGAGCAAAGTGTTCCTATCCATCATGCTCCATTACTTTCAATAGGAGCCATTTGGCCACTCGCAGGGACTGCCCCTTTTTATGGTCATTCCACCAGGGCAGCCCCTGCGAGAGTCGGCGAGAAAACTAGGTTTGATCTGGCGAGGTTTAAATCATCGAGCCCATGGTGTAAAACAATGTTTTTATTTTGTGATGATAAAGTCTTCCCCTAATGGCCGGTTGCAACTTCCTTTCTCATGAAGGTCTTTGAAACACCTGTGAAAAACTACTTGTTTTTTTTTGTTTTTTTTCCTGACCCCCCTCTCTCCCAACCCCCTCTTACCCCCCTTTTTTTTTTCCTTTTTCCCCTTTTCTTTTCCATATATATGATCGGTTGATCGGTAGGTCTTATTTAAATTTTTAAATACTATATTTAGAATTGTGTACTGTGGATAGAAAATTCCAACAGTTGGATTACATGAATATTTAATACAGCCTGTTTTATGCATGTGATGTTACTATATAATGTTATACGCACTTTGTCATTTTGACGTCCTGTGAGACGTTATCTGTATGATTGATATGATATGCTGTACCCTCTGTTGGCGCTAAAAAAACGATAAATAAATAAAGTGAAAACATACTTCAATGGCTTCTTTAATTATCTGTAATAGCTACAAAATTGATTAAAACAAACAAACTGTTAAACAAGGTTTTCAGGTACTTATTCAAATGTTTTAGAATGGAGAAAAATATTTGTATTCACTGGTTTTAACATATTGTAGCATAATAATTATTTTATAGGAAACAAAAATGAATTCAAGAAAAACGTTAAGGTTATTATACACATTTTTAAGCATATAATGACATTCATTTGCTCCTTTCACATATCTAACTGTATAGGGCATAATGAATATAATAATAGACATATTTGGTATTTATATTCCACTCATTGTACATCATTAACAGAAATAAGTGTAAGTAAAATCAAACAAGTTGAAACAAGTAAGTTACATTAAGGTCCTCTACCGTTCTCAGTCATCTTTATTCCTATTCATAGAAGGCACTAAGTGTGCTTACATACAGCTGGTATTTTAAAAAGCTAACTTCACAAATATCTGACTTCATACTTGGTCTCTTACTCTGGGCATGTTGCTACATCTCTCAGTGACTCAAACATAATATTATTATGAATATGACACATGCTCCATGCTTGAGACCTTGAGCAGAAGGGTACAGATAAGATGCTAGCATTATGATAATATAGTAGCTTTGAATCATTACAATTAACATTATGAAGTATGCAATGTATATGTTATATTAAAATGTCATGATAAAATAATGTCATGATATGTCCAACCCCCCCACTCACATATTATGTTATCAAATGTTATAAAAACAGCTTTATGATGTAATATTAGCTGAATTTGAAGCATATACAGAGTTTTAAGATTACAATAAGGGATAATGTATTCAAAACTATAAATATCTCACTACAAATGGGATTACCCAGCAGTATAATTTGTTTTAGTATAGAAGGAAGAAACATACATTATAAAATGATGATGTAAATTTCTGTGCTTTGTTATAGCTGCTGTGTGCGTATGCCACAGAAAAGCAGTAATAACTTTTACCAGAAGCATTTTTGATAATGGACGTATATAGCAAAAATATATACATGCACATTACATTTTTGACATTTCTATCCCTTTAACACTTTCAGTAAAGCTTCAACTTTAAAAATGGAAATAATAGAGTCCCTTTAGAATAAAATGTTAGATAAAATCACTCTCATTATTTATGTTTAAATGTTTTTATTCAAATTTAAAAAAAATCAATATAACAAATGTTTACACATTTTTTAAATTAACGACAATTTGACCTTCTACTCCATACAATATCTTGTATATTTTGTTATCAAACACTTAGGGGCCTATCTATCAAGCTATCTATCCGTGTTTCTGGAGACCACTGCTCCATAACCTGTCCTCCTGCTCTGAGCAGGCGGACAGACATCACTGGAATTCAACCCGATCCAGTACGATTGGGTTGATTGACACCCCCTGCTGGCAGCCGATTGGCCGCGAGTCTGCAGGTGGCGGTGTTGCACCAGCAGCTCACAAGAGCTGCTGATGCAATGCTGAATACGGAGAGTGTATTGCTCTCCGCATTCAGCGAGGTATGTTGGACCTGATCCGCACTGTCGGATCAGGTCCGACATACCTTTGATAAATATCCCCCTTAATATCAGTCTGTAGAGATCTTTGTGACGGTGTCTTTACAATAATCCAATTTCGCATTCCTCCTTCTTTCTTTGCCTTCATTTACATAAGTGTTACATATAATAGAAAGATTGTCTATTATAATACAATCGTGAAAAAATTATATTATAACTGATACTGTATACAATAAAATATAGTAACCAATAACCAAAACATTTGTTGCTTGAGAAATAGAGTTTAATCTCTATTTCTTGTATACTTCTGTGATGCTAAGGTTGTCTAATCCCCCCCCCCCCCCCATCGGTCTATTATGTAATCTTGTTGTTATTTAGGATCCAATAAAACTATATTTTATGAAATAATTCTCTATTGTCTAATACCCAAGATGCTGATTCATATGTCTCACATGTCAGCTTTATTTTATTTTGTACTTCTACCCAGGACAGATTTCCTGTATTCCAATATTTAGCGATGCATGTTCTGGTTACCGTACATAAAATTCTTAGAAACGTATTAATGGTCTTGTTAAATCGCCTAACAGGTATGTGGAGTAGGGCCTGAGATGCCGTGATGAGTATCTCTTCCACCAATAGTTGACTAATTAAATCGGACAACTTAATCCATATTTCTTTAACGTTATTACAATACCACCACATATGTATATATGTGCCTATTGCTCCACAACCTCTATAACATAATCTAGAATTTCCTGCTGACATGTGTGACGTCTTCACTGGGGTAAGATACCAGCAAAATGCTGTTTTTATGGCATTTTCACGTTGATCTGCACTCAACAGTCCTTTACTAATTGAGCTAAATAGTTTTTCCCACAGCGATGATTTGTCTGGTGTTATATCTAAAATTCTTTCCCAGGTAAGCATGAGTTGTGTTTTAGTGGTTATATTGGAGGTCTGTAATGCGATATAAAGTCGAGAAATCAAGTGTTTCGTTCTGTTGTTTGATGTTAGCAGTGTCTCTAGTATTGTTTTAGGTTGGTTTAGGATCTATGTAGGTGTTTGTGTATAGCTGATGATAGCTGAAGATAGAGATACCAGTGTAATTTTATCGGTGCTATTTTCTCTTGTATCTGAGTGAATGTCCAGATTTTATTACTATGTACTATATCTGCTACTCTATAGTCCCTTGTTGGCACATTTGTCTATAGTGCTATGATAATCATTTGGCAATAAGAGTCTCAGTGGTAACATTTGTGAATGAAGCAGGAGGATATTATTATGTTGTCTCATTAATTTCTTATTCTGTTGTGTCATTTCAGAAATAGGTGATCTATACCTGAGCTGTATGTGTTTGTTGGTTCAAAATATATCACCCTGATATTCTAGGCCCTCTATATCGGTTTCTAGAGCTGCCTTCCTAACAACATCGTTTGAGCCATCCTTACTGCTTTATAATAATATATTAGATTGGGAACACTTACCCCTCCTATTGACCTATGACATGTTAAAACTGGTGTCTGAATTCTGGCTTTTTTATTACCTCTGATGTATGTCACAAGCTCTGATTGTAGTGTAGCTAACTCTGAAAGTGGTATTTTCTCTTTAACAGTTTTTTATTGAGATTTTGTGAAAATTAAAAAGTAGCATACCAAGATTGCCATAAAACAATAATGACATAAAAAAACAATGAAACAACTTCATAAATCTCCATTTTTCATTCATAAGATCTTACTGACATGACTATGTGGTTGGCCACTCATGGACCTCTATGATGTAGGCAATGACAAAGCCATGGTAGTCATCTCTGCGGCCACTTCTGGGCCTTATGATATTCAGACTTAGGGCAGGGGGGGATGCAACATGATGAGGAATAATAATAGAGTAATTCTAAATTATGCTGTGATTCAGCGGGAAAGCACCGCTCAAGCGTATAGAAAGAGGAGTTGTGGAAAACGGGGGGAGGAGATTCGCAGAGCATAACGATATCAGAGTTACAAAGTAAGAAGGAGAGATATAGTTGGATGGAGACAGACTAAATGGGTATATAGCCACCCACCCATATAGTGTAAGATACCTAATTACCATCATATAATTCACTGTAATATTGAGCAAATTCATCAACTATCTCTTGGAGATGAGAGGTGATAGTACTATGCGAATTTTGAATACTATGAATGGCTAGTGTTTTATTTCTTTCTCATATTTTATGAGCTAAATATTTATCTGGTTTATTTGTGTACATGTAGTACTGAACCTTCAGTTTTTTTATAGCTTTTGTCGCTGTGTCATTCAGTAATTTAGCTACTGTCATGCGTTTGTTTTGTAGGGTTTGTAAGATTGATTGTTTTTGCGTTAATTTAAGTTGTTTCTCTAACATTTCTATTTCTTGATGTACTTGGGACAACTGTTTTTTTCTGTTGTATATTTGACCTTGCCTTGTATTAGTAGGCCTCTTAAATAGGCATTATGTGAGGTCCAGGTGATTAATGGGTTGGCTGTAGTGTCAACATTAATGTTCCAGTACTCTGTTAGTTGTTTCAAAGTTTGGTCATGAGCTAGTGGGTATTTGAGGTAGCTATAGTCATATGTCCAGGATTTTTCCCTTCTTTTGTCTTGGATCCCCTCTAATTAAATAGACAACATAGAGTGGTCAGACCAGACACAAGTGTGTATTGTTGAGGATTTTAGTATTGGTTGAAGCATTTGGCTAATATATATATATATATATATATATAGAGAGAGAGAGATATAGAGAGAGAGTCTATCCTGGTACATATTTTATGAGCAGTGGAATAGAAAGTAGTGTCGGTAGTGTCACCATATAGAGTTTGCCATGTGTCAATTATTGTGTGAGATGTTCTCTGATTACTTTAACAGTGCGATTATGGCGATGTTGTTTGTGTGAGAGGGGGTTTCTGTGGAGTAGGTGTTATAGGGGACATTTGAATATTAAAATCTCCTGCTAGGTTGATTTTACTCTGGGACCATTGTGTTAAGAGGTAGGAGATTTGTCTAAAGAATATCTCCTGTTTTTCATTAGGAGCGTATACATTACACAATGTGATATCCGTATTATCAATTTGTCCTTTAACTATAAAATACCTTCCTCCTCATCTGTTATTGTAGATTCATGCTGAAATCGTATGGATGAGTGAATCAGAATTGATACTCTTGGTTGTGGCATGGTAGTGTTAAGTAAAGTGTTTGGCCCAGTATTTCGGGATTTGGTTATTAATTAATTTGTGGTGTCATGTAAATAACAATTAAAAATAGGGCGGGGGAGCTAGGATCACAAACCCTTTTTGACTTGAGCATCAATCTAGATCAACTCTTGGTATATTTTTGAGAAGAACTCATCCTAATCTTTAAAAGAAAAAAGAGAAATTGTGTACAGCTTAACAACAGTGTTTGAAACATAAAAACAAAATAAAAATAACATTTGTAAAAAATAACATATAATAACCATAAAGTTCCCTCCAATGAGGGCAGGCACATGAGAAATATTTCAGCATCTATTTTAGGGGGGGTATGATGCTGGTTTAAACTTCTATGAGGATATTACTATTCCCTTATATTTAACTTCTATGGGGAAGAAAAAGAACCGTATATGTGCCAGTGGTCATTAGCCACCTGTAGAACATATTGTCCCAACCTGTATCAGGGATAAAATAACAGTCTAACTGGAATCTTCCGAGGCTTCTTCCCAATATAAGTCTAGTCTGAGGGGCCTATCTATCAAGTTCCGAATGAGAGCCTGCAGACTCGCCAGAAACAGCAGTTATGAAGCAGCGGTCACAAAGACCGCTGCTCCATAACGCGGACAGACATCTCCGCAATTCAACCCGATTGGGTTGATTGACACCCCCTGCTGGCCGCGAGTCTGCAGGGGGCGGCGTTGCACCAGCAACTCTTTTGAGCTGCTGGTGCAATGCTGAATACAGAGAGCGTATTGCTCTCCGCATTCAGCGATGTCTGGCGGACCTGATCCGCACTGTCAGATCAGGTCTGCCAGACTTTGTTAAATAGGGGCCATAGTCTCAAGGCTATAAAGACAACCTATTCATTATTTTAACTTAGTAAAAGCATAGTTAGTGTGACCCCTTCTTCTGTTCTTGTCAGGCATTGTAGGACCTCTAGAGTTTACCTTTAGCTGAAACTTCATGCCTCTGGAGTCTTGGGGTTGTCTGTTTTTTATGTCTTTTTCTATTTACTGTGTTCCATTTGGGAAGTTTAGATGATCTTGGTGTGATATGTTGTTCTGAAGTTGGTACTGTGGTAGCCATTGTAGGTATCTGTGAAGTCTCCAGTTCTAGTAGGTGACAGACTTCCGGGATATACTCAGCTTCCTTGACAGTGATGGTTTTGTTTTCCTTAAGGATATACCGCACAAAAGGAAAACCCCATTTATATTGAATTTGGTGTTTCCTCAATAGCTGTGTTAGTGGTCGCATGCAGCTTCTTCTCTGTAGAGTTTTGAGGCTCAAATCTTGGTAAAATTGCACCACTGTGCCCTGAAATTTAAAAGTGGGATTGTTTCTGGCAGCAGCTAGTATTGCTTCTTTCTCCGGAAACAAAAGCATCTTTACTATTACATCTCTTGGGGGTGTTTCACCCTTAGGTTTTGCTTTTAGGGCCCTGTGGGCTCTCTCAATATTAAAGTCAGACCGTCCAGCTTCTCCTACTATGTGTTTAAAGAGCTGTTGCCTTCTGTAGTGGTAGCTCCTTAGTCTGAATCTTCTTCAAGTTCCACGTCAGGTTGATCTGTTTGGTAGATTTGGTTGGTTTCAAAAATGTGTTCACTGAGGATGATTTGCTGTTTTTGTCTTTTGCAGATTTTCTTAAGGACATGTTGCTTGTCAGGAGAGATCTGCTTTGCAGGGAATCTATTGTCCTTTCCCCCCCTTTTTTATACATCTATCTCATCCTTTGTGATGTTTTATTTCAACCTGTGTCATTAGTTTTGAAACTGCTTTAGCTTGTTTGCAGCCCACCTTAAATTATGCCTTCTCAGGCTAATTGCCTTTGATTTAGCTATAGAGTTGGGATTTTCATTGTTAGATCAGTCATAGTTGATATGAGTGAAGCCCTCAAAAGTCTCTGTTTTAAATCCCTTTATGTCTCTCTATTTGCTCACTTGTGAGAGTTAGGATCCACCATTTTGATGGTGCTCTAGCGTGGTCTGATCTACTGTCTAACTGTGTAAGCCAAAGCTGTGTATTTACCTACCGCTGATTCTCAATTATCTGGTCTCTTTACCGTGTTTAGAGTAAGGGGATTGTCTCACCTTCCACCCGGTATATCCTTGTCTTTTTTGCAGTCGTCACTCTGCAGCCATTTCTTCTTTTGCTGATGCCGGGTCTTTTTTTGTGATCGATTCGATCTTTAAGGCTTCCACCCTATGCCTGATGTTCCCCTGCAGTACCGGGATGATTTTAAGGGGTCATTTATCGATTTTGCCTCCTCTTGATTGCTATATTTGTCAGCATCAGTCTAGAGCTCAGAGATTAAGCGGCCATCTCTCAGTGTGGCTTGACTCCGCCCCCCACTCTCATTATTTAAAAGGACATAGTGCAATAGCAGGCTATCAAGAAAGAACAGTTACAGTTTTTGGGAATCAAAATCTTGGTAAAAACAACTGCAGAAAAGATGAGTCACTTAACCTTTTTTAATTGTGCACATATTGCACAATAAAGTAAACAGATTTGCATTTACTCTCTCTTTAAGGTTAACTTTAGCCTCAGTGGAGGTTATCAGTTTTTGCTAACATATTTTATGTTGTTCTACAGAAAGACAACAGAAATGTCTTGTCCATTTAATAAAATTTTCACATTTTATAAGATTGTCACAGTTTTTCCACAGAACCTCCCAAAGCTCTTAGGACCTTAAAAAAGCCCTGGGTTGCTGAGGACCACATAGCCACACACATGATTTGCCCACTCTGTCCACTCCACACCCCAATGCAATGTGACTGGATTGCCTTGACTAAGTCCCTAGCCTCTCCTTCCCAGTAGGTATGTATATTTACAATATATTCATATAGTGGTATAAATAAACACAGAGATATGACAGACAACATTGTTTAGAACAAAAAAAGGAACTTAGGGACATGTAAATATGTTTGCAAAAGATTTCTGACATAATACACAAATAAAAAAAAAAAATATATATATATATATATATGTATGTATGTGCAAGGATATATGTACAAATTCTAGCATTAATAATAATTTTAATAAATAAATAAAAGATATGACTCCTAGAAATACAAATACACATTAATTTCTGTGAAAGTATCATATAACAAATCAATATAAAAATAACTTTCTATGAGATATGACAGAAGTACAAACAGGATAAAACTTTATTCAGTAAATGAATTAGATGCCGCACAGTAATGTTTATCGATGCAATGTTTATAAGGATGGAGATAAATTGGAATTATTGCCTACTTGTTTATTTTGCATCTTTCTGCAGAGATTAGAGAGATCTGAGAGCAGAGTTCTCACAATACAAATGTATCCTGTCAAATCTGTACTGGTTCTCGGTGTTTGAAATTAGAGTTCAGCACTGATTTATTGCACTCAGATTGAAATCTCATTAAACCAAAATAACATTTGGAAGTAAACTCTCAGCAAATTTAAACTCTTTTATCACTAGATTCTCTGTTAATATGTGTAATGTTTTTAAAAAAAACATAAAATAACTATCTTATTACAATGTTTTCACTGAGTTGCTAGCCTGTGCTATGTCCAACTTACGGCCTATAAGACAAAACCTAGCGGTAGATTTGAATGGTTTTATCTGGCATGATGATGATAACATTTATATGTGAGAAGGATAAAGGCCTATCAGTACCAGGCACCATCTGACCCCTTTCTTTACTGTGAACACCGCACCACCAGTCCTTTCAGTATGGCTTTCTAAAAGTAGCTAGTTTTAAGAAATTTCTATTCTAATATGCGTGCGCCTATGTTAAAAACACTAGCTAAATATCTACCAAACAACAATGGTCTTGAGATTTGTTTGTCAATAATAAATAATAAATTAATGGAAAAAAAAATATATATATATATATAAAAGAGTATATGCAAATAAATGCTCAAAAAAAGAATACCATTAAACGTTTTGAAAAAATAATAAATATTGTGTTATTACCACTGTAATAATACTTTACCAATAATACTGGTTGAAAAATATCTATTTATTAAGTTCACATGTAACACATAAAACAATTTAAAAGGTTGTCTAGTAGCGTGTATATATATAAAAGTTGGTACCAACCATTACAAAATAATAAAAAAAATAAAAGAATTCCGATATTCTCAAATCTGTAAAAATATATAGTAGGTAAAATAAAGTTGTGTGATTCAAAATCCTGTAAACATAAGAATCATACAAGAAAGGTACAGCAAATGTTTGCTATTTAGTGCTACCCCTCGAAAAACTAACCATCTATTAGAGGGGAGCAAACAAAAAGGTTATATGAAATAAAACCACTTTGGGTTTTCCTTTAGTGAATCTGAATGATACACACGGGATTCAATAGTCTCTATTACATAGTTTGATAAACAGTGTGCAGTTCAGGTTTTTTTCAGACAGTTAGCAGTCTTTTGTAATGCAATTTATAGGCACAGTCTTATTTCTTTTAATTTCATTTTCTAATAAGGTACCTTATTTGCACAGTCAACGGTCCAGGTAGTGTGTGGTCACAGCGATACACCAATGTGTACAGGTAGATGCAGGAAAAAACTTATTGCAAGTATATCTTTAGTATTTTCCAATGATGTTCCGGCGTGTGCGTCTCCTGATGTGCTCCTATTTCACTCCGTGTCCGGTTCCGGGCACGCCCACCAATTGCGGGATTGACAAGTGAGCAAATAGTAACGATGTGTGTGGTAATCC
The DNA here is from genome assembly GCF_027579735.1 of Bombina bombina. Taxonomy (NCBI): domain Eukaryota; kingdom Metazoa; phylum Chordata; class Amphibia; order Anura; family Bombinatoridae; genus Bombina; species Bombina bombina. The sequence continues at coordinate 185,533,827 of NC_069500.1, forward strand.
AGTGCGGTGTTTTCTAACACCTGCTTCATTGTAGCAGTCTGTGTCCAAGCAACGCGTTTCAGCTCCAGGGAGCCTTTTTCAAGCTATGACAGACATGCTAAGATCCTCTTTTTTAAACCCTTCAAGTCGTACCTGATTGGATATCCTATTGTGATTGAATGAATAAACGTCCTTTGATTGTTATCAGGCAACATTTATTTGAGGCATATAATTGAGACAATTGTATTTAGAAACAAGCTTAGTGCTAAATACGTCAGTTGAGTGTCCTATTTAGTTATTTATGGTTACAAAAACACAGCAAGTTCTTAGTTCTCTATTTCACCTTAGTTAAAGGTCTGTGTTTTATTATAAAAGACAGCAAAAATTGATAATGGAATTAACCAGCAATTGGTATATGTAAAAAGGAAATTTTATTTGTATATATTAAAAAACCAGCATCATTAGTAATTGATTATTAAATGTGGCTTAGAAAAAAATATATATTATACATCAGATTCTTTTAAAATTATTTATAAAAAAACATTATTGTTTGTTGTTTTAAAAGCGCATATTATAAAAATATAAATGATTACAAAAATACAATTTATAAAATTTAGGTATAGATAAAATCTATAAATATTATTTAATTCAAACCGATCATAGACTAAAAAACTATTTACATCAACTGATATATATATAAAAGACTAGAAAAATATGTATGTATAAGCAAATAAATATGTAGATAAATTGTATATATATATATACACATGTACATACATATAAAAATATATATATATATATATATATATATATATATATATATATATATATATATATATATACATACAGTATGTACATGTATATAAAAATATTTTGGTGTTTGTAAAAAATGGGCAAACAAATATGAATGGATGAAAAAGTCTCCCAACGGTTCTACGAAACCTATTTTGTGCATGGCAAAACTTATATTAAAGAATACTTTATTTGTTACTTTTACATACTTTCTAAAAGTAGCCAAAGCCTTCATTAGTGGTGTAACCTAGGATCTCAACTAAGACTGGGCTCCGATATATAAGGGGCCCATTTTATAAAACATGGGTGACTCCCTTGCACCACAGGGATCAGTGTAACAAAAGTGTATGGATTTGCCTTAACAAATATGGTAGGGTCTCCAAGATAGCCACCACTGTATTGCTGTATAGAAAAAACTGCCACCGTATTTCTACAGAGAGAGTGCATATCTTCTGGTGTGGACTAACCAAAAGAGAAGGATGACTCACAGTAACAGAGAAGTATCAATTCTGTGTCTGTTATCAACCAGATATACTGAAGAATTATACAATTAGGAGTTTGTGGTTCTTTGGAAAGGAAACCGTTGAAATGGGGGGCCCTGTCACAGGTTTTGCCCTGAAGCCCAAAGGGGTCTAGTAACAACCCTGCCCTTCATTACCTTGTCCCTTCCCTGATCATGAAAGTGATGGCATCTTTTTGTTTTTGTTCATACAGTTTGCATCAAAAAGGTTTGGGGAATATGCCCAAAATGTTTATTTTTATTTTTTTAATGTGGGCATATAGAATATAGTTAAGATTCTTTAAGGAGTACATGTTGTATACTGGGCATTTTGTGAATACATATCTCCAACATACATTCTATACACCTTAAAGGAAGCTGATCTTTACAAATAAATCAAATATGGCTATTATGAAAGAATCAAAACTAGCATCTAATGCTCCCCTCCTGTCCTCCAGAAATGTTATATTCAAGATGCTCATTGCCAAGGGCAAAACCGATGCATGAGTTTCAGCTTAAATTGAACAGTTTTTCAAGTAAAATATGTTTGACATATTTAAATGTTGCTCTGTATCTGCATGCTAGAATGTACAATATCCCTCTAAAGCAGCAGAAAAAAATTGTGAAAGATTCTTAAACACGAGTAACAACTGGTCACACAGCATATTTCAGTTTTATATAGTAATTTATAACATTGTATTATCACATAAAGTAGAAATATTGTGTGGTGTTTCTAAGGAATAGTCAGAATTCGGACTATGTGAACTCACTGCCAGGACACGTATCCTTGGGGGAGAGGTGGTGTTATTCCTGTGGGTTGTAAAGCTTATGATAGCTACTGGTTATCATAAAGTGATAAGCCCTTAATATAACTAACACTGACATGATGAGAATGGAACTCAGTGATCATATGCATGTTAAAGTGATGGTAAACTCTCGCCTTTTTAAAATCAGATATGGAATGTTGGTGATATTTTAGATGGAGTTTCATTCTTCAGTTGTAATGAAGTTGTGCTATAACTTACTTTTTAATATAGTTATGAAATTCAAATAACACGTGTCAATTGTTCTCCAATCAGCGCTGCCCCCATATGGCACTTTTGTTGTAGTTAGTTTTGAAGTGTGTGGTGGAGCACGGGGTATTTGAATTTCAAATGTATATTAAAAATTAACTTATAGAACAACTTATTTTCAACTGATTCAATTAAACTCCATCTAAAATATAACTAACATTCCGGATCTGATTTTAAAAAAGGGAGAGTTTACCATTACTTTAATGCATAATAAAGAGATAATTAAATACAGTACATGACAAATTGCTTTTAAAAATATAATATTAAATATCAGATACAGCAGTTTCTATGGGGGATATCTATAAAGCCATCAACCGCAAATAAGCTGGAATTCCGCAGCGTAATTGTTGCGAGCTTGATCCGACCTAGTTATCAAACCTTACAGACTGGCAAAAGTTGAAATCTGTGACGTAGCATATGATCTGCTGGTCTCAATACGACGCAGATCGATGCTTACGTCATTACAGATGTTTCGAATACACATTCGGCACTATTTGACACTTTTTAAAAGTTAGCAAATAGTTACCCGGTACGCTCGTGGCTATTCCGGCCCAGCGTACCTGGTTTTCAATCCGCCACCCTGGAGGCCGTGGATGCCATAGGAATCAATGGGAGTCTGAAAGCAGAGAAAGCTTATGTTCAATGCTGCCAGATATCTTATTGATTTCTATGGTAGAAAACCAGTTACGTTTACACCTAACACCCTAACATAAGCCCTGAGTCTAAACACCCCAAATCTGACACCCTGACATCGCTGCAACCTAAATAAAATGTATTAACCCATATTCCGCCTCTCCCCGACACCACCGCAGCCTAAATAAAAGTATTAACGCTTATCCCGCCGCTCCCGGACCCCGCCGCCACTAAATAAAGTTATTAACCACTATCCCGCCTCTCCTGGACCCCACCGCCACTAAATAAAAGTATTAACCCCTAAACCTCTGGCCTCCCACATCACTACCACTAACTAAACCTATTAACCCCTAAACTGCCAGTCCCCCATATCGCCATAAACTAAATAAAGCAATTAACCCCTAGACCTAACAAGCCGTTAAAATTACCACATCCCTATCTTAAAATAAATTTCAACTTACCTGTAGAAGTAAAATAAACTATTTTAAAATATTAATTGACCTACCCTAACTATTATACTACACTTAAATTAAACTACCAATTAGATTAAGTAAATTACAAATAAAAAAAAACCTAACCATACTCAAATTATTTAAATCTACTATTTAACCTTATTTAAAATTACTAAATTACAAAAAAAAATAAACGCTAAATTACAAAAAATTAAAAACACTAAATTACGAAAACAAACAAACCACATTATCAAAAATAAAAAAGAATTACACCTTATCTAATAGCCCTATCAAAATAAAAAAGCCCCAGAAAAAAATAAAAAAAACCCTAGCCTACACTAAACTACCAATGGCCCTTAAAAGGGCCTTTTGTGGGGCATTGCCCCAAAGAAATACAAACACCCCCAACAGTAAAACCCACCACCCAAACATCCAACCCACCCAAATAAAAACCCTATCTAAAATAACCTAAGCTCCCCATTGCCCTGAAGTTGAAGTTTTGCTTGAAGGATCCGTCTTCATCCGGGTGGCCTCTTCCATTTTCATCCAGCCGATGAAGTCTTCATCCAGACGGCATCTTCTATCTTCATCCATCCAGCGGGGAGCGAGTCCATCTTGAAGACATCCGGCACGGAGCTCCTCTTCGATACGGTCGCCGCCGTAAACAGGAACTTGAATGCAAGTGACATCATCCAAGATGGCGTCCCTTGCATTTCTATTGGCTGAAAGGTTCCAATCAGCCAATAGGATTAGAGCTGCTAAAATCCTATTGGCTCTCATCCTATTGGCTGATTGGAACAGCCAATAGCATGAGAGTTGCTCTAATCCTATTGGCTGATTGGAACCTTTCAGCCAATAGGAATGCACGGGATGCCATCTTGGATGACGTCACTTGCATTCAAGTACCAGTTTACAGCGGCGACCGTATTGAAAAGGAGCTCCGCGCCGGTTGTCTTCAGGATGGACCCGCTCCGCGCCGGATGGATGAAGATAGAAGATGCCGTCTGGATGAAGACTTCGCCGGCTGGATGAAGATGGAAGAGGCCATCCGGATGAAGACTTCTTGCTGCCGGGATGAAGACTTCTTGTCGGCTGGATGGATCCTTCAAGCGGAACTTCAAGAACTGTAAGTGGATTGTCTGGGGTTAGTGTTAGGTTTATTTAAGGGTTTTTGGGTGGATTTTATTTTTAGAGTAGGGTCTGGGCAGGTAAAAGAGCTAAATGCCCTTTTAAGGGCAATGCCCATACAAATGCCCTTTTCAGGGCAATGGGGAGCTTAGGCTATTTTAGACAGGGTATTTATTTGGGGGGGTTGGTTGTTTGGGTGGTGGGTTTTACTGTTGCGGGGGGTGTTTGTATTTTTTTATTTTTTACAGGTAAAAGAGCTGATTTCTTTGGGGCCAATGCCCCACAAAAGGCCTTTTAAGGGCCATTGGCAGTTTAGTGTAGGCTAGGGTTTTTTTTTGGGGGGGGGGGCTTTTTTTATTTTGATAGGGCTATTAGATTAGGTGTAATTCTTTTTTATTTTTGATAATGTGGTTTTTTTTTTTCGTAATTTAGTATTTTTTGTAACTTAGTGTCTATTTTTTTTTTAATTTAGTAATTTTTAATAAGGTTAAATAGTAGATTTAAATAATTTGAGCAGGGTTCGAGGTTTTTTAATAGGTAATTTAGTTAATTTAATTGGTAGTTTAATATGTGTAGTAAAATAGTTAGGGTAGGTTAATTAATATTTTAAAATAGTTTATTTTAATTCTACAGTTAAGTTTAAATTTATTTTAAGATAGGGATGTGGTAATTTTAATTTAAAGTTAGCGGCTTGTTAGGTTTAGGATTTAATAGCTTAATTTAGTATATGGCGATATGGGGGGCTGGCGGTTTAGGGGTTAATAGGTTTAGTTAGTGATAGTGATGTGGGAGGCCAGAGGTTTAGGGGTTAATACGTTTATTTAGTGGCAGCGGTGTCGGGGAGCAGCGGGATAGGGGTTAATAACTTTATTTAGGTGACTGCGAAGTCGGGGAGTGGCGGGATAGGTGTTAAACATTTTAGTATAGTGGCAGCATTTAGTGACCGGGTATAAATAAATTGGTAAAAAGCCGAATAGACACAAGATGGATGACTGTTAGTTAACAACAGTCCGATGCTCATCGCCCCGTACTTGGTGCGCTGCTTTTTTTATAAATATGGAGATCATATTCAGGTCCGCGGCCGCGATGTTAGGCGAGCGTATTGGTGCCGGCGAATGCAGCATAGTTGAAGCTTTGATAAATATCACCCTGTATCTTGGCTTATATCACTTTTGATACTCAAGAAGGGGTGGGCAGTCTTCTTTACTTACATAAAAGTGGTTCCCTCAGCAGACCCTCCATTTTTACTTATTTGACCAGTGTAGAAGCTTGACCAGTCTAAGCATATAAAATCAAAGCAAAATGTTAACCTTTTTGAATCTGTGATCAAAATATAGCACCCCTGAACCTGTTTCATACATTAAGTTGCGGAGACCTGAAAATAAAGATATTCCCCATGTAGGAAATGCAGAACATAGCAAGTTTGCAAATTATTCATAGAAAAATAATGCTGCACCATATTCTACGAGAAGTAGAAATTCTTGAAGATGTTCTTGTTTTGAGCATGGTCTGAATGTATATTCAGTTGTCAGAGACTCAACCACTCAGTAGCTAGGTCACTAGTTAGTACTTCTGAAGACCCTTGGTAAAGAACACATAGAAAACCAGTACCCATCCACAAGAAGTTTAAAGGATGGCACTGAGGGGTGTAGATCATAAAAGATGGGGTTGTTAAAATTACTTTTGTTATTTCATTTCATTAAAGGGAAAGTCAACACCAGAATTTTTGTTGTTTTAAAAGATAGATAATCCCTTAATTACCAATTCCCCAGTTTTGAAAAAAAAATGTGACTTGTAAGACCAATTTGGCCTGTGAACTAGTTTTCAGACACTACACCTTCTCAGTGGCTTGTATATATAAACAAATTACATCTTCAGAAGCAGTGGCGCCACCAGGGGTGACGCTACCAGAATTTTTTTTAAATGTATTTTATTGAAATTCAAAGAAATACAATGTAGAGATGCATAGCATTTTTTATTAGAGGGGGCAGCATGTGTGAACATTAGTGGGACTTGGGAAGTTTTAGACACTTAATTTTTTTGCCCCTTGAGCCAGCGCTGCAATTTCCACAAATAGTTTTCCCGGCTGCTTTTGCTTGTTTGTACTTTGCTCCTCCCCTACCCAATTTCACTATGAATGTTGTGGGCGTGCCGTGGGGCTTCCGAAGTTGCGCTGCTAGCCTAAACCTGCCTGCCTATCTGTGCTCACTGCTCAGTGACGTATGGAGCAGTGAAGTCACTCACTGCTGTGCTGTCTCTCTAAACGGGAACCGGGAAATCGTGAGGGGGATGCCTGACACCTGACCGCATGACTGACACTGTCTCTAAAGTAGAGTCACGTATGATGCCCACCAGACCGGTACGGTTACAGTACACTAAGTGCACACTGAAGAGGTAGGAGGGGAGAGCGGGCTTTCGTCTGGGGGTGGGCAGAGTGCAAATGTGATTGGCCATAAGAAGCGGTAGGCACGTCGCCCGGGGCTTTGCACTGACAGACTTGGAACAGAGTCAGAGAGCAGAATTTTCATAGTTTGCGCGCCTAAACCTTTTCTTTAGTGATTTATTTTAGAGTGCTCTGTTTATCTTTCATTTGATGCTCTGCTGAGCCAGGGAGCAGCTCTAGGCATGAGCTTCATAATTAATGCAGTGCAGATTACATATTTTGTATGTGTGTCTGAGTTTTTGTGTGTGTGTTAGTCTGAGTACTTGTGTGTGTGTGTGTGTCTGAGTGTTTTTGTGTGTGTGTCTGAGGGCTCGATGATTGAAAGCTCTCTGGGCTGGCGAGATTATTAATGAATGCTCGCCAGTCCTTCTATTTGCCTGGTGGAATGATCTAAATCCATTTTTTACCCTGAAAACAGGGTTTCTCTCTAAGGGGCGTATACCGCATTTTCATATGAAATGTGCACAACAAAATTCGTATTTTAAACATTATACAAAACAAATATTTGAACTATTCACACAAAAATAAGCAGGGAAAAATTGTATTGTTAAGGTGCATCAAAAATCGTAACAAAATTCTTCACCAAAAATCGTATGTTAACAAAAAAGTAAAATTAGTATCTAATTTACACAAGAATAAATCAAATTAAATATGCACAGCGTAAATTGTAATTGTAGTACACTGAATGTGCAAAAATCCCACAGAAATTTGAATTTATAAATACAAAATGCACAGTGTAATTGTTGTTTTTTCGTAAAATGGGCTGAACATGGGCGTTCCATGGGCATATATGACAATGTTTCACTAATCCCAGCGTAATTCTATAAAGATTTTCGCACTGCAGATATCACAGTTCTTTCTCGCCAACTAAAAGGTGGCTTTTCTCAAAACAATACGAACACTTATAACCCCAATAGAAAAACAAGTGCATACTAAAATATAGGCGAATGTAAGATGCTATAAGCAGAAAGCAGCGTAATGTGAGTTATATTGGCTGCAGGATTTTAATTTTAAAGTGCTCCCCCTGCTCCCTGATAACTTTGCACTAAGGAGAGAAGTTTCCCTAACCAGTGAGCTCCAATATTTTTAATAGGAGCCATCTCGCAACTCGCAGGGACTGCCCCTTTTTTACGATCATTGCACCGGGGTAGCCGTGCGAGTGTCAGCGAGAAAAAGAAGGTTTGAGCTGGCGAAGATTATATCATTGAGCTCTCAGTGTTTTTGTGTGTCTGAGTGTTTTTGTGTGTGTGTCTAAGTGTTTGTGTGTGTGCCTTAGTGTTTTTCTGTGTGTGTCTAAGTGTGTTTCCGAGTGTTTGTGTGTGCATCTGAGTGTGTCTGAGTGTTTGTATGTGTGTGTGCCTGTGTTTTTGTGTTTGTGTGTGTCTGCTTTCTGGGGGGGGGGAGGTGACACCATAACTTACCGCACCGGGTGACACCAACCCTAGTGATGCCACTGTGCATATGCTGGAGAAAAAAGTAATAACTTTTACTAGAAGCATTTTTGATAGTGGAAGTATATTACAAAAATGCTTCTAATTCAAATATAAATGTAACCACACACATTTGATTTTTGAGCTTTATTTCCCTTTAAGAAATGAAAATTGAGATACGGTGCATAGGGCCCTTGTGCAATTTTTTTTTTGTAGGCCTTGGTAATAATATACATGCTGCTGTGTATAATGATTTTGATTAGATAGCTAGATGATAGGTGAACCTGCAAATTTCAGCAATGATAAAATTATATGTGGAAACTAGGTAATGTCTTTAGTCAGCATCTGAAGAAAGGATACAGCAGAAAAATAAGGACTTCATTGTCTATAAAAATAAATATAAACTATTGCTTATACGTTGCAACTTATTATGACTGAATATTGTCTCTATCAAACAGTATCTGCTTCCCTAGAGCTCAGCTTCAAAATATCAATCCATGTCATGCAGTATAGAAGCTGACCAAATGGCGGCAGCACTAAAAAAAAGAAGTGCGGATAAACCCCACGTACCGGATATCCTCTCCCGCAGGAAACGTCTTTAGCCACCATTAGTTTTGCTTCGGGAAGCGCGAGCATGGGCTGAAGGTCAGTGTGTTGCAATATTGTATTTGTTTCACTTATTCTATACGCTTGTAATAACGCTATGTAGCATAGTAGTCTTACTTGTTCCCCCGCTGGAGGCTTGAGAAGGTAGAGCAGTGAATTCTCGTACTGCTTTTTACTGGTTATAGCCTCCTACATCAACTTTGCTGAATCGTGATGTTTCCCGGTGTCTGTTGGGAAATTATCTATCATTTGGTAAAAACAACCGCGTGATATTATTAAAATAATGTCACACGGACGAGTAGACTACTGTGTTTTACATAAGGTGAGGGTTTGCTTAAAGTGTCGTCACCGTGGTGGAGAAAATTGAATTGTTGCTTAAACTATTAAGTTTTTTTCCCTCTTGTAGTTACGTCAGTAGTACGTATGCGATCAGTAAATAAAAGTGCTAACAACCCGAGGCTAGACTTGTTATACAATCACACCCTGCTTCTGACATAAATATGTGTAATCTTTATAAATGCTGAATACATGTAACTGAAGGGATATGGTAATAGTACTGTTACTCTTTCTTTTCAAGTGCAGTTAAAAGGATACTGAACCCAATGTTTCTTAATTTCATGATTCAGATAGAGCATGCACTTTTAAAGGGATACTAAACCCAATTTTTTTCTTTCATGATTCAGATAGAGCATGCAATTTTAAACAACTTTCTAATTTATTCCTATTAAATTTTCTTTGTTCCCTTGCTATCTTTATTTGAAAAAAGCAGAAATGTAAGGTTAGGAGACAGTCCATTTTTGGTTTAGCACCTGGGTAGAGCTTGCTGATTTGTTTGCTACATTTAGCCACCAATCAGCAAGTGCTGCCTAGGTACTGAACCAAAAATGGGATAGCTCTTAAGATTATTCCTGCTTTTTAAAAAAATAAATTAAAAAAAATAGCATGAGAATGAAGAAAATTAAAGGGACACTGAACCCAATTTTTTTCTTTTGTGATCCAGATAGAGCATGCAACTTTCTAATTAACTCCTATTATCAAATTGTCTTCATTCTCTTGGTATCTTTATTTGAAATGCAAGAATGTAAGTTTAGATGCCAGCCCATTTTTTGTGAACAAACTGGGTTGTTCTTGCCGATTGGTGGATACATTCACCCACCAATAAACAAGTGCTTTCCATGGGTCTGAACCAAAAAATAGCTTAGATGCCTTTTTCAAATAAAGAAAGCAAGAGAATGAAGAAAAATAGGTGTAAATTAGAAAGTTGCTTAAAATTGCATGCTCTACCTGGATCATGGACGAAAAAAAATTGGGTTTAGTATCCCTAACTTTCAAATTTACTCCTATTTTTCTTCATTCTCTTGCTATTTATTTTTGAAAAATCAGGAATGTAAACTTTTGAGCCAGCCCATATTTGGTTCAGAGCCTGGGTAGCAATTGTTGGTGGCTAAATGTGGCCCCCAGACAATACTTGCATTAAAGTGAATGTAAATTTTGATGCCAAAGTTCCGGTTTTTAAAAATTCTTATTAAAAACAGGGGCACTTTAATTTATCAAAATTTACATTTCACTCCTGTTGCTGTCAAGATTAAAAGGTAAATATTTCTTCACAACGAGTGAAATTTCAATGAATTAAGGTGCCCCTGTTTTTAAACGACTTATTAAAAAAACGGGCACTTTAGCATCAAAACTTACATTCACTTTAATGACCAGCCTTCCATATTAAAAACTTTAGGTCCCCTGGCATTTCGGGATTAGTTACACAACATCCTCTGTAGAATGGAGTAACTACCACAATGTATTTGTAACATTTTTAGATGTGGCAAACATTGAATGGGAAGCCGTGTAATAATACTGATACAATATTTGTTAATTCGCTTTTTGTTTGTTTTCTAGGACCTCAGCCAACATCTGAAAGAATGATACGACACAGTAAAATCCAGAAGCTGATTCTAAGTCTGTATAAAGAGTTCTTAAGAGCTGGGAAGGAAAAACCTGGGTTTTTGCCTCGAATTCAGGATGAATTTCGAACGAATGCAAAGATTCCAAAAACAGATGTTATGCACATTGAATATCTTATACGCCGTGGCCAGCGTCAGCTAGAACAGCTAAAAGATGTTAATACTAAACAACTGGGAGCTTTTGTGAAGGACTCTAGGTCAAACAAATAATCGTCTTGTGGTTTTGAAATTTGATCAGTGAACTGTTTTGTGTAGATTATGTAAATTTAGTTGTATTTAAATTTTGTAACATATTGTATATAAAATTACTCATTCTATTGTATATTTAAGACTGTATATAAATTCAAATATAAGTGAATTTCCCTTGTGTGTTTAATTTTTTTTTTTTTTTTTTTTAATTCAAAGGTGTTTCAGCTGTCCTAAATGCATCATACAAACAAAGTATGATTTGAATGGGGGGGTTGATTCAGTAATTTTATATCACTTATTACAATAAGTACATTTTTGTAAGTAAACAATGACCGTGGTGTGTGTGTGTGGAGCCTGGCATCATAAAATATGTAAAGGACTTTCTTAAAATAGACCTTGACTTTCTGTGAAATTAGTTCACTAAAATATGGGGTTCCTACTAATTTATTTTTTTTAAATCTATTAAACCCCTTTGTGACGTGGCAAGTTTACAATTGAAAACGTTCTCAAGTAAATATTTGCAGGAAATAGTAAATCATATCATCATCATTGATGTGATCATGTGACTTCAATGCCGGGATTGGATCATGGCATGGGGGACTGCCTACTATGTTAGGCCCTTCCCCCAGTCCAATTATTTGTTTTGTAGAAAGGGAGCAGGACCCCGAAAAACTTAGGACATTCCATGCCGTCCTCACTGCGTGCTTTTTAGGACGGCATGGAACGTCCTAACTGCATCTAGGGGTTGAGACTGGTCTCTTGATGGTTAAAGGGACAGTAAGGTCAAAATTAAACTTTCATGATTCAGACATGCAGTTTTAAATAACTTTCCAGTTACCTTACCAAATTCAGTTTGTTCTTTTGGTATTCTTTGTTGAAGAGCAGTTTTTATATAGGTTCAAGAATGTACACGTGGCCTGAGCACTATATTATAGCAGTTTGTTGCAATGCTTTTGATAGGTATACATTGAGAACTAAAGGGTAGCAGCATTTACAAAAATGTTAACGATGGTGCCTGATGGTCCTTAAAGGGACATGAAACCCCACTTTTTTTTTATTTCATGATTCAAATAGCAAATACAATTTTAAACAAAATTCCAATTTACTTGAGTCTACTTTGCATCATTTTTTTACATGTCTTGTTGATGAAATAGCAATGCACATGGGTAAGCCAATTACAGGAGGCATCGATGTGCAGCCACAAATCAACAGATACTGGGCCTATTTACATATGCTTTTTAAAAAGGATATCAAGAGAATAAAGACAATTGGGTAATAGAAGTAAATTTGAAAGTTCTTTTAAAATTGCATGCTTTTTCTAAATTGTGAAAGAAAAATAAAATTGGGTTTCATGTCCCTTAAGACACATGCAGGCTTTGAGCCTATCTATTTATGCTGTTCAATGAGGATTACCAAGAGAATTAAAGGGAAATTAAACCCAATTTTTTTCTTTCATGATTTAGAAAGACCATGAAATTTTAAACAACTTTCCAATTTACTTCTAGTATCTGTTGCTTCATTCACTTGGTATCTTTCGTTAAAAAGCATATCTAAATAGTTTCAGTAGCTACTGATTGGTGGCTGCACATAGATGCCTCGTGGGATTGGCTCACCCATGAGCATTGCTATTTCTTCAACAAAGGATATCCAAAGAATGAAGTAAATTGGAATGTTATTTAAAATTGTATTAATCTGAACCATGAAAGAAATATTTTTGGTTTCATGTCTCTTTAACTATCTTTGATAAGTAAATTGTTTAAGCCCTTTTTTTTTTTTTATATACAAGATTAATAATGCTTATATGCAGTACAGAGGGTGTTTTAAAGTGGAAAGTTTTTTTTCTCTAAGTGTACTGTCTCTTTAATGTTAGGACTTAAAAACTTCATTTATAACCAAACCACTGCCAGCCAAGGGGTTCATTTTAAAGGGTCATTCAGCAAAAAGTTGACAAAAAATGTTTTTACCTTTTTTGAGGTATAAAAAAATAATTTTAAAATGGTCTCTTTGCCACAACTAGGGCATCTGCCTGGTTTATATGCACATCTCTTTACACGTTGCCACATTATTACAATATATCACATTTCTGTTGCACGCTGGATCGTCCCTATATACAACTAGATTTATGTCAAAGGCTCAATGATGTATAGTTAGTGATTGTACGCCACACTCATGTGCATGCCTTTAAATGTAAACTGATGTAGCAAATGCTCTTAAAGGGACAGTTTACTCAAAAAAATTTCTCCCCTTTAATTTGTTCCTAATTATTCACTTTACCTGCTGGAGTGTATTAAAAGTAGCTACTTTCCCCTTCTATTGGCATTGGAAATAGATGATTTAGCCTGTGATATCCCCACCTATGCTGAAAGTTTGTGGCCGCAGGTCCAAGCTATAAATAAGCTTTGTAAACACAGCCAGCAGAAGAAATTACACTGCCAGTGGGATATAGCAGAGATAAGGTAATAAAATGCTAATTTTCCATTGTTCTTTCCAAGCATTGGTGATTGGTTTATGGACAGATATAGGATAAAGAAGCAGGTATATGTACACAATGTGATAAAGTAATGAGATCTGATTATACCCACAAGCTCAACCCATTTTATTAGGTTGTGGCTTCAAAACACAAATTCAGAGCTTTAATATACAGAAATAAACCTTAAAAAGCAAATTTTCATACATTTTATACTCTGCAGTTGGTAAAAAAAAATAAAACAATTGTAAACACATTAAGGGAAAACAATTTTACAGTATACTGTCCCTTTAAACATATCCACAAATTATTAAAAGTTGACATGCCATTAAGGCAGACTTTTGTTGTTGTTGAAACTTTTACACTAGCACTGTTTCATGCTGCACCATTATAGTTTTGTTCTCATTGCGTTTACAAATACATTTTAACTTTGTCTGTGTGAGGCACTCGCATTATACATTTTTAAGCAGATCAAGCTTTTTGTTTTTTTATAAATTAGTTTACAAAAATATATGCTAAAATGCTACCATCTAAAAATAAAACATTGTGTTTTTGAGAATTATATACTTATATTGCTAAAATAAAACTAAAAATCAGAACATTTATTATTGTTGTCACATAGAAACATTGGAGATAGGTCTGCCCATCATTTACTGAAAGTATAAGCTTCATATGTAGGCTAGTGTTATCCTAGTCATTCGTGAGGTCCCTCACTGTCATTACCACCCTTTCTGAGAAGAAGTGACTCAGCAAATTACTCCTGAACCTGCTAACCTTCATTTTAAGATTATAACCTCCTGTTCTGGAATTACTTTTTGTTTAAAAATATAGCCTGAGGTTTACTAAACCCCATAATACACTATCACATCACCTTTTTCCCATCTCTCTTGTAACCAACCTATACATATTTAGGTCATTGAGCCTTTACTATAAAGTTTTATTTTTTTTACATTGTGTACCATATGAACAGATTACATTTTATTTATATCCTTCTGGAGATATGGCCTCTAGAACGGCACACAATAATCAAGATGTAGCCTAACTAATGATCTGTAAAGTGGTATAAGAACCTTACTATTCCTGCTGCAAATACCTCTACCAATACAATTAAGCATTCTACTGGCCTTACTCGCTGCAGTAATACTCTATCAACCATACAGTGATCAATGTTAGTAAGCTGTGTCCCTGTGTGCTGGCTCTATGCGTTAGCTAAATGTAAAAGGCCTCTTATGTCTCCACACATTACAAGTAAGGAGTGGAGGCCAATCCAGGGGGTCACATCACTTCTGTTTGTGTTCTGTGTTACTAGCAGCTAAAAAGTTATTATTGATTAGTATGCTACTGCAGCCAAGTGGTAAAACAACTGCTCAGTTGTGAAAAAAACAATTTATGTAAGAATTTACCTGATAAATTCATTTCTTTCATATTGGCAAGAGTCCATGAGCTAGTGACATATGGGATATACAATCCTCCCAGGAGGGGCAAAGTTTCCCAAACCTCAAAATGCCTATAAATACACCCCTCACCACACCCACAATTCAGTTTAACGAATAGCCAAGTAGTGGGGTGATAAAGGAGTAAAAAGCATCAACAAAGGAATTTGGAAATAATTGTGCTTTATACAAAAAAATCATAACCACCATAAAAAAGGGGTGGGCCTCATGGACTCTTGCCAATATGAAAAATGAATTTATCAGGTAAGTTCTTACATAAATTAAGTTTTCTTTCATGTAATTGGCAAGAGTCCATGAGCTAGCGACGTATGGGATAGCAATACCCAAGAAGTGGAACTCCACACAAGAGTCACTAGAGAGAGGGACAAAATAAAAACAGCCATTTCGCTGAAAAAAATTAATCCACAACCCAAATATAAGTTTATTCTCATAAATAAAAGGAAAACCTTAAATCATAAGCAGAAGAATTAAACTGAAACAGCTGCCTGAAGAACTTTTCTACCAAAAACTGCTTCCGAAGAAGCAAATACATAAAAATGGTAGAATTTAGTAAATGTATGCAAAGAAGACCAAGTTGTTGCTTTGCAAATCTGATCAACTGAAGCTTCATTCTTAAAAGCCCAAGAAGTGGAAACTGATCTAGTAGAATTAGCTGTAATTCTCTGAGGCGGGGCTTTACCCGACTCCAAATAAGCTTGATGAATAAAAAGCTTTAACCACGATGCCAAAGAAAAGGCAGAAGCCTTCTGACCTTTCCTGGAACCAGAAAATATAACAAATAGACTAGAAGTCTTCCTGAAATCTTTAGTAGCTTCAACATAATAATTCAGAGCTCTCACCACATCCAAAGAATGTAAAGATCTCTCCAAAGAATTCTTAGGATTACGACACAAAGAAGGGACAACAATTTCTCTATTAATGTTGTTAGAATTCACAACCTTAGGTAAGAATTTAAATGAAGTCCGCAAAACTGCCTTATCCTGATGAAAAAATATAATTTATGCTTACCTGATAAATTTCTTTCTCTTGTGATGTCTTGATCGAGTCCACGGATTCATCCTTACTTGTGGGATATTCTCCTCCCCTACAGGAAGTGGCAGAGAGAGCACCCACAGCAGAGCTGCCTATATAGCTCCCCCTCTTAGCTCCACCCCCCAGTCATTCGACCGAAGGCTAGGAAGAAAAAGGAGAAACTATAGGGTGCAGTGGTGACTGAAAGTTTAAAAATAAAATATATATGCCTGTCTTAATAAACAGGGCGGCCGTGGACTCGATACATCACAAGAGAAATAAATTTATCAGGTAAGCATAAATTATGTTTTCTCTTATAAGATGTATCGAGTCCACGGATTCATCCTTACTTGTGGGATACCAATACCAAAGCTTTAGGACACGGATGAAGGGAGGGACAAGACAGGGACCTTAAATGGAAGGCACCACTGCTTGTAGAAGCTTTCTCCCAAAAATAGCCTCCGAAGAAGCAAAAGTATCAAATTTCGAAAATTTGGAAAAAGTATGAAGCAAAGACCAAGTTGCCGCATTACAAATCTGTTCAACAGAAGCCTCATTTTTAAAAGCCATGTGGAAGCCACAGCTCTAGTAGAATGAGCAGTAATTCTTTCAGGAGGCTGCTGTCCAGCAGTCTCATAGGCCAAACGGATGATGCTTTTCAGCCAAAAGGAAAGAGGTAGCCGTAGCCTTCTGACCTCTCCGCTTACTAGAATAAACAACAAACATTGAAGATGTTTGACAGAAATCTTTAGTTGCTTGAAAGTAGAACTTTAAAGCACGAACCACATCAAGATTGTGCAACAGATGTTCCGTCTTTGAAGAAGGATTAGGACACAGTGAAGGAGCAACAATCTCTTGATTGATATTCCTGTTAGAACCAACCTTAGGGAGGAACCCAGGTTTGGTACGCAAAACCACCTTATCTGCATGGAAAATAAGATAAGGGGAATCACACTGTAAAGCATATAGCTCAGAAACCCTTCGAGCCGAAGAGATAGCTACTAAAAACAAAACTTTCCAAGATAGAAGCTTAATATCCAGGGAATGCATAGGTTCAAAACGGAACCCCTTGAAGAACTTTAAGAACTAAATTTAGGCTCCATGGCGAAGCAACAGGTTTAAATACAGGCTTGATTTTGACCAAAGCCTGACAAAATGCTCGAACGTCTGGGACATCTGACAGACGTTTGTGTAGAAGAATAGACAAAGCAGATATTTGTCCTTATAAAGAACTAGCTGATAATCCCTTCTCCAAACCTTCCTAGAGAAAAGACAATATTCTAGGAATCCTAAACTTACTCCACGAGTAACCTTTGGATTCACACCAATAAAGATATTTGCGCCAAATCTTATGATAGATCTTCCTGGTGACAGGCTTTCTAGCCTGAATCAGGGTATCAATGACCGACTCAGAGAAACCACGCTTTGATAGAATCAGGCGTTCAATCTCCAAGCAGTCAGGCGCAGAGAAATTAGATTTGGATGCGTGAACAGACCTTGGATTAGAAGGTCCCGCCTCATTGGCAGAGATCATGGTAGAACCAAGGACATGTCCACTAGGTCTGCATACCAAGTCCTGCGTGGCCACGCAGGCGCTATCAGAATCACCGAAGCTCTCTCCTGCATTATTCTGACAACCAGACGTAGAAGGAGAGGAAATACATAGATTGAAGGACCAAGGCACTGCAAGAGCATCTATCAGTACCACCTTGGGATCCCGGGACCTGGACCTGTAACGAGGAAGTTTGGCATTCTGACGGGACGCCATCAGATCCAATTCTGGTGTGCCCCATAGCTGAATCAACTGGGCAAATGCCTCCGGATGGAGTTCCCACTCCCTCAGATGAAAAGCCTAACGACTTAGGAAATCCGCCTCCCAGTTCACTACTCCTGGGATGTGGATTGCTGAGAGATGGCAAGAGTGATCCTCTGCCCATCGGATTATTTTGGTTACCTCCATCATCGCTAGAGAACTCCTTGTTCCTCCTTGGCGATTGATATAAGCTACAGTCGTGATATTGTCCGACTGAAACCTGATAAATTTGGCTGCAGCAAGCTGAGGCCATGCCTGAAGCGCATTGAATATCGCTCTCAGTTCTAGAATATTTATCGGGAGAAGAGATTCCTCCCGAGACCATAAGCCCTGTGCTTTCAGGGAGTTCCCGACTGCACCCCAGCCTAGCATCTGTCGTTACAATGAGCCACTCTGGCCTGCGGAAACACATTCCCTGAGACAGGTGGTCCTGAGACAACCACCAGAGAAGAGAATCTCTGGTCTCCTGGTCCAGATGCAGTTGAGGAGACAAATCTGTATAATCCCCATTCCACTGTTTGAGCATGCACAGTTGCAGTGGTCTGAGGTGTAGGCGGGCAAAAGGAACTATGTCCATTGCCGCTACCATGAGTCCGAAGTTTTGATTTTCTGACCTCCGTCAGAAATATTTTCATTTCTACCGAGTCTATCAGAGTCCCTAGGAAGGAAACTCTTTTTATGTTCACCGTCCACCCGTGAGATTTCAGAAAAACCAACACAATGTCTGTGTGAGACTTGGATAACTGGAAAGTTGACGCCTGAATTAAGATAAGGCGCCACTGCTATGCCCCGTGGTCGTATAACCGCCAGAAGGGACCCTAGCACCCTTGTGAAAATTCTGTGAATAGGGATGTGTAGATACGCATCCTTTAAGTCCACGGTGGTCATATATTGACCCTCCTGGATCAGAGGTAGAATAGACCGAATAGTCTCCATCTTGAATGATGGGACTTTGAGGAACTTGTTTAGAATTTTGAGATCCAAGATTGATCTGAAAGTTCCCTCTTTTTTTTGAAACCACAAACAGGTTTGAGTAAAATCCTAGCCCCTGTTCCTTTTTTGGGACTGGGCGGATCACCCCCATGGTATGTAGGTCTTCTACACAGGGTAAGAACGCCTCTCTCTTTGTTTGGTTTACAGACAATCGAGAAATGTGAAAAGTCCCCCTTGGAAGAGAGCCTTTGAACTCCAGAAAATATCCCTGGGACACAATTTCTAAAGCCCAGGGATCGTGAACATCTCTTGCCCAAGCCTGAGCGAAGAGAGAGAGTCTGCCCCCTACTAGATCCGGTCCTGGATCGGGGGCTACCCCTTCATGCCGTCTTAAAGGCAGCTGCAGGCTTCTTGGCCTGTTTACCCTTGTTCCAAGCCTGGTAAGGTCTCCAGACTGACTTGGACTGGGCAAAATTCCACTCTTGCTTTGCAACAGAGGAAGCTGAAGCGGGACCACTCTTGAAATTCCGAAAGGAACGAAAATTATTTTGTTAGGTCCTCATCTTATTTGATCTATCCTAAGGGAGGGCATGACCTTTCCCTCCAGTGATGTCTGAAAAAAACAAACAAAAAAAAACAACTTTCAGTTCAGGACCAAATAGGGTCTTTCCCTTGAAAGGGATGTTCAAAAGCTTAGTTTTAGATGACACATCAGCAGACCAGGATTTAAGCCATAACGCTCTGCGTGCTAAAATTGCAAAACCTGAATTCTTTGCCGCTAATTTAGCCAGTTGAAAAGCGGCATCTGTAATAAAATAATTAGCCAATTTAAGGGCCTTAATTCTGTCCAAAATTTCTTCTAATGGAGTCTCCATCTGAAGAGCCTCTTCTAGAGCCTCAAACCAGAAAGCAGCTGCAGTAGTTGCAGGAACAATGCACACAATAGGTTGAAGAAGAAAACCTTGATGAACAAAAATTTTCTTCAGGAGACCCTCTTTACTTTTTATCCATAGGATCTTTGAAAGCACAACTGACTTCAATAGGTATAGTTGTATGTTCAGACAGAGTAGAAATAGCTCCCTCCACCTTAGGAACTGTCTGCCACGAGTCCCGCATGGTGTCAGATATGGGAAACATATTCTTAAAAACAGGAGGGGGTATAAACGGAATACCTGATCTATCCCACTTCATAGCAATAATATTCACAATCCTCTTAGGGACTGGAAAAAAACATCAGTGTAAACAGGAACCTTTAAGTATTTGTCCACCTTACACAATTTCTCTGGGACCACTATAAGGTCACAATTATCTAGAGCCGCTAATACCTCCCTGAGCAATAAGCGAAGGTGTTCAAGCTTAAATTTAAAGGCCGTCATATCAGAATCTGTCTGAGGAAGCGTCTTTCCTGAATCAGAAATTTCTCCCTCAGATAACAAATCCCTCACCCCTACCTTGGCCTGCTTATCTTTGTTCCAGGTCCGATTGTCTCCAGACCGCCTTGGACTGAGCAAAAATTCCCTCTTGTTTTGCCTTAGAGGAAGAGGATGCCACACCTGCCCTGAAGTTTTTAAAAGGCACGAAAATTAGACTTTTTTTTTTTTTTTTTTGGCCCTTGATTTGGACCTATCCTGAGGAAGGGCATGACCTTTTCCTCCAGTGATATAAGCAATAATCTCCTTCAAACCAGGCCCGAATAGGGTCTGCCCCTTGAAGGGAAGTTAAGTAGCTTATTTATTAAAGTCACGACAGCTGACCATGATATAAGCCATAGCGCTCTGCGCGCCAGTATAGTAAAAAACAGAATTCTTAGCCGTTAGTCTAGTCAAATGAACAAGGCATCAGAAAACAAAGGAATTGGCTAGCATAAGCTTGTCAAATATATTCATCCAATGGAGTCGCTTAACTGTAAAGCCTCATCAAGAGACTCAACCCAGAACGCCGCAGCAGCAGTGACAGAAGCAATGTATGCAAGGGGCTGCAGGATAAAACCCTGTTGAATAAACATTTTTTATCCATTGGATCTAAAAAGCACATCTGTCCTCATCAGAGGTAGTGGTACGCTTAGCTAGAGTAGAAACTCTTCTCTCCACCTTAGGAACTGTCTGCCAGAAGTCCCGTGTGGTGGTAACTATTAGAAAACATTCTTCTAAAAAATAGGAGGGGAAGAGAACGGCACACCTGGTCTATCCCATTCCTTATTAAAAATTTTTTAGTAAACCTCTTTAGGTATTGGAAAAACATCAGTACACACCGGCACTGCATATTATTTATCCAGTCTACACAATTTCTCTGGCCCTGCGATTGTACACATTCATTCAGAGCAGCCAAAGCCTCCCTGAGCAACAAGTGGAGGTTCTCAAGCATAAATTTTAAATGTAGAAATATCAGAATCAGGTTAAATCATCTTCCCTGAGTCAAAAAAAAAATCACCCACAGACTAAGCATATTGTGAGGTAGTATCATACATGGTTCTTAAAGCGTCTGTATGCTCTGTATCTACCCCCAGAGCTAACTGCTTTCCTTTAATTTCAGGTAGTCTGACTAATACTGCTCCAGAATATTATTCACCACCTTTGCCATGTCTTGTAAAATAAACGCTATGGGCGCCCTTGATGTACTTGGCGCCATTTGAGCGTGAGTCCCTGAAGCGGGAGTCGAAGGGTCTGACACGTGGGGAGAGTTAGTCGGCATAACTTTCCACTCGACAGAATCCCCTGGTAAAAGAAACGCTATGGGTGCCCTTGATGTACTTGGCGCCATTTGAGCGTGAGTCCCTAAAGCGGGAGTCAAAAGGTCTGACACGTGGGGAGAGTTAGTCGGCATAACTACCCCCACGACAGAATCCTCTGGTGATAATGTTTTTAAAGACAAAAAATGATCTTTATTGTTTAACATGAAATCAGTACATCTGGTACACATTCTAAGTTGGGGTTCCACCATGGCTTAAAAACATAATGAACACAGAGCTTCCTCTATGTTAGACATGTTAGAACAGACTAATAATGAGACTAGTAAGCTTGGAAAACACTTTAAATCAAGTTAACAAGCAAATATATAAAACGTTACTGTGCCTTTAAGAGAAACAAATTTTGTCAAAATTTGAAAAACAGTGAAAAAAAGGCAGTAAAACAAACGAAATTTTTACAGTACATGTAATAAGGTAACAGAGCATTGCACCCACTTGCAAATGGATGATTAACCCCTTAATGCAAAAAACAGATAAAAAAAAACGACAGACGTTTTTAAAAACAGACACAACAAACTGCCACAGCCAACAGTGGGAAGCTTCAGTTAACTGTTTCTATGCAAAATTTAAGCCAGCCATGTGGAAAAAACTTAGGCCCCAATAAGTTTTATCACCAAACATATGTTAAAAAACGATTAAACATGCCAGCAAACGTTTTAAAACACATTTTTACAAGAGTATGTATCTCTATTAATAAGCCTGATACCAGTCGCTTTTACTGCATTTAAGGCTATACCAACATTACAGTGTTATCACCAATGTACGTTAAAAAACGATTAAACATGCCAGCAAACGTTTTAAAACACATTTTTATAAGAGTATGTATCTCTATTAATAAGCCTGATACCAGTCGCTATCGCTGCATTTAAGGCTTTACTTACATTACTTCGGTATCAGCAGTATTTTCTTAGTCAATTCCATTCCTAGAAAAATATTTTACTGCACATACCTTATCTGCAGGAAAACCTGCACGCCATTCCCCCTCTGAAGTACCTCACTCCTCAGAATGTGTGAGAACAGCAAATGGATCTTAGTTACGTCTGCTAAGATCATAGAAAAACGCAGGCAGATTCTTCTTCCAAATACTGCCTGAGATAAACAGCACACTCCGGTGCCATTTAAAAATAACAAACTTTTGATTGAAGAATAAACTAAGTAGAAAGCACCACAGACTCTCACGACCTCCTATCTATGTTGAGGCTTGCAAGAGAATGACTGAATATGGCAGTTAGGGGAGGAGCTATATAGCAGCTTTGCTGTGGGTGGACTCTTGCAGCTTCCTGTTGGGAAGGAGAATATATTCCATAAGTAATGGATGATCCGTGGACTGGATACACTTAACAAGAGAAAACTTCTTTTACAGCCCTCAAACACGGCATGAACCTCTGGAGAAACAGTTAGAAGTCTCAGAGGAAAAGAAACTGCACAACTGAGGCCCGAAAATAGGCCCCTCCCACCTCACTCGAGTTTTGAAGCCTAACAGAAAAACACTAGAGCAGGGATGGGGAACCTTGGCCCTCCAGATGTTTCAGAACTACATTTCCCATGATGCTCAACTGGACTGCAGAATGCCTAAGCATCATGGGTAATGTAGTTCTGAAACATCAGGAATGCCAAGGTTCCCCATCCCTGCACTAGAGTGTCTCTAAATTAACCATGTGGGTTAAAAAACCCTAAAACAAGCCATAATGACCCCTTTAGTCCCTTCAAAATTTTTTTATAATTGCATCATTTACTGAATAAACAACAGAATTTATGCTTACCTGATAAATTACTTTCTCCAACGGTGTGTCCGGTCCACGGCGTCATCCATAACTTGTGGGATATTCTCTTCCCCAACAGGAAATGGCAAAGAGCACAGCAAAAGCTGTCCATATAGCCCCTCCCAGGCTCCGCCCCCCCAGTCATTCGACCGACTGTTAGGAGAAAAAAGGAGAAACTATAGGGTGCCGTGGTGACTGTAGTGTATAGAGAAAGAAATTTTTCAACCTGATTAAAAAACCAGGGCGGGCCGTGGACCGGACACACCGTTGGAGAAAGTAATTTATCAGGTAAGCATAAATTCTGGTTTCTCCAACATTGGTGTGTCCGGTCCACGGCGTCATCCATAACTTGTGGGAACCAATACCAAAGCTTTAGGACACGGATGAAGGGAGGGCGCAAATCAGGTTACCTAAACAGAAGGCACCACGGCTTGCAAAACCTTTCTCCCAAAAATAGCCTCCGAAGAAGCATAAGTATCAAATTTGTAGAATTTGGCAAAAGTGTGCAGAGAAGACCAAGTCGCTGCCTTACATATCTGATCAACAGAAGCCTCGTTCTTGAAGGCCCATGTGGAAGCCACAGCCCTAGTAGAGTGAGCTGTGATTCGTTCAGGAGGCTGCCGTCCGGCAGTCTCATAAGCCAATCGGATGATGCTTTTCAGCCAGAAAGAAAGAGGTAGCAGTAGCTTTCTGTCCTCTCCTCTTACCAGAGTAAATGACAAACAAAGATGAGGTTTGTCTAAAATCCTTTGTTGCTTCTAAGTAGAACTTTAAAGCACGGACTACATCTAAATTGTGTAACAAACGTTCCTTCTTTGAAACTGGATTCGGACACAGAGAAGGAACAACTATTTCCTGGTTAATATTCCTGTTGGAAACAACTTTTGGAAGAAAACCAGGCTTGGTACGCAAAACAACCTTATCTGAATGGAACACCAGATAGGGTGGATCACACTGCAAAGCAGATAATTCAGAAACTCTTCTAGCAAAAGAAATAGCAACCAAAAACAGAACTTTCCAAGATAGTAACTTGATATCTATGGAATGTGAGGGTTCAAATGGAACCCCTTGAAGAACTGAAAGAACTAAATTTAGACTCCAGGGAGGAGTCAAAGGTCTGTAAACAGGCTTGATTCTGACCAAAGCCTGTACAAAAGCTTGTACATCTGGCACAGCTGCCAGTCGTTTGTGTAACAAGACAGATAAAGCAGAAATCTGTCCTTTTAGAGAACTCGCTGACAATCCCTTATCCAAACCTTCTTGGAGAAAAGAGAGGATCTTAGGAATTTTAATCTTACTCCAGGAGAATCCCTTGGATTCACACCAGCAGATATATCTTTTCCATATCTTATGGTAAATCTTTCTAGTCACAGGTTTTCTGGCTTGGACCAGAGTATCTATCACAGAATCTGAAAACCCACGCTTGGATAAAATCAAGCGTTCAATTTCCAAGCAGTCAGCTGCAGAGAAACTAGATTTGGATGTTCGAATGGACCTTGTACTAGAAGATCCTGTCTCAAAGGTAGCTTCCATGGTGGAGCCGATGACATATTCGCCAGGTCTGCATACCAAGTCCTGCGTGGCCACGCAGGAGCTATCAGAATCACAGAGGCCTTCTCCTGTTTGATCCTGGCTACAAGCCTGGGAAGGAGAGGGAACGGTGTAAACGCATAAGCTAGGTTGAACGACCAAGGCGCCACTAATGCATCCACTAGAGTCGCCTTGGGATCCCTGGATCTGGACCCGTAACAAGGAACTTTGAAGTTCTGACGAGACGCCATCAGATCCATGTCTGGAATGCCCCATAATTGGGGCATGGACGCCATCAGATCCATGTCTGGAATGCCCCATAATTGGGTTAACTGGGAAAAAACCTCCGGGTGGAGTTCTCACTCCCCCGGATGGAAAGTCTGACGACTCAGATAATCCGCTTCCCAGTTGTCTACTCCTGGGATGTGAATTGCACATAGGTGGCAGGAGTGATCCTCTGCCCATTTGATGATCTTGGATACCTCTGTCATCGCCAAGGAACTCTTTGTTCCCCCTTGATGATTGATGTAAGCTACAGTCGTCATGTTGTCCGACTGGAATCTTATGAATCCGGCCTTCGCTAGTTGAGGCCAAGCCTGGGGAGCATTGAATATCGCTCTCAGTTCCAGGATGTTTATCAGGAGAAGAGACTCTTCCCGAGACCATAGACCCTGAGCTTTCCGGGAGTCCCAGACCGCGCCCCAGCCTAATAGACTGGCGTCGGTCGTGACAATGACCCACTCTGGTTTGCGGAAACTCATTCCCTGAGACAGATGATCCTGAGTCAACCACCAACGGAGTGAGTCCCTGGTTAACTGGTCTACTTGAATCTGAAGAGACAAGTCTGCATAGTCCCCATTCCACTGATTGAGCATGCACAGTTGTAATGGTCTTAGATGAATTTGAGCAAAAGGAACTATGTCCATTGCTGCAACCATCAATCCTATTACTTCCATGCACTGAGCTATGGAAGGCTGTAGAATAGAGAGAAGAACTTGACAAGCGTTTAGAAGCTTTGACTTTCTGACTTCTGTCAAGAAGATCTTCATTTCTAAAGAATCTATTATTGTCCCCAAAAAGGGAACTCTTGTCGACGGAGATAGTGAACTCTTTTCTACGTTCACCTTCCACCCGTGAGATCTGAGAAAGGCTAGAACAATGTCTGTATGAGCCTTTGCCTTGGAAAGCGACGACGCTTGAATTAGAATGTCGTCCAGATAAGGTGCCACTGCAATGCCCGTTGGTCTTAGAACCGCTAGAAGGGACCCGAGCACCTTTGTGAAAATTCTGGGAGCAGTGGCTAGTCCAAATAGAAGAGCCACAAACTGATAATGATTGTCCAGAAAGGCGAACCTTAGGAACTGATGATGATCTTTGTGGATAGGAATATGTAGATACGCGTCCTTTAAATCCACGGTAGTCATATATTGACCCTCCTGGATTGTAGGTAAAATTGTTCGAATGGTTTCCATTTTGAACGATGGAAGTCTGAGAAATTTGTTTAGAATTTTTAAATCCAGAATAGGTCTGAAAGTTCCCTCTTTTTTGGGAACTACAAACAGATTTGAGTAAAATCCCTGACCTTGTTCCACAGTTGGAACTGGGTGTATCACTCCCATTTTTAACAGGTCTTCTACACAATGTAAGAATGCCTGTCTCTTTATTTGGTTTGAAGATAAGTGAGACATGTGGAACCTTCCCCTTGGGGGTAGTTCCTTGAATTCTAGAAGATAACCCTGAGACACTATTTCTAGTGCCCAGGGATCCTGAACATCTCTTGCCCAAGCCTGAGCAAAGAGAGAGAGTCTGCCCCCTACTAGATCCGGTCCCGGATCGGGGGCTACCCCTTCCTGCTGTTTTGGTAGCAGCAGCAGGCTTCTTGGCCTGTTTACCTTTGTTCCAGCCTTGCATTGGTTTCCAGGGTGGTTTAGTCTGGGAAGCATTACCCTCTTGTCTAGAGGCTGTAGAGTTGGAAGCCGGTCCGTTCCTGAAATTGCGAAAGGAACGAAAATTGGACTTATTCTTAGCCTTGAAAGGCCTATCTTGTGGGAGGGCATGGCCCTTTCCCCCAGTGATGTCTGAAATAATTTCTTTCAATTCTGGCCCAAAAAGGGTCTTACCTTTGAAAGGGATATTAAGCAATTTTGTCTTGGAAGATACATCCGCCGACCAAGATTTTAACCAGAGTGCTCTACGCGCCACAATTGCAAACCCTGAATTTTTCGCCGCTAATCTCGCTAACTGCAAAGCGGCGTCTAAAATAAAGGAATTAGCTAACTTAAGTGCGTGAATTCTGTCCATAACCTCCTCATATGGGGTCTCTCTACTGAGCGACTTTTCCAGTTCCTCGAACCAGAACCACACCGCTGTAGTGACAGGAATAATGCACGAAATAGGTTGAAGGAGGTATCCTTGCTGTACAAAAATCTTTTTAAGCAAACCCTCCAATTTTTTATCCATAGGGTCTTTAAAAGCACAATTGTCCTCAATGGGAATGGTCGTGCGTTTGGCTAGAGTAGAAACCGCCCACTCGACCTTAGGGACTGTTTGCCATGTGTCCTTCCTGGGGTCGACCATGGGGAACAATTTCTTAAATATAGGAGGAGGGACAAAGGGTATGCCTGGTTTCTCCCACTCCTTATTTACAATGTCCGCCACCCTTTTAGGTATTGGAAAGGCATCAGGGTGCACCGGGACCTCTAGGAACTTGTCCATCTTGCACAATTTTTCTGGGATGACCAGATTGTCACAATCATCCAGAGTAGATAGCACCTCCTTAAGTAATGCGCGGAGATGCTCTAATTTAAATTTAAATGTCACAACATCAGGTTCTGCCTGCTGAGAAATTCTTCCTGTATCAGAAATTTCTCCATCTGACAAACCCTCCCTCACTGCCACTTCAGACTGGTGTGAGGGTATGAAAGATAAATTATCATCAGCGTCCTCCTGCTCTACAGTGTTTAAAACTGAGCAATCGCGCTTTCTCTGAAATCCTGGCATTTTAGAAAACATATTAGCTATGGAGTTATCCATTACAGCCGTCAATTGTTGCATAGTAATAAGCATTGGCGTACTAGAAGTACTAGGGGACGCCTGCGTGGGCTTAACTGGTATAGACACAGAAGGAGAGGATGCAGAACTATGTTTACTTCCTTCATCTGAGGAATCATCCTGTGCAACCTTATTAAATGTGACAGTACTGTCCTTACTTTGTTTGGACGCTATGGCACAATCATCACATACATCTGAAGGGGGGACCACCTTGGCCTCCATACATACAGAACATGATCTATCTGAAGGTACAGACATGTTAAACAGGCTTAAACTGGTTAATAAAGCACAAAAACCATTTTATAACAAAACCGTTACTGTCTCTTTAAATGTTAAACAGGGCACACTTTATTACTGAATATGTGAAAAACTATGAAGGAATTATCCAATCTTTACCAAATTTTCACCACAGTGTCTTAATGCATTCAAAGTATTGCACCCCGATTTTCAAGTTGTTAACCCTTAAAATGTGGAAACCGGAGCAGTTTTTAATTTTAACCCCACTACAGTCACAGCCACAGCCTTTGTTGCGACTTTACCAAACCCAGGGGGGTATACGATACCAATTCAAGCCTTCTAGGAACGTTTTCAGTGGATACCAGACCCTCACACATGCAGCTGCATGCACTGTACTCAAAAGTAACTGCACAATAATGGCGCGAAAATGAGGCTCTGCCTACTATAGTGAAGGCCCTTCCTGACTGGGAAGGTGTCTAAATTAGCGCCTGGCGATAAAAACGTTCCCCAAACAATAAAAGTGTGAAAATTATTTCAAACTTTCAATTATAACTCAAATAAACAATCGATTTAGCCCTTAAGAGTGTCCACCAGTTAATAGCCCATAATAAGCCCTTTATACTTTCTCAGTCTAATAAAATGGCTTACCGATCCCCATGAGGGGAAAAATGACAGCCTTCCAGCATTACACAGTCTTGTTAGAAAAATGGCTAGTCATACCTTGAGCAGAAAAGTCTGCAAACTGTTCCCCCCAACTGAAGTTCTCTCATCTCAACAGTCCTGCGTGGGAACAGCAATTGATTTTAGTTACTGCTGCTAAAATCATACTCCTCTTTTAAACAGAACTCTTCATCTCTTTCTGTTTCAGAGTAAATAGTACATACCAGCACTATTTTAAAATAACAAACTCTTGATAGAAGAATAAAAAACTACAACTAAACACCACATACTCTTCACCATCTCTGTGGAGATGCTACTTGTTCAGAGCGGCAAAGAAAATAACTGGGGGGGGGGCGGAGCCTGGGAGGGGCTATATGGACAGCTTTTGCTGTGCTCTTTGCCATTTCCTGTTGGGGAAGAGAATATCCCACAAGTTATGGATGACGCTGTGGACCGGACACACCAATGTTGGAGAAAAAAAGGTTTTTACCAAACAGTGTCACCAGTAACTAATGAGCCCTTCATGCAAGCTGAAATTCCTATCCAAGTGTCTGAAAACAGCTTACCCTTCCCTCATGGGGATATTGCCAGCCTTTTCTAGAAATAACAGTCTGTCTAGAAAAAAATAGACTGAACATACCTTAATGCAGTTTAGTTTGCAAACTGTTCCCCCAACTGAAGTTTTCCTGGACTCTTCAGCCCCTGTGAGAACAGCAGTGGATCTTAGTTACAAAATGCTAAGATCATCATCCTCCTTGCAGAAATCTTCATCCCTTTTCTGCCAGAGAGTAAATAGTACATACCGGTACCATTTAAAATAAACTTTTGCTTGAGAAAATAAAAACCTAACATTTTTTGTCACCACACTCCTCTTTGCCCTTCCTAGCAGTTAAGCAGGCAGAGAAAATGACTGGGGGTGGAGCTAAGGGGGGAGCTATATAGGCAGCTCTGCTGTGGGTGCTCTGCCACTTCCTGTAGGGGAGGAGAATATCCCACAAGTAAGGATGAATCCGTGGACTCGATACATCTTACAAGAGAAATCAGAAAAGGAGATTCACAAGAGAGAGCAGATAATTCAGAAACTCTTCTAGCAGAAGAGATGGCCAAAAGGAACAACACTTTCCAAGAAAGTAGTTTAATGTCCAAAGAATGCATAGGCTCAAATGGAGGAGCCTGTAAAGCCTTCAAAACCAAATTAAGACTCCAATTGATTTAATGACAGGCTTGATACGAACCAAAGCCTGTACAAAACAGTGAATATCAGGAAGTTTAGCAAGAGATTTGTCCTTTTAAGGAACTTGCAGACAAACCTTTATCCAAACCATCCTGAAGAAACTGTAAAATTCTAGGAATTCTAAAAGAATGCCTAGAGAATTTATGAGAGGAACACCATGAAATGTAAGTCTTCCAAACTCGATAATAAATCTTTCTAGAAACAGATTTACAAGCCTGTAACATAGTATTATTCACTGTATCAGAGAAACCTCTATGACTAAGCACTAGGCGTTCAATTTCCATCCCTTTAAATTTAATGATTTGAGATCCGGTCTTAATGGAAGTGGTCAAGGTTGGCAACTGGACATCCGAACAAGATCCGCATACCAAAACCTGAGAAACCATGCTGGAGCCACCAGTAACACAAACTATTGTTCCATGATGATTTTGGAGATCACTCTTGAAAGAAGAACTAGAGGCGGGAAAATATAAGTAGGTTGATAACACCAAGGAAGTGTCAACACATCCACTGCTTCCGCCTGAGGATTCCTGGACCTGGACAGGTACCTGGGACGTTTCTTGTTTAGATGAGATGCCATCAGATCTATTTATGGAAGACCCCACATCTGAACAATTTGAGAAAACACATTAGGTGGAGAGACCACTCTCCCGGATGTAAAGTCTGACGACTGATATAATCCGCTTCCCAATTGTCTATACCTGGGATATGAACCGCAGAAATTAGACAGGAGCTGGATTCCGCCCAAACAAGTATCCGAGATACTTCTTTCATAGCTTGAGGACTATAAGTCCCACCCCGATGATTGACATATGCCACAGTTGTGATATTGTCTGTCTGAAAACAAATGAACGGTTCTCTCTTCAATAGAGGCCAAAACTGAAGAGCCCTGAGAATCGCACAGATCTCCAAAATATTTATTGGTGATCTCGCCTCTTGAGATTTCCAAACCCCTTGTGCTGTCAGAGATCCCCAAACAGCTCCCCAATCTGAAAGACTCGCATCTGTTGTGATCACAGTCCAGGTTGGACGAACAAAAGAGGCCCCTAGAACAATATGATGGTGATCTAACCACCAAGTCAGAGATAGTCAAACATTGGGATTTAAGGATATTAATTGTGATATCCTTGTATAATCCCTGCACCATT
The DNA here is from genome assembly GCF_027579735.1 of Bombina bombina. Taxonomy (NCBI): domain Eukaryota; kingdom Metazoa; phylum Chordata; class Amphibia; order Anura; family Bombinatoridae; genus Bombina; species Bombina bombina. Next base: position 185,565,056 of record NC_069500.1, read on the forward strand.
GGTTCAGCATACAAAGCTGCAGGTGTCTCATGAAAACGAGCAAAGGGGATCGTGTCCGATGCTGCAGTCATGAGACCTAAAACTTCCATGCACATAGCTACTGAAGGGAATGACTGAGACTGAAGGTTCCGACAGGCTGCAACCAATTTCAAACGTCTCAGTGTCCATGAGTTTGTCTCTAATGGACAAGAATCTATCTGGAAACCTAAAAAGGTTACCCTTGTCTGAGGAATCAAAGAACTTTTTGGTAAATTGATCCTCCAACCATGTTTTTGAAGAAACAACACTAGTTGATTTGTGTGAGATTCTGCAGAACATAAAGACTGAGCAAGTACCAAGATATCGTCCAAATAAGGAAACACCGCAATACCCCGCTCTCTGATTACAGAGAGTAGGGCACCGAGAACCTTTGAAAAGATTATTGGAGCTGTCGCTAGGCCAAAAGGGAAGAGCAACAAATTGGTAATGCTTGTCTAGAAAAGAGAATCTCAGGAACTGATAGTGATCTGGATGAATCGGAATATGAAGATATGCATCCTGTAAGTCTATTGTGGACATATAATGCCCTTGCTGAACAGAAGGCAGAATAATCCTTATAGTCACCATTTTGAAAGTTGGTACTCTTACATATCAATTAAAAAATTTTAGATTCAAAACTGGTCTGAATAAATTTTCCCTCTTTGGGACAATGAATAGATTTGAATAAAACCCCAACCCTGTTCCTGAAACAGAACTGGCATGATTAACCCTGATAACTCCAGGTCTAAAACACACTTCAGGTAAGCCTGAGCCTTTACTGGGTTTGCAGGGTTGCGTGAGAGAAAAAAACATAATTTATGTAAGAACTTACCTGATAAATTCATTTATTTCATATTGGCAAGAGTCCATGACCTAGCGACATATGGGATATACAATCCTACCAGGAGGGGCAAAGTTTCCCAAACCTCAAAATGCCTATAAATACACCCCTCACCACACCCACAATTCAGTTTAATGAATAGCCAAGCAGTGGGGTGATAAAGAAAGGAGTAGAAAGCATCAACAAAGGAAATTTGGAAATAATTGTGCTTTATACAAAAAATCATAACCACCATAAAAAGGGTGGGCCTCATGGACTCTTGCCAATATGAAAGAAATTCATTTATCAGGTACGTTCTTACATAAATTATGTTTTCATGTAATTGGCAAGAGTCCATGAGCTAGTGACATATGGGATATCAATACCCAAGATGTGGAGTCTTCCACTCAAGAGTCACTAGAGAGGGAGGGAATAAAAACAAAAACAGATATTCCGCTGAAAAAATTAATCCACAACCCAAAAAAACATAATTTATGTAAGAACTTACCTGATAAATTCATTTCTTTCATATTAGCAAGAGTCCATGAGCTAGTGACGTATGGGATATACATTCCTACCAGGAGGGGCAAAGTTTCCCAAACCTCAAAATGCCTATAAATACACCCCTCACCACACCCACAAATCAGTTTAACGAATAACCAAGAAGTGGGGTGATAAGAAAAAAATAAAAAATAAGGAATTGGAATAATTGTGCTTTATACAAAAAAATCATAACCACCACAAAAAGGGCGGGCCTCATGGACTCTTGCTAATATGAAAGAAATGAATTTATCAGGTAAGATCTTACATAAATTATGTTTTCTTTCATGTAATTAGCAAGAGTCCATGAGCTAGTGACGTATGGGATAATGACTACCCAAGATGTGGATCTTTCCACGCAAGAGTCACTAGAGAGGGAGGGATAAAATAAAGACAGCCAATTCCGCTGAAAAATAATCCACACCCAAAATAAAGTTTAAATTTTATAATGAAAAAAAATGAAATTATAAGCAGAAGATTCAAACTGAAACAGCTGCCTGAAGTACTTTTCTACCAAAAACAGCTTCAGAAGAAGAAAACACATCAAAATGGTAGAATTTAGTAAAAGTATGCAAAGAAGACCAAGTTGCTGCTTTGCAAATCTGATCAACCGAAGCTTCATTCCTAAACGCCCAGGAAGTAGAAACTGACCTAGTAGAATGAGCTGTAATACTTTGAGGCGGAGATTTACCCGACTCGACATAAGCATGAAGAATTAAAGATTTCAACCAAGATGCCAAAGAAATGGCAGAGGCCTTCTGACCTTTCCTAGAACCGGAAAAGATAACAAATAGACTAGAAGTCTTTCGGAAATTCTTAGTAGCTTCAACATAATATTTCAAAGCTCTAACTACATCCAAAGAATGCAATGATTTCTCCTTAGAATTCTTAGGATTAGGACATAATGAAGGAACCACAATTTCTCTACTAATGTTGTTGGAATTCACAACCTTAGGTAAAAATTTAAAAGAAGTTCGCAACACCGCCTTATCCTGGTGAAAAATCAGAAAAGGAGACTCACAAGAAAGAGCAGATAATTCAGAAACTCTTCTGGCAGAAGAGATGGCCAAAAGGAACAAAACTTTCCAAGAAAGTAATTTAATGTCCAATGAATGCATGGGTTCAAACGGAGGAGCTTGAAGAGCCCCCAGAACCAAATTCAAACTCCAAGGAGGAGAAATTGACTTAATGACAGGTTTTATACGAACCAAAGCTTGTACAAAACAATGAATATCAGGAAGATTAGCAATCTTTCTGTGAAAAAGAACAGAAAGAGCAGAGATTTGTCCTTTCAAGGAACTTGCAGACAAACCTTTATCCAAACCATCCTGAAGAAACTGTAAAATTCTCGGAATTCTAAAAGAATGCCAGGAAAAATGATGAGAAAGACACCAAGAAATATAAGTCTTCCAGACTCTATAATATATCTCCCTAGATACAGATTTACGAGCCTGTAACATAGTATTAATCACAGAGTCAGAGAAACCTCTTTGACTAAGAATCAAGCGTTCAATCTCCATACCTTTAAATTTAAGGATTTGAGATCCTGATGGAAAAAAGGACCTTGCGACAGAAGGTCTGGTCTTAACGGAAGAGTCCACGGTTGGCAAGAGGCCATCCGGACAAGATCCGCATACCAAAACCTGTGAGGCCATGCTGGAGCTACCAGCAGAACAAACTAGCATTCCTTCAGAATCTTGGAGATTACTCTTGGAAGAAGAACTAGAGGTGGAAAGATATAGGCAGGATGATACTTCCAAGGAAGTGACAATGCATCCACTGCTTCCGCTTGAGGATCCCTGGATCTGGACAGATACCTGGGAAGTTTCTTGTTTAGATGAGAGGCCATCAGATCTATTTCTGGAAGTCCCCACATTTGAACAATCTGAAGAAATACCTCTGGGTGAAGAGACCATTCGCCCGGATGTAACGTTTGGCGACTGAGATAATCCGCTTCCCAATTGTCTATACCTGGGATATGAACCGCAGAAACTAGACAGGAGCTGGATTCCGCCCATACCAGAATTCGAGATACTTCTTTCATAGCCAGAGGACTGTGAGTCCCTCCTTGATGATTGATGTATGCCACAGTTGTGACATTGTCTGTCTGAAAACAAATGAACGATTCTCTCTTTAGAAGAGGCCAAGACTGAAGAGCTCTGAAAATTGCACAGAGTTCCAAAATATTGATCAGTAATCTCACCTCCTGAGATTCCCAAACCCCTTGTGCTGTCAGAGACCCCCACACAGCTCCCCAACCTGTAAGTCTTGCATCTGTTGAAATTACAGTCCAGGTCGGAAGAATAGAAGAAGCCCCCTGAACTAAACGATGGTGATCTGTCCACCACGTCAGAGAGTGTCGTACAATCGGTTTTAAAGATATTAATTGAGATATCTTTGTGTAATCCCTGCACCACTGATTCAGCATACAGAGCTGAAGAGGTCACATATGAAAACGAGCAAAGGGGATCGCGTCCGATGCAGCAGTCATAAGACCTAGAATTTCCATGCATAAGGCTACCGAAGGGAATAATTGTGACTGAAGGTTTCGACAAGCTGAAATCAATTTTAGACGTCTCTTGTCTGTCAAAGAAAGAGTCATGGACACTGAATCTATCTGGAAACCTAAAAAGGTTACCCTTGTCTGAGGAATCAATGAACTTTTTGGTAAATTGATCCTCCAACCATGATCTTGAAGAAACAACACAAGTCGATTCGTATGAGATTCTGCTAAATGTGAAGACTGAGCAAGTACCAAGATATCGTCCAAATAAGGAAATACCACAATACCCTGTTCTCTGATTACAGAGAGAAGGGCTCCGAGAACCTTTGTAAAAATTATTGGAGCTGTTGCTAGGCCAAACGGCAGAGCCACAAACTGGTAATGCTTGTCTAGGAAAGAGAATCTCAGAAACTGATAGTGATCTGGATGAATCGGAATATGCAGATATGCATCCTGTAAATCTATTGTAGACATACAATGCCCTTGCTGAACAAAAGGCAGGATAGTCCTTACAGTTACCATTTTGAATGTTGGTATCCTTACATAACGATTCAATATTTTTAGATCCAGAACTGGTCTGAAGGAATTCTCCTTCTTTGGGACAATGAAGAGATTTGAATAAAACCCCGGCCCCTGTTCCAGAACTGGAACTGGCATAATTACTCCAGCCAACTCTAGATCTGAAACACATTTCAGAAATGCTTGAGCCTTCGCTGGATTTACTGGGACACGGGAAAGAAAAAATCTCTTTGCAGGAGGCCTTATCTTGAAGCCAATTCTGTACCCTTCTGAAACAATGTTCTGAATCCAAAGATTGTGAACGGAATTGATCCAAATTTCTTTGAAAAAACGTAATCTGCCCCCTACCAGCTGAGCTGGAATGAGGGCCGCACCTTCATGTGGACTTAGGAGCTGGCTTTGATTTTCTAAAAGGCTTGGATTTATTCCAGACTGGAGATGGTTTCCAAACTGATACTGCTCCTGAGGATGAAGGATCAGGCTTTTGTTCCTTGTTGTGACGAAAGGAACGAAAAAGATTATTAGACCTAAATTTACCTTTAGATTTTTTATCCTGTGGTAAAAAAGTTCCTTTCCCTCCAGTAACAGTTGAGATAATAGAATCCAACTGAGAACCAAATAATTTATTACCCTGGAAAGAAAGGGAAAGCAGAGTAGACTTAGAAGACATATCAGCATTCCAAGTTTTAAGCCATAAAGCTCTTCTAGCTAAAATAGCTAGAGACATATACCTGACATCAACTCTAATGATATCAAAGATGGCATCACAAATAAAATTATTAGCATGTTGAAGAAGAATAATAATGCTATGAGAATTATGATCTGTTACTTGTTGCGCTAAAGCTTCTAACCAAAAAGTTGAAGCTGCAGCAACATCCGCTAAAGATATAGCAGGTCTAAGAAGATTACCTGAACACAAGTAAGCTTTTCTTAGAAAGGATTAAATTTTCCTATCTAAAGGATCCTTAAAGGAAGTACCATCTGCCGTAGGAATAGTAGTACGCTTAGCAAGAGTAGAGACAGCCCCATCAACCTTAGGGATTTTGTCCCAAAACTCTAATCTGTCAGATGGCACAGGATATAATTGCTTAAAACGTTTAGAAGGAGTAAATGAATTATCCAAATTATTCCATTCCCTGGAAATTACTTCAGAAATAGCACCAGGGACAGGAAAAAACTTCTGGAATAACTACAGGAGATTTAAAAACCTTATCTAAACGTTTAGATTTAGTATCAAGAGGATCAGAATCCTCAATTTCTAATGCAATTAGGACTTCTTTAAGTAAAGAACGAATAAATTCCATTTTAAATAAATATGAAGATTTATCAGCATCAACCTCTGAGACAGAATCCTCTGAACCAGAAGAACTATTATCAGAATCAGAATGATGATGTTAATTTAAAAAATCATCTGAAAAATTAGAAGTTTTAAAAGACTTTTTTACATTTACTAGAAGGAAGAATAACAGACATAGCCTTCTTAATGGATTTAGAAACAAAATCTCTTATGTTATCAGAAACACTCTGAGTATTAGATGTTGACGGAACAGCAACAGGTAATGTAACTTTACTAAAGGAAATATTATCTGCATTAACAAGTTTGTCATGACATTCAATACAAACAACAGCTGGAGGAACAGCTACCAAAAGTTTACAGCAGATACACTTAGCTTTGGTAGCTCCAGCACCAGGCAGCGATTTTCCAGAAGTATCTTCTGACTCAGTTTCAACGTGCGACATCTTGCAATATGTAATAGAAAAAACAACATATAAAGCAAAATTGATCAAATTCCTTAAATGACAGTTTCAGGAAATGGGAAAAAATGCCAGTGAACAAGCTTCTAGCAACCAGAAGCAATAAATAATGAGACTTAAATAATGTGGAGACAATAGTGACGCCCATATTTTTTTAGCGCCAAAAAAGACGCCCACATTATTTGGCGCCTAAATGCTTTTGGCGCCAAAAATGACGCTACATCCGGAACGCCGACACCTTTGGCGCAAAAAAACACGTCAAAAATGACGCAACTTCCGGCGACACGTATGATGCCGGAAACAGAAAAAATGTTTGCGCCAAAAAAGTCTGCGCCAAGAATTACGCAATAAAAAGAAGCATTTTCAGCCCCCGCGAGCCTAACAGCCCACAGGGAAAAGTCAAAAGGTAAGAAAAAAAAAATGATTTATTCAAATGCATTATCCCAAATATGAAACTGACTGTCTGAAAATAAGGAATGTTGAACATCCTGAGTCAAGGCAAATAAATGTTTGAATACATATATTTAGAACTTTATAAAAAAGTGCCCAACCATAGCTTAGAGTGTCACAGAAAATAAGACTTACTTACCCCAGGACACTCATCTACATGTTGTAGAAAGCCAAACCAGTACTGAAACGAAAATCAGCAGAGGTAATGGTGTATATATATATATATATATATATATATATATATATATATATATATATATATATATAAGTATATCGTCGATCTGAAAAGGGAGGTAAGAGATGAATCTCTACGACCGATAACAGAGAACCTATGAAATAGACCCCGTAGAAGGAGATCATTGAATTCAAATAGGCAATACTCTCCTCACATCCCTCTGACATTCACTGCACGCTGAGAGGAAAACCGGGCTCCAACCTGCTGCGGAGCGCATATCAACGTAGAATCTAGCACAAACTTACTTCACCACCTCCATAGGAGGCAAAGTTTGTAAAACTGATTTGTGGGTGTGGTGAGGGGTGTATTTATAGGCATTTTGAGGTTTGGGAAACTTTGCCCCTCCTGGTAGGAATGTATATCCCATACGTCACTAGCTCATGGACTCTTGCTAATTACATGAAAGAAAATAAGTTTATTTCATTTTTGAAAGAAAAAAACCCTTAAAACAAAAGCAGAAGAATCAAACTGAAACAGCTGCCTGAAGAACTTTTCTACCAAAAACTGCTTCCGAAGAAGCAAATACATCAAAACGGTAGAATTTAGTAAATGTATGTAAAGAGCACCAAGTTGCCGCTTTGCAAATCTGATCAACTGAAGCTTCATTCTTAAAAGCCCATGAAGTGGAGACTGATCTAGTAGAATGAGCTGTAATTCTCTGAGGCGGGGCCTGACCCGACTCCAAATAAGCTTGATGAATCAAAAGTTTCAACCAAGAAGCCAAGGAAATAGCAGAAGTCATCTGACCTTTCCTAGGACCAGAAAATAAAACAAATATACTGGAAGTCTTACTGAAATCTTTAGTAGCTTCCACATAATATTTCAAAGCTCTTACCACATCCAAAGAATGTAAGAATCTCTCCAAAGAATTCTTAGGATTAGGACACAAGGAAGGGACAACAATTTCTCTATTAATGTTGATAGAATTCACAACCTTAGGTAAAAATTGAAAAGAAGTCCGCAGAACTGCCTTATCCTCATGAAAAATCAGAAAAGGAGACTCACAAGAAAGAGCAGATAACTCAGAAACTCTTCTAGCAGAAGAGATAGCCAAAAGGAACAACACTTTCCAAGAAAGTAGTTTAATGTCCAAAGAATGCATAGGCTCAAATGGAGGAGCCTGTAAAGCCTTTAGAACCAAATTAAGACTCCAAGGAGGAGAAATTGACTTAATGACAGGCTTAATACAAACTAAAGCCTGTACAAAACAGTGAATATCAGGAAGTATAGCAATCTTTCTATGAAATAAAACAGAAAGAGCGGAGATTTGACCTTTCAAGGAACTTGCAGACAAACCCTTATCCAAACCATCCTGAAGGAACTGTAAAATTCTAGGAATTCTAAAAGAATGCCAGGAGAATTTATGAGAAGAACACCATGAAATGTAAGTCTTCCAAACTCGATAATAAATCTTTCTAGAAACAGATTTACGAGCTTGTAACATAGTATTAATCACTGAGTCAGAGAAACCTCTATGACTTAGAACTAAGCGTTCAATTTCCATACCTTCAAATTTAATGATTTGAAATCCTGATGGAAAAACGGACCTTGAAATAGTAGGTCCGGCCGTAACGGAAGTGGCCAAGGTGGGCAACTGGACATCCGAACCAGATCCGCATACCAAAACCTGTGTGGCCATGCTGGAGCCACCAGCAACACAAAAGACTGTTCCATGATGATTTTGGAGATCACTCTTGGAAGGAGAACTAGAGACGGGAAGATGTAAGCAGGATGATAACACCAAGGAAGTGTCAGTGCATCCACTGCTTCTGCCTGAACATCCCTGGACCTGGACAGGTATCTGGGAAGTTTCTTGTTTAGATGAGAGGCCATGAGATCTATCTCTGGATGACCCCACATCTGAATAATCTGAGAAAACACATCTGGATGGAGAGACCTCCCCCCTGGATGTAAAGTCTGGCGGCTGAGATAATCCGCCTCCCAATTGTCTACACCTGGGATATGCACCGCAGAGATTAGACAGGAGCTGTATTCCGCCCAAGCAAGTATCCGAGATACTTCTTTCATAGCTTGGGGACTGTGAGTCCCACCCTGATGATTGACATAAGCCACAGTTGTGATATTGTCTGTCTGAAAACAAATGAACGGTTCTCTCTTTAGCAGAGGCCAAAACTGAAGAGCCCTGAGAATTGCACGGAGTTCTAAAATATTTATTGGTAATCTCGCCTCTTGAGATTACCAAACCCCTTGTGCTGTCAGAGATCCCCAAACAGCTCCTCAACCTGAAAGATTTGCATCTGTTGAGATCACAGTCCAGGTTGGCCGAACAAAAGAAGCCCCTTGAACCAAACGATGGTGATCTATCCACCATGTCAGAGAGTGTCGTACATTGGGATTCAAGGATATTAATTGTGATATCTTTGTATAATCCCTGCACCATTGATTCAGCATGCAAAGCTGTAGAGGTCTCATGTGAAAACGAGCAAAGGAGATCGCATCCGATGCTGCAGTCATGAGACCTAAAACTTCCATGCGCATAGCCACTGAAGGGAATGACTGAGACTGAAGGAGCCGGCATGCTGCGAACAATTTTAAACGTCTCTTGTCTGTTAGAGACAGAGTCATTTACACTGAATCTATCTGGAAGCCTAAAAAGGTGACCCTTGTCTGAGGAATCAAGAAACTTTTTGGTAAATTGATCCTCCAACCATGTTTCCGAAGAAACAACACTAGTTGTTTCATGTGAGATTCTGCAGTATGTAAAGACTGAGCTAGTACCAAGATATTGTCCAAATAAGGAAACACTGCAATACCCTGTTCTCTGATTACAGATAGTAGGGCACCCAGAACCTTTGAAAAGATTCTTGGAGCTGTTGCTAGGCCAAATGGAAGAGCAACAAATTGTTAATGCTTGTCTAGAAAAGAGAATCTCAGAAACTGATAGTGTTCTGGATGAATCGGAATATGAAGGTATGCATCCTGCAAGTCTATTGTGGACATATAATGTCCTTACTGAACAAAAGGCAGAATAGTCCTTATAGTCACCATCTTAAAAGTTGGTACTCTTACATAACGATTCAAAATTTTCAGATCCAGAACTGGTCTGAATAAATTTTCTCTTTGGTACAATGAATAGGTTTGAATAAAACCCCAAACCTTGTTCCTGAGGAGGAACTGGCATGATTACCCCTGAAGACTCCAGGTCTGATAAACACTTCAGAAAAGCCTGAGCTTTTACTGGATTTACAGGGATGCGTGAGAGAAAAAAATCTTCTCACAGGAGGTCTTACTTTGAATCCTATTCGATACCCCTGAGAGACAATGCTCTGAATCCAATGATTTTGTACAGATTTTATCCAAAAATCCTTGAAAAACCTTAATCTGCCCCCTACCAGCTGAGCTGGAATGAAGGCCGCACCTTCATGCGGACTTAGGCGCTGACTTTGGTTTCCTAAAGTGCCAAACCATAGCTGAGGTGTCTTAAGTAATAAAAAACATACTTACCAAAAGACACCCATCCACATATAGCAGATAGCCAAAACAGTACTAAAACAGTTATTAGTAGAGGTAATGGTAAATTGAGAGTATATCGTCGATCTGAAAAGGGAGGTAGGAGATTAATCTCTACGACCGATAACAGAGAACCTATGAAATAGACCCCCGTTAGGGAAATCATCGTATTCAAATAAGTAATACTCCCTTCACGTCCCTCTGACATTCGCTGTACTCAGAGGAATCGGGCTTCAACAATGCTGAGAAGCACATAACAACGTAGAAATCTTAGCACAAACTTACTTCACCACCTCCATAGGAGGCAAAGTTTGTAAAACTGAATTGTGGGTGTGGTGAGGGAGTATTTATAGGCATTTTGAGGTTTGGGAAACTTTGCCCCTCCTGGTAGGATTGTATATCCCATATGTCACTAGCTCATGGACTCTTGCCAATTACATGAAAGAAAAAATCTTCTCACAGGCGGTCTTACTGAATCCTTACTGAATCCTATTCTGTACCCCTGAAAATCTTTGAAAAATCTTAATGTGCCCCCTACCAGCTGAGCTAGAATGAGGGCCACAACTTCATGCAGACTTGGGGGCTGGCTTTGATCTCCTAAATGGCTTGGATTTATTCCAATTCGAGGAAGGCTTCCAATTGGAAACAGATTCCTTGGGGGAGGGATTAGGTTTCTGTTCCTTATTTTGTCAAAAGGAACGAAAACAGTTAGAAGCTTTAGATTTACCCTTAGGTCTTTTATCCTGAGGAAAAAAAAAACTCTTCCCCCAGTGACAGTTGAAATTATTGAATCCACCTGAGAACCAAATAACTTATTACCTTGGAAAGAAAGAGATAGCAATCTAGACTTAGAAGTCATGTCAGCATTCCAAGATTTAAGCCACAAAGCTCTTATAGCTAAAGGCATATAGAATTAACATCAATTTTGATTATATCAAAAATGGCATCACAAATAAAATTAGCATGTTGAATCAAGTTAACAAAGACAAATCATGATCCAATACTTGTTGCGCTAAAGTTTCCAACCAAAAAGTTGAAGCAGCTGCAACATCAGCCAAAGAAATTGCAGGCCTGAGAAGATGACCTGAATATAAATATGCTTTCCTTAGATAAGATTCAAGTTTCCTATCTAAAGGATCTTTAAAAGAAGTACTATCTTCCGTAGTACATTTAGCAAGAGTAGAGATAGCCCCATCAACTTTGGGGATCTTTTCCCAAAACTCTAAAGTAACTGCTGGCAAAGGATACAATTTTTTAAACCTTGAAGGAATAAAAGAAGTACCAGGCCTATTCCATTCCTTAGAAATCATATCAGAAATAGCATCAGGAACTGGAAAAACCACAGGAGGTTTATAAACAGAATTTAAACGTTTACTAGTTTTAATATCAAGAGGACTAGTTTCCTCCATATCCAATGTAATCAACAATTCTTTTAACAAAGAACGAATATACTCCATTTTAAATAAATAAGAAGATTTGTCAGTGTCAATATCTGAGGCAGAATCTTCTGAACCAGATAGATCCCCATCAGAGAAGGATAATTCAGCATGTTGCCGGTCATTTGAAATTTCATCAACTTGAGACGTTTTAAAAGACCTTTTATGTTTATTAGAAGGCGGGATGGCAGACAAAGCCTTCTGAATAGAATCAGAAATAAATTCTTTTAAATTTACAGGTATATCTTGTGCATTAGATATTGGGGGGACAGCAACAGGTAATGAAATACTACTGATGGATACATTCTCTGCATGTAAAAGTTTATCATGACAACTATTACAAACCACAGCAGGAGATATAACCTCCACAAGTTTACAACAAATGCACTTAGCTTTGGTAGAACTGTTATCAGACAGCAGGGTTCCAACAGTGATTTCTGGGACAGGATCAGATTGAGACATCTTGCAAATATAAGAGAAAAAAACAACATATAAAGTAAAATTATCAATTTCCTTATATGGCAATTTCAGGAATGGGAAAAAATGCAAACAGCATAGCCCTCTGATGGAGTAAAAAGGCAAGAGGCATATAGGAATGGGGTCTTAAATAATTAAAATATTTATCACCAAGTATGGCGCACAACAAACAGAAAAATATTTTTGGCGCCAAAAACGTCCGGAAATGACACTCGCATCACAGATGACGCAACCTTGTGAAGGACTCGGCGTCGACTAAGACGCCGGAAATGATGAATTTGCATCAATGAACGTAACTGCGCCAAAAATTACGCAATAAACTTTGACATTTTGCGCCCTCGTGAGCCTAATACCCCAGGTAAGAAATTATTTTTTCCTAAAAAAAGCATTTCCCAGATATGAAACTGACAGTCTGCAAGAGGAAATATACTGGAAACCTGAATCATGGCAAATATAAGTACAATACATATATTTAGAACGTAGACACCCATCCACATATAGCAGATAGCCAAACCAGTACTGAAATAGTTATCAGTAGAGGTAATGGAATATGAGAGTATATCGTCGATCTGAAAAACATAATTTATGTAAGAACTTACCTGATAAATTCATTTCTTTCATATTAACAAGAGTCCATGAGCTAGTGACGTATGGGATATACATTCCTACCAGGAGGGGCAAAGTTTCCCAAACCTTAAAATGCCTATAAATACACCCCTCACCACACCCACAAATCAGTTTAACGAATAGCCAAGAAGTGGGGTGATAAGAAAAAAGTGCGAAGCATATAAAATAAGGAATTGGAATAATTGTGCTTTATACAAAAAAATCATAACCACCACAAAAAAGTGTGGGCCTCATGGACTCTTGTTAATATGAAAGAAATGAATTTATCAGGTAAGTTCTTACATAAATTATGTTTTCTTTCATGTAATTAACAAGAGTCCATGAGCTAGTGACGTATGGGATAATGAATACCCAAGATGTGGATCTTTCCACACAAGAGTCACTAGAGAGGGAGGGATAAAATAAAGACAGCCAATTCCTGCTGAAAATAATCCACACCCAAAATAAAGTTTAATGAAAAACATAAGCAGAAGATTCAAACCGAAACCACTGCCTGAAGTACCTTTCTACCAAAAACTGCTTCAGAAGAAGAGAATACATCAAAATGGTAGAATTTAGTAAAAGTATGCAAAGAGGACCAAGTCGCTGCTTTGCAAATCTGATCAACTGAAGCTTCATTCCTAAACGCCCAGGAAGTAGAAACTGACCTAGTAGAATGAGCTGTAATCCTCTGAGGCGGAGTCTTACCCGATTTAACATAGGCAAGATGAATTAAAGATTTCAACCAGGATGCCAAAGAAATGGCAGAAGCTTTCTGGCCTTTTCTAGAACCAGAAAAGATGACAAATAGACTAGAAGTCTTTCGGAAAGATTTAGTAGCTTCAACATAATATTTCAAAGCTCTAACAACATCCAAAGAATGTAACGATTTCTCCTTAGAATTCTTAGGATTAGGACATAATGAAGGAACCACGATTTGTCTACTAATGTTGTTGGAATTCACAACCTTAGGTAAAAATTGAAAAGAAGTTCGCAACACCGCCTTATCCTGATGAAAAATCAGAAAAGGAGACTCACAAGAAAGAGCAGATAATTCAGAAACTCTTCTGGCAGAAGAGATGGCCAAAAGAAACAAAACTTTCCAAGAAAGCAATTTAATGTCCAATGAATGCATAGGTTCAAACGGAGGAGCTTGAAGAGCTCCCAGAACCAAATTCAAACTCCATGGAGGAGAAATTGACTTAATGACAGGTTTTATACGAACCAAAGCTTGTACAAAACAATGAATATCAGGAAGAATAGCAATCTTTCTGTGAAAAAGAACAGAAAGAGCAGAGATTTGTCCTTTCAAGGAACTTGCGGACAAACCCTTATCTAAACCATCCTGAAGAAATTGTAATATTCTCGGAATTCTAAAAGAATACCAAGAAAAATGATGAGTAAGACACCAAGAAATATAAGTCTTCCAGACTCTATAATATATCTCTCTAGATACAGATTTACGAGCCTGTAACATAGTATCAATCACAGAGTCAGAGAAACCTCTTTGACTAAGAATCAAGCGTTCAATCTCCATACCTTTAAATTTAAGGATTTCAGATCCGGATGGAACAGAATTGATCCAAATTTCTTTGAAAAAACGTAACCTGCCCCCTACCAGCTGAACTGGAATGAGGGCCGTACCTTCATGTGAACTTAGAAGCAGGCTTTGCCTTTCTAGCAGGCTTGGATTTATTCCAGACTGGAGATGGTTTCCAAACTGAAACTGCTCCTGAGGACGAAGGATCAGGCTTTTGTTCTTTGTTGAAACGAAAGGAACGAAAACGATTGTTAGCCCTGTTTTTACCTTTAGATTTTTTATCCTGTGGTAAAAAAGTTCCTTTCCCACCAGTAACAGTTGAAATAATAGAATCCAACTGAGAACCAAATAATTTGTTTCCCTGGAAAGAAATGGAAAGTAGAGTTGATTTAGAAGCCATATCAGCATTCCAAGTTTTAAGCCATAAAGCTCTTCTGGCTAAGATAGCTAGAGACATAAACCTAACATCAACTCTAATAATATCAAAAATGGCATCACAGATAAAATTATTAGCATGCTGAAGAAGAATAATAATATCATGAGAATCACGATTTGCTACTTGTTGCGCTAGGGTTTCCAACCAAAAAGTTGAAGCTGCAGCAACATCAGCCAATGATATAGCAGGTCTAAGAAGATTACCTGAACACAGATAAGCTTTTCTTAGAAAGGATTCAATTTTTCTATCTAAAGGATCCTTAAACGAGGTACCATCTGACGTAGGAATGGTAGTACGTTTAGCAAGGGTAGAAATAGCCCCATCAACTTTAGGGATTTTGTCCCAAAATTCTAACCTGTCAGGCGGAACAGGATATAATTGCTTAAAACGTTTAGAAGGAGTAAATGAATTACCCAATTTATCCCATTCTTTGGAAATCACTGCAGAAATAGCATTAGGAACAGGAAAAACTTCTGGAATAACCGCAGGAGCTTTAAAAACCTTATCCAAACGTATAGAATTAGTATCAAGAGGACTAGAATCCTCTATTTCTAAAGCAATTAGTACTTCTTTAAGTAAAGAGCGAATAAATTCCATCTTAAATAAATATGAAGATTTATCAGCATCAATCTCTGAGATAGAATCCTCTGAACCAGAAGAGTCCAAAGAATCAGAATGATGGTGTTCATTTAAAAATTCATCTGTAGAGAGAGAAGATTTAAAAGACATTTTACGTTTACTAGAAGGAGAAATAACAGACAAAGCCTTCTTTATGGATTCAGAAACAAAATCTCTTATGTTATCAGGAACATTCTGCACCTTAGATGTTGAGGGAACTGCAACAGGCAATGGTACATTACTAAAGGAAATATTATCTGCTTTAACAAGTTTGTCATGACAATTATTACAAACAACAGCTGGAGGAATAGCTACCAAAAATTTACAGCAGATACACTTAGCTTTGGTAGATCCAGCAGGCAGTGGTTTTCCTGTAGTATCTTCTGGCTCAGATGCAACGTGAGACATCTTGCAATATGTAAGAGAAAAAACAACATATAAAGCAAAATAGATCAAATTCCTTATAAGACAGTTTCAGGAATGGGAAAAAATGCCAAATATCAAGCTTCTAGCAACCAGAAGCAAATGAAAAATGAGACTGAAATAATGTGGAGACAAAAGCGACGCCCATATTTTTTAGCGCCAAATAAGACGCCCACATTATTTGGCGCCTAAATGCTTTTGGCGCCAAAAATGACGCCACATCCGGAACGCCGACATTTTTGGCGCAAAATAACGTCAAAAAATGACGCAACTTCCGGCGACACGTATGACGCCGGAAACGGAAAAGAATTTTTGCGCCAAAAAAGTCCGCGCCAAGAATGACGCAATAAAATGAAGCATTTTCAGCCCCCGCGAGCCTAACAGCCCACAGGGAAAAAAGTCAAATTTTTGAGGTAAGAAAAATATGATAATTCAATGCATAATCCCAAATATGAAACTGACTGTCTGAAAATAAGGAAAGTTGAACATTCTGAGTCAAGGCAAATAAATGTTTGAATACATATATTTAGAACTTTATAAATAAAGTGCCCAACCATAGCTTAGAGTGTCACAGAAAATAAGACTTACTTACCCCAGGACACTCATCTACATGTTTGTAGAAAGCCAAACCAGTACTGAAACGAGAATCAGTAGAGGTAATGGTAAATATAAGAGTATATCGTCGATCTGAAAAGGGAGGTAAGAGATGAATCTCTACGACCGATAACAGAGAACCTTATGAAATAGACCCCGTAGAAGGAGATCACTGCATTCAATAGGCAATACTCTCTTCACATCCCTCTGACATTCACTGCACGCTGAGAGGAAAACCGGGCTCCAACTTGCTGCGGAGCGCATATCAACGTAGAATCTAGCACAAACTTACTTCACCACCTCCCTTGGAGGCAAAGTTTGTAAAAACTGATTTGTGGGTGTGGTGAGGGGTGTATTTATAGGCATTTTAAGGTTTGGGAAACTTTGCCCCTCCTGGTAGGAATGTATATCCCATACGTCACTAGCTCATGGACTCTTGTTAATTACATGAAAGAAATGACGTAACTTCCGGCGACACGTATGACGCCGGAAACGGAA